>NC_035109.1:209634163-209978330 GCF_002204515.2 Aedes aegypti | reverse complement strand
TAAATTTTACTTAAGAATACTTAATACTTTAACAAGTGATCATTCTGGCATGGTGGACATTCTTTTTGAAACTCTTCCAGGAATTTTTCAAAGTATTCTTTACATAAAATCCAAGAGGAATCATTTTAACAACCATTCAGAGACTTTTTTTTCAGATATTTCAAGCATACCACTTAAGATTTATCGGAGCATTTATATCTGGTATTTCTCCAAGAAGCTAACGAGACTTTTTATGATCCTTTTAGGATCCGATCAGAAACTCCTAAGTGATTCTGCCATTATCTTTTTTTAAATGATTTTGAGAACTCAGTATTCTCCCTAAGAGCATTTATTCAGAAAAAAACATTCAAGAATTTCAGGAATTTCATAAGAGTTCCTCTTTAAATGAATAACAAAAGGTCCTTAGAAAGTTTGACCAGACATTTCTCCAAGGACACATCTATGTGTTTTACTGCATATGCCTTAAAAAATTGCAACATCCAACATTTTATCTTGATTGCCCTCTTACCCAAAATTAGTACAATGATCCTTTTAGTAATTTGCATAAAATTGACTACTAGATTGGCTTCTCAAATTGTTTTAACAATTTCTGTAGAAGTTTTCCTACGAAACTCCGAAGTGGTTTACCCTGGCGTTTATTCGTCTTGAAGATAGATTCTCTCGGCATTCTGAGGCTATGGAAACACTAAAAGAATTTCTGACATATTTTCTGGAAGAATCTCTTGTTAAATCATAGCAATAATTTCAAAAGAAACCTTTGGATGAATCCATCGAAGAATTTCTGAAGGAATCACTGGATGACTCTCTAGAAATATTTTGAGAGGAATTTCTGAAGAAACTTCTAGAGGAATTTCTGGACGAATCCTTTGAGAAATTTTTGAAGTAAATTCAGAAGGGTCTTATGAGACGAATTTTGAAGAATTTTTGAATCTTTGCAAGACATTTGGAAAGAATTCCTGTAAGAATCTCCGAATGAATTCCGCAAAAATCTCAAGAAGGACTTTTCGAGTAATCAAAGGTAACAAATGTTGATCTGTTCTCCATGTCAGTGTCGGCTGATCATCGTCCGAGTGCCAGAGAAGGACTCTAAGCTATACTGTGCACGATGGTCCTCCGAACATTTTGGAGAATGGTCCTCCGGAAATCTAGGAGGTTGGTGTCAGGCCCTGTAAGCCAGCCGTAAAAAAATCAAGCAACGAATAATCAACGAGAGAATACGAACCGGGACAATCGGCGAAGACCACAGCGACGTAAAGCGACTAGCGATTGGAAGCTCGGTACGTGGAAATGTAAATCTCTCAACTTCATCGGAAGGACACACATAGAGTAAAGTGGGGCTGAAGTTCGAGTGGGGTAAGAGTTTCTTTTTAAGATTTCCAGCCCAATTCAAAACAAATCTTATAAATGTCATGGTGGTTCGAATGCTATTCAAGTAAGAGACTTTCAATCCAAATATCATAAAAATCGATTGAGATTTGGAAAAGTTATGGCTATTTGTTTTTTTTTTTTCGACGTGAATATTGTAATTTTTGGTCAAACTTTCGTTGCATGGAATCAATTGAAGATAAAATATTTTTCAATATTTTATGTAAGGGCGTTTCTAGGCCTATCATAAGGTTGCTTTGAGGTGTATTAGTTTTTGCATAGATGCTTGAAAACAATTTTTGGCCCATAGTGGGGCAAAAGTTCGAATCAGCGGGGCAAAAGTTCGACCCATGTATAAAATCACGGAAAAATTTGCAAATTGCCTAAAATCCACATATTATCTTCAAATTCAGTTAAATTTGTCTGATCGTGTGAAAATTGTCACCAAAATTTTTCATTTCCACAAAGTTCTGTGAAAAACTGCTATTTTTGAGTATATTACAATTAACCCGGTTGTATTTTTCGTCAAACTTAAGTTTACGGCTGGTGTAAAGTATGCCTATCACAAAAGGATCGATATTTTGTGTTTTAGCCAGCGAACTTTTGCCCAACACTAGATTCGAACTTTTGCCCCACCGGTGGGGCAAAAGTTCGAATAAGACAATTAATTTTGAAACTGTTATAACTAAAACTGGGTAAATATTTTGACACAAGTTTGTTCAGCAAAATTATAGCCAATACGTTGAAGATTCAATGTATGGTATTTGTTTTGTTTCAACTGCTATTGTTTTCCTGGAAACTTTGATTATACCACTAAGGTCGAACTTTTGCCCCACCTTACTCTACTCACCGACGTGCTGAAGGACCGCGGATTCGGCATCGTAGCGTTGCAAAAAGTGTGCTGGAAGGAATCAAAAGTGCGAACGTTTAGAGGTAACCACACCACCTACCAGAGCTGTGGCAACACACACGAACTGGAAACAGCTTTTATAGATGGTCTGCGTTAAGTCAGAGTGGCCCAAGTGACATTTTTGAAATTTCGAGAAAAATGGGTTTAAAGTCTAACGCTCTGCAATTTTTGAACTCGTTTAAATTTTGGTTCAATATGTCTACACGCCGTTATGTTACTTTCGAACAATAAAATGTGAAGTGATAATCATGAAAAATCATAATACAAACCTCTAATAGAACGGTTTTGTGATGGACTATGTGTACTTGGTCCACTCTGACTGAACTAAAGACCACCGTTCAGTGAGTTGGTTCACTCTGACTGAATAATTTCTAGGAATATAACAATCATTTAATGCTTGCATGGTCAAATTGGGTGCATATCTCTAAGATAAACAGACTATCAAGACCCTTCGACACGAGTATCGGGAATTCCTAAATAATCCATGTAGTAAATACCAAAATCAGTGACATTACGATAGCTTGAAAATGAAGGTTTCTCAGGGTCAGGGCATTGAAGACCAGAAATATTCAAATATGCGTTCAGTCAGAGTGAACCAAGTGAAAATATTGAGTACCGACCAAAATATGCTGGCCCAATAAGCGGGTCCTAGGACATGCCATACATACACCATAGGACTACCGTAAACTTCTATCGGACTCTGAAATTGACTCAAAAAATGCATTGCTTTTCAACACTTGGTCCGCTCTGTCTGCACAGAATTTGTTGCAATTTCTTACCACCCATCCGAATATGGCAAATGGTCAAAAATAAAATTCAAATGCATCGAATTAAGCAATATTTATAAATTTCTGTGGTAATCCCGTTATCCACCAGATCATTCACACTACAAATATAACAACTATAACACGGCACATCAGTCCTCTACACATTACACCAGCACTTGCCATACTTGACTGCTTCGCGCACTTCAAAACAACACTCTCATTCTAATATACCGCAAACTAGATTGCAGCCTACCCTGTCTCAAGGTGTGTATATACTTGCAGAGTACCACATCTCCCTTTTTCTACGAAATTAAAATGCTGAATTGTATGAGACTTATCTTCAGTTTTTCGTTACAAATTGTCATTTTGATTTGAACACTCCGTTAACCTTTATGGCAGCCATAGACTACTACTATGTGTGTATCTTCTGCAGCTCAATCTGAGCTTCATATAAATATTACAGTTCTTCAAAAGGCCCTCCTATGTGACAAGTAAGTGTAAGCATTTGTTTAACTTTGCTTAACACCGATCATCATTTCCATAGAATAACTTCCAAACGAGCTGATTTTAAACGACCTATTCACAGATTCAGTACTATTATCATAATTTTCACACCGAGTCTTTTTTTTCTTTGTGCAGCATTGTGTTAAATATAAACTTTATTGAAGATCCACCACTAATATCTCAGGACAGTTTTCCTCGTACAACATGCAGCTCCATCGAATCACATTTGATGACATAGTGGATGCTTCTAAAAGTCCCGGACTCGACTTATTCTGTCGATCCTTGTCAAACAATGCGTTCAATTGCTTGCATCGATTGTTAACCGTTTATGATAGAGAAAATCTAAAAGCGTTTTATCCGGTACCATGGTTTAGCACGTAATGATCCTGTTCACTTGCCTCCATATGAGCAACGCAACGCGCTGATAGGTTTACAGTCTTTGGATAACCGTCGAACTCTGCTGCAAAGATTACTTGTTTCCGACGTTAACATACAGTGCAGTCTTCTTGCAGACGTGCGGTTTCATGTGCCGGCTTGACAGCTCGAGAGCCGACGTTTAATTTGGTTACCTTCTCATCACTCGCTCAATTTACATTAAATCCGTTATGCTCATGTTGCTATATGAATCAATGCAATTTTTCCTTTTTTTTCCTATTAACATTCTCTTATATTTTTTTCTTGTAGCTTCACATTTCTAATGGACCGGCAATTTGACCAACAACAAACCAACATACACGTTCCTAGTGAATGAAACGTCCTTTGCATGAATCATCACATAATACAACGGAACAATATATAACACTCAGCGGCATAGTTGTAAAACACTTACATAAATCATTCTGTCTTGAAGTAGGAATCGAACTACTTGATACATTTATCATATCTGCCTGATTCTATTCAACTCACGACAATAGTGTTCTTATGAACTATTTCACTAACTAGCCCTCTTAATGTGAAACATGAATTTGATTATTGTATCAAAAACACATTTATCCGTTGTGCTCCTAAACTCTAGTATTTTATAAGCACCCGAAAGTTGAACAAAAGTATTAGAGTTGCCATATTTACATTTTGCTAAAACGCAACTTTTTTTTTGTATTTGATCTCATGTAACTTTCTCTGTGGTGTAATAATCCAACATAATAAAAACATCCATTCCCTATGTTAAATTTTGCATTTTCTATGTTACGCTTTTCACTCACGTACCCTGTATCATCATATATCATTTTTAAAGAAACTATAAGCAAAGAAGCGAAATGTTCCAATTGGAATTCCAAGTTTACTGTCAATGTCATTCCAATCGAGCAGGAGACTTGTCAAACACTTTTTCACACAAGCTGAAAACAGCTCACACAAAAATGTTACCGCCCACGAAAATTTTGCTTCTTCTGAAGCAGCATTTTTTCTGAATACATGAGTGTCGGTTGCAATTTTCATGCTTTGCATAAAGAATGCTCTACTCATTACATTGGTTTTCCACACATTCAGTCAATTTTTCATTCGTTACCTAAATCTGTGAAATTCAACACATAAAAACTGTGACTCACTTTTAGCGTGGGATTCAACATTGGCAGTGCTGCGTAATAGATTTGGCATAGTTGCTAGCTGATTTATTTTGAATATGATCAGATTTCGTCTCTTTATAATTTAGACTCTAATCATTTTACCTCTGCGATTTCAAGTCGATAACTGCGTTCTAACTCTCCGGGAGCATGCACATCCGTCTATGTGCATCATATACATACATACACGTATTTTGTCAGTGATCCATAAACCCCAAATGCCATTTCCGCTCTCCGGAAGACATTATGTTTGTATCCAGTCTCTGGGACCACATATTTGTCATCACGCTCCCTGAAGCAATGCACCAATCGCTTCATTCCGGTCTCCTGGACCAAAAATTCGTTTTTCTCTCTTTCTCCAGGAACAATGCTGTGGTATTGCAACTCAATTGCCAGCCATTTTATTCAAGTATCTCGGACCAATGCCGTTTCGAACAGGTCCGGTTCATAGTATGTTTTTGCTTGTATTAGTCACGAAAAAGATGTAAACATACTATCAGCTGATGGTGACGACAAACCTGTTAAAAATGTTGTTCGCAGCTTGCAAAACATGGCGTCATCTTTGGCAACTTCGTGAACTTTTGGCTCGACGAAGTTGGCATTGCACAACTACCACTTTGGAACTGAAGTCATCACAAATACTAATTTGATGCTTCGACCGCACCTCTCAATACACCACATCGATCTCTAACCTTCATTTTACACGCTCTCCGGGAGCAATGCTGTGCTATGCACCAGCAGTTCCAATTCAGTCTCTCGGACCTTTTTTTTGTTGACGCTCTCCGGGAGCAACGCTGTGCTATGCACCAGCCATTCCAATTCAGTCTCTCGGACCTTAATTTATACCACGCTCTCCGGGAGCAATGCTTGTGCTATGCACCAGCCATTTCGATTCAGTCTCTAGGACCTTTTTTTACACGCTCTCCGGGAGCAATGCTGTGCTTAGCACCAGCCACATTCGACAGTACCAGTCTCAAAGACCATTTCCTTTTTTTCACGAAACGCTCTCCGGGAGCAGCTTTACAGCAAACACATTCAAGTTCTCAATCTCTCTTACCTTAAAATTCAATCCAACATAGATTGAGTCTCTGATCAATTTTCCTTGAAAATAGACAATCAAAAAGATTTTATTTTTATCTTACGTTTCGGACATCCCATCCTCGTCGCCACTGTGGTAATCCCGTTATCCACCAGATCATTCACACTACAAATATAACAACTATAACACGGCACATCAGTCCTCTACACATTACACCAGCACTTGCCATACTTGACTGCTTCGCGCACTTCAAAACAACACTCTCATTCTAATATACCGCAAACTAGATTGCAGCCTACCCTGTCTCAAGGTGTGTATATACTTGCAGAGTACCACAATTTCTATTGATGGATAAGTAGAAGAATGATTCGATGTCGAAAAATCAGACAAATCTCATGAAATGTTTTTCATTTCTTCGCATTCCTCAGCGCACTGATCATTTTCGCTGTTATGGTAATAAGCACTTGGTCCATTCTGACTGCACACTTTATCGATTTTTGTTGATCATCCAAAGAAAATTTATTACATATCTCTCGCAGTTTACAGCATTCTTCAAATCTGATCAAAGTGTAACGGAGGTAAGTTGATTTCGCATCTAATGAGAGAATAATCCAATTTTTCCAAGTTTTGTACTTGGTCCCCTCTGACTTAACGCCGACCAGATATGGGTGATATGCAGATGCGCGTGATCGGGTGGTGGCCAATTTATGAGAGAAAAAGGCCGCTTCTTCAACTTCAGCATAATAAACGTGCGCAGCCCTCACTCCGGAAGCACTGCTGATGAGAAAGACGCTTTTTACGTTCAGCTCAAACGCGAGTACGACAGCTGTCCAAGCCGCGACGTCAAAATCATCATAGGAGATCTAAATGCTCAGGTTCAGGAAGAGTAGTTCAGACCGACTATTAGAAAGTTCGGCGCTTACCGGCTGACAAACGAAACGGCCTAGGACTAAGTGATTTCGCCGCCTCTAAGAATATGGCCATTCGTAGCACCTACTTCCAGCACAGCCTTCCATACCGATACACCTGAAGATCACCACAGCAAACAGAATCACAAATCGACATTATCGACGTTAGGACTTAACGTGGCGCTAACATCGACTCTGACCACTATCTGGTGATGGTTAAACTGCGCCCAAAACTCTCCGTCGTTAACAACGTACGGTACCGACGGCCGCCCCGGTAGGACCTAGAGCGGCATAAGCAACCGAATTTCGAAACTACATACTGCATCGAAACTGCTGCTGCTTGAGGCTGCATTACCGGAAGAGGGTGAGCTGGATGAAGAACCTCTTGAGGACTGCTGGAGTACAGTGAAAGCAGCCATCAACGATACAGTTGATAGCAACGTCGGGTACGTGGGATGAAGTCGAATGATCGATTGGTTTGACGAGGAATGTAGGCAGATTCCAGACGGTCCTGCTGCAGCAAATGACCCGGCACAACATGGAACGTTATAGACGGAAGCGGTAGCAGAAGACCCGTCTCTTTCGGGAGAAAAAAAAACGCCGCATTGAAGAGACCAAGTGCGATCAGATGGAACAGCTATGCTGGTCTAAAAAACGGAAGTTCTATCAGAAGCTCATTGCATCCCGCAATGGCTTCATGCCGTGAGCCGAGATGTGTAGAGATAAAGTTGGGAGCATCTTGACGGGCAAACGTGAGATGATTGAAAGGTGAGAGCAGCACTTCGATGAACACTTGAATGGCGCTTATACCACTGACAATGAAGGTCGAGAGAACGGAGGAAATGCCTTCGTCAGTACTGCGGACGATGGAAATCAATCCACAGAAACAGATTGAACAGAACAGTTTCCGGAAAAAAATGGAAGGATGGGGTAACATCTACAAGAAAGGTGACAAATTAGATTATGAAAACTTCCGAGTGATCACCATTCTAAATACGACATACAAAGTATTATCCCAGATCATCTTCTGTCATCTATCACCTGTAGTAAACGAGTTCTTGGGAAGTTGTCAAGCCGGCTTCGTTGACGGCCGTTTGAAAACGGACCAGATCTTTACTGTACGGCAAATCCTCCAAAAGTGTCGTGAAAATCAGGTCCCAACGTATCACCTTTTCATCGATTTCAAGGCTACATACGATAGTATGGACCGCGAAGAGCTACATATAGAACAGTTTTCTCGAGAAGCTCACAAGGCTAATAAGATAAATTGTGTAGGCGTGCAATTCGTTTTAATCTCGCCGGAGACTACGACAAACTGATGGACTTTCGTTTTATGTCGGGCTTAACAGCCTGGATCCAGTCAATTTGTTTGTTTCGCGGATAATATAGACATTGTCCGCTGAACATTTGATAACATACTTGTACAGCCACCTAAAACGCGAGGCAGCAAAAGTTGGACTAGTGGTGAGTGCGTCCAATGCATAGTACATGCTAATAGGTAGAGCCGAACGTGACAGGGTTCGCCTAGACATCAGTGTTACGATAGACGGGGATACGTTCCAAATGGTCGACGAGTTCATTTATCTTAGATCTTTGCTGACGGCTGATAATAAAGTTAGTCGTGAAATGCGGAGCATAAAACGTGGACGATACTCCAGGAGGATCGGCAAGCACTTGGAGTCTTCGAACGGCGGGTGTTAAGGAAGATCTTTGGCGGTGTGCAGAAAAACGGTGTGTGGCGGTAGAGGATGAACCACGAGCTCGTTTAAATCTACGACGAACCCAGTATTCAGAAGGTGCCAAAGCTGGAAGTATACGATGAGCAGGGCGTGTTGCAAGAATGCCGGAGAGCAACCCTCCAAAGATGGTGTTCGCTTCGAATGCGGTTGGTACAAGAAGCTGTGGAGCGCAGCGAGCTACATATGTGGGCGTATCAAGTGCGCAGCGATTTGCCGAACGCGGGACTGAACCGAGAATAGAGAGATGCGGCCACGAATCGAGTATTGTGGTGTAAAATTGTGGATTCTGTTTCTTTTTTTTTTAGACCTTAACTAAAAGATTGAAATGAAGGTGACATTTTTGAAGAAATCACTGAAGAAATTCCATGATGAGTCTTTGAAGAAATCTTTGAGAAATTCCTCGAGAAATCCCAGGAGTGATAACTGGATGAGTTCTTGGAATTATTCCTAGCAATTCTTGTAAATGACATATGAAGGAATACAATCTCGTAAGCACTTACTTTATAGCAGGATTTTTTAAACAAATCCTTGTTAGTTTCCTAAAGAAATCCTGAAGGAAGGAATACAAGATTTCATGGAGGTATTACAAGAGAAATTTGTGGATGAATCTTTTGAGACATTTGGGTAGGAAATTATGGAGAATCCTAAAAGAAATAACTGGAAATATTCTTGGAGAAATCTCTGGAAAAAAAAATTAGTAGGAACAACTGGAGGAATCTTTGGATAAATTCCAACGAGAATCTCCGAAAGAGTTTTTGGAGGAATGCCTGGATACATTTTTTCAGTAATCTTTGGAAGAATCTCTAGACTACAATCCTGAAGGAACCTCAGGAGGAATTCCTGGAGAAGCCCAAGAAAGAATAACTGGATGAGTTGGATGAAACTTGGAGAATTTTGCGAACGGTTCTCAAAGAAATCATAAAAATCATGAAAGGAATAAGTGGAATAATCTCTAGAAGTATTCTTTTAGGAAAAACTAAAGGATTTCCTTCGAGAAACTATGGAAGATTTCCAAAAGAAATCTTGGAGAAAATTCTGGAGAAGTTTCTAAAGAAATCCCAGGAGAATAAGCTGAAGGAGTATTTCCATGATGTTTGGCATTTTACTGGAGAACTTCTGGCTTCATCCTGGAGGATTTCTTGTGCAAAATTTGAAGAATTCCAGTCAAGCAATTTCAGGAGAACGCTTTGAAGGAATCCTCAGTGGAATTTCAGGAAAACACCCTAAATGTATTGCCAGAGAAATGTTCAGAGAAATTCCTGTAGAAAATCCTGAAGGATTCCCTACATGAATCCCAAGACAATATGTTCCCAATCGTTTTGGATGCACGACCCACTTAGTCATCATATATATTATATAACCATAGATAACAGTAGAATAATGAAAATTATTTTATTTTATTTTTCCAGGATTTCAACTTTTGACAATCCTTGCATTCTTACAAATATTTACTCACAAATTTCATTATCATGAGTATTTAGCAGTATCATTGGAATACTTAGAAATAATAAAGCCTGCAGGTGCTCCTAAGACTCTTTCTAAAATTATAGAAAATGACCGGAAAATCTCCAAAAGTTTTATTCAAAAGATATTTCAAGAAATTTGACTTCAAACTAATTAGGATACCAGAAATCCTGCCAAAGGATGCCGCAGAAATTAACTGAAGCAGAAAACAAAAATTCCTTCTCAAACTTGACTATTGATTTTGTTAACGATTCTAGCCTGAATGTTTCGTGGAGTTCTTTACATTTCATTTGCAGATGTTACTCCAATTTTATTTAATTTTCTCCGGAAGCTCTGCAAGGAAAAGCTTTAAAAATCTCCATAAATTTATAATCACATTTGTTTACATAAATTACTGTAAAACTTATTAAGACACAAATACTACTATATCTTTATGGCATCCTGAATTTCTTCAAAATAAAAGCAAGTCTGCACATTTCACATTTTTGTACAACAATCATAGAAGTAACGAAATTATAGATAAAATCCTACGACGAATCTTATTTTTTTTTAGATTTTCCAGAAGGTATGTTCAAAACAGCAGCTGGATGTTTTCAAGAAGAATTTCTGTTTTTGGAGTGCACACTTACATTTGGAAATCGTCTTCGTTAAACGGTTTGTCGAAAATCCAATAGCTGAGATCTCGGTAATTATAGCCGACTCTCGGTAAAACTTTTACGATCGCCGAGATCTCGGAAATATTGATTTGTCGACATCTAATTTATCAATATTTTTTTCCTGATGTCGGTTGAATAGTTTAAGTGTTTAAGTCAAATTATTCCTGTAAAAAGTTTTCAACGTGTCTGAAGAAATTAAAATTGAAGCTCTTCAAATTGCACTGAAAACAGTTCTTCATATTTTCTCCAATATCCATAACGTAAAACAAGATTTCGTACATATAAGGCTATTTTCATTTACCATACAAGACCTTGTACTTGAAAGAATTTCGCGATTCACCAACTTTATGAAATATTTGTAAGATGCACGATTCACAATTCGTAGATTAGCGTTTTCGTATTTTTTATTTGCGATTGTCTTTCGCAGGCTACTTGTGCTGACAGAAAGTTCTCGAAAACTTATTCAAACAGCCGTAATTCAGAAAAGTAAACAAACTTAGATTCCACTCTGAACCAAATCAATTTTCGGTTTTATAACGGTAAGCAATTTCTAGTACAATATGGAAAACTCCTACATGCAGCTTGTGTTCAATCAGTTACATATTTTAGCGAAGAATTCTTATAGTACACACTTAGATTATATTACTGGGGTCGGTAAAATTTTACTGGGTTTTGGAACTACCGAAAAAGTCAGTAAAATGAAAACTGTCGCCACGCGTAATTGAAAAGCAAATTTCACCATGTTTTATTTTTTATCGATATATGATATAAAAAGAAAGCTCTCTGAAAAATTTTAGTAAAAAATCTCTGTTTTTCGATTTCTGACATTTTTTTTAGTTTACTGACTTTTTCGGTAGTTCCAAAACCCAGTTATTTTTACCGAACAGATTGAGTGTGTATATCCTAAAGAACAAACTCGTGAAAAAATGAGAAGTCGTTGAAGAAACTTTTGAAAGAATTCACGAATGAAAAGTTACCGAAATGTTTACAAGATTAACTCGGTTTCCCGGAAGCAATAATGAAAATGTGTGATGCCAGTGCATTTCTCTAGAAATATTCAAAGAATGGATCATTGAAATAACCAAAACGGCCGCTATGGAAGGCATAGATAGCGCCACCGTAGCCTTGTGTGTTTGACAGAACAGCAATGCTGTCACAATGTTAAATCCCATATACAGTGGCGCCTATGTTTTGATGCGGTGAGCACTGACAAAAGCTCCCTTCAATGATCCATTAATATAGAAGATCTTGAACATAATCGTCAAATGACGACTGATCGATAGGACGTGGCAATGATTTTTCGTTGGACCCGTCGGTATAAATAAAAAAATTTTAGTGGTAATCTTTCTTGAATACCGTCTTGGAAATATTTACCTTCTAGAAGGTCTCGTCTTTGATTATGGTTGCTACCACGAACAAAAAGAAGAGCGGATCTCTGAGTTCACAATTAACTTCTAAAAAGTGGGTTTTAATACTGTTGATAATCGTGGCAAAAAAATGGAAAGAAGTTTTTTCTTCGGAATGCGCGATTATTAAGATTATAAGGATTGCGATTCAAGTAAGGAAGCAAAGAGTACCGCCAATCGTGGCCACTATTTCCAAATTTTCTGTACTTAAGCATGAGGTCTTAAACTCCATTAGAGAGTAATCAAGGTTTCCTGCCGAATAGCATACTTTATACTGTTTTGTGAAGTAGGGGAAGGGGTGGTAAAATGAACACCTTAAGGAAATCATCTTGTTTTTGATAGAAAAACGAGAAATTTGTAAAGTTTTATCTCACAACATCAAAAACAGGGATGTTATCCACAGCTGCGACACGAATTCAGACTAAAATAGCTGAATTTTCACATATTTATGTCGCTAGCAAAAAACGATGTAAATGTTCATTTTACCTGCACTATGTGGGTAAAATGAACAGCTGTTGGTGGTAAAATGAACATCGTGCTAAAAAACGTGAGCAAAACAAATATTTCTGAAAAAATTTATTGCCTTAGGGCTTGTTCACAAATTTCATAACGCTACAGGGGGTGGGTGGGTATTCTCATAATGTTATGGCTCATACAAAATTTGTAGACCTTTCATACAAAAAGCGTTACGAGGGGGTGGGTGGGTGTCAAAAATGGCCATTTTCAGCGTTATGAAATATGTGAATGAACCCTTACCGAAAATATATCCATTAATGATTGCAACCCATTCAAAAAGAATTCCAAAAGTATCAGGTTTGACCTCATATCATAACTATATTCACCTCACTGAAAAACCTCAAGTCTTCCGAGCTAAAAGTTAAGTCAGCTCTGATTTTTAAACGTGGTTTTCTAAAATCTAAGTTTTCGTTGATATTTTCACTCCAATTGACCTACGTATCAACTCGAACACTGTGATTTATGCTATAAATCGCCCGTGCGTGATATAAATTCATCGAAATTTGATTTTTCTCGATAAAAGGCAAAGTGTTCATTTTACCACCCCTGTTCATTTTACCACCACTTCCCCTATGGATTTTTCTTCCAACAAATTCTTGTCTCAAAAATCCTGCGTTCGTATTTTCACATACAGAAAACATCCGCAACTTTGATGTCCCGAATAAAATTTCATCACGTCAATCACGCCACCTCATCACTAGCCATGACGTGAACGCCTCTTTTCAGCGGCACTGTACATCAGGAATATAGTCTAAGCCAGTCACTATTTGACCTTGAATTGAAGCCGAAAACATCGTAAAAATGTCTCAGAACGCTTAATTACACATCAACTTTGCATGTTTTGTTATCCAATTATAGCGACAACTTTCTTTTTTCTCCATTTATTTAAGTATCTAAACAGTAACCAACAGCGCTACAAATTCCGAAAATATATAAAAGCAACCCAAACCAGAAGCGATTGTAGACGCAAAAGTGCATAAAGTGTGAGACGAGAGGAGAGTCTCTCCTACAAAGAAATACAATCAAATTATTCATCTGCCCCGATCTGTTAATATCATTCATACAGAAAAAATGATGAATCTATACAAAGTACTTTCTCATCTTCCTTTACTTTTTTTTTGTTGAACAACCGTCATATTAGCATCACACCGCACTACCACACCATCGAGCCACCACTCATCGCCACTGCCGAGATAGATTTAGGTATATAATGCAAGTCTGCTGAAACGTGGCAACAGTGTGTTATATACGTATAAACATTACTGTAGGGTGGTTCCAGAAATTGGCCGAACGGATAGTGAACCAAAAGCATGTAACAAACGGTCATATATCATTTATATCAACATTATGATGATAAATCATAAATTTCATAAGTGTTTACTACTTTAAATATTATTTATATTTAAATTACATTTACTTGACATTTATTTAACATTTACATGACATTTACTTAAGATTTACCTGATATCACCTGACTTTACCTGTTTCTACCTGTCATTTACTCGACAATTACCTGACTTGTGGCTGATATTTGTCCGCCATTTGCCAGCGATTTACCTGACATCGACCCGACATTTTACAGACCTTCACTTAACATTTACCCGACATTTATCTGATATTCGCCTGACATTTACCTGACATTGACCTGAAATTTACCTGGCCTTTACCGGACATTATCCACACAAATGCCTGTCATTTAGCTGACATTTGCCTGACATTTTTCAGAAATTTACCCGACATTTACCTGAGATTGACTTGATATTTATTGGACGTTTTCCTAACATTTATCTGATATTGACAAGACATTTTCCTGACATTCACTCGAAATTCTCCTGACATTTACCTTACAAAAAACTAGCATTTAGCTGACATTTACCTGTCTGTTACCTGGAATTGACCCATATTTTGCCCAACCTGACTGTATCCTGACGTTTACCCGACACTTACCTGACATATAATTGCTATTAAGCAGACATTCTCCTGACATTACTGACGTTTTCCAAACATTTACCTTACATTAGCCCGATATTTGCACGGTATCTACCAAACATTTAACTGCCATTTATCCGACATTTTACTGATATTTACCTGACACTCCCGTTCAGAAGTTTTGGTCCACCCTCTCAAAAACATATAAAAGTGTTTTGTCCATAACTCTGTGATTACACGTCTAATTGAAACTTTCTATGGCGCATACGAAAGAGAACGAGTTAGGGCGTGACCAGGGTAGATGCGAATTGCGCAGCGAAGCGAAAATTGCATGGGAAGGAATAACAATTATTAATAATGAAATGTCAAACTTCATAGGATTTTCGCGTGACGCGTCTACCCTGGCCGACACTTTAAACTCACTTCGTAGGTATTTTGAGAGAAATAATTTTTGAACTTTGTCTACAAAATTTTATTTAAAATTGTGGAATTTTTCAAAAAATGCACTGAAAAACATGACTAATTTTCTCAGCATTGGTTCGACCAAAATTGACAACTGATGCGTAATTGGGTCCTAAAATGTTTAATGAATTCTTGTTTTTATTTAATAATACGAAAGAGCATGTTATTGCAACTACTTTAGCAAGTTTTCCAGCACAAATAACGGCTATAATATTTTTAAACTTCAATTTTAAAAATGGTTCCAAATATGAACCTTGACACTTGTGATCTTGTTTGACATTCACTTTTTCGACAAAAATGCCACAGGGCATATAGTTTCAACACTGGAGTTGTTCCTATCTGACATTTTGGAAGAGACACGGAAAACAAAATATACCCAACATTTGAGTTTAAACCAATGGGTGTGACAAAATCTCAAAAACATAAAAAATGTTTTTCGTACTTAAACCAATGAAAATTATTTGAAAATTGAGTAAACATGTGTTTCTGCCCTAAACTCAAGCGTTTGGTACTAAAATTGAGACAGGGCTTTAGGACCCTATTAGAACCATAATCTTGTATT
This sequence comes from Aedes aegypti, assembly GCF_002204515.2. Lineage (NCBI taxonomy): Eukaryota > Metazoa > Arthropoda > Insecta > Diptera > Culicidae > Aedes > Aedes aegypti. Next base: position 209,962,541 of record NC_035109.1, on the reverse strand, counting down.
CTTTGAAGAGCACTCGCTAAAATTTTGGCAGAAAAATCTGAAAAATATTCAAAGTCAATGAAACAGACAGCCGCACGCATTTAATTTTCTCCAATAGTTGTGCCATTTTACAACCGATTTTAATAGTTCATAGCTTATTTTAACGTAAATAACAATAACGTACATGATTGCAATGAGATTTCACAGAATTTTAGTGTTTTAAGTTAGTTTTAGTCAACCCAAACTTTTGAGGGGTGAACCCAAACTTGCACGATGACTTGAATGACTATTTTATTAAAAATAAATAGTCTTACAATTTTTTCGCCGAACTTTCGCAAGTGTTCCTCAAAGAAAATAAGATTACGGTTTTAAGGCTACTAGCCTGTCATTTGTTTTGCAAGTCATGTTGACATAGCAGCTCGCAGTTTCAAAGTGAAAATCTCAGTCCTTATAGATCATATTGGTCCGGAAAAGTATCACTATATGCGCTGACATGCAGAAAGTATGCTGATACTTTTTCAGATGCATCAGTGCAATACCAACGGGTTTTCCTAAATTCGAAATTGTTACATGTTTATGCAACAATCATTAACGACACTACAAATTTCAATGACGGCCTACTTCGCCTTAATGACGTATTGATTAAAAATTTTGGCTGAGAAAATTACCCATGTTTTTAAGTGTGTTCTTCGAAATATGTCACAATTTATAGTAAAAAATTTGTAAACAATATTCAAAAAATATTTTTGTCAAAATACTTAAGAAGTAAGTTTAACTCATTGTTTTTCGAATGCACCATAGTGAGATTCAATTAAATTTGAAATCACCGAGATATGAACAAAACAATATTGTATGTTTTTTTTTCATGGAATCAACACAAGAGTGAACCCAAACTTTTGCACGGGGCGAATTTGATGATTTTTATATTCTAGTTACATTCCAGTTACATTTTCAGTTACATTCCAGTTACATTGCAGTTACATTCCAGTTACATTCCAGTGACACTCCCGTTACATTCCAGTTGCATTCAAGTTACATTCCAGTTACATTCCAGTTATATTCCAGTTACATTCCAGTTACATTCCTGTTACATTCCAGTTACATTCTAATTATATTTCAGTGACATTCTAGTTCCAGTTACATTTCATTGACTTTCCAGTAATATTCGAGTTACATTCTAGTTATATTCCAATGACATTCTAGTTATATTCCAATAACATTCCAGTTACATTCCAGTTTCATTTCAGTTGCGTTCCAGTTGCATTCCAGTTACATTCTAGTTGCATTCCAGTTACATTCCAGTTATATTCCAGTAACATTCCAGTAGAATCCAGTTACATTCCAGTTGCATCCAGTTGCATTCCAGTTACATTCCAGTTACATTCCAGTTACATTCCAGTTACATTCCAGTTATAATCCAGTTTGCATTCCAGTCGCATTCCAGTTACATTCCATAATATCCCAGTTGCATTCCAGTCGCATTCCAGTTACATTTCAGTTACATTCCAGTTTCATTCTAGTTACATTTCAGTTGCGTTCCACTTGCATTCCAGTTACTTTCCAGTTTCATTTCAGTTGCATTCCATTCCAGTACTTTTCAGTTACATTCCACTTACATTCAAGTATATTTCCAATTACATTCTAGTTACATTCGAGTTAAATTCCAGTAACTTTCCAATTACATTCCAGTTGAACTCCAGTTACATCCCAGTTATATTCCAGTAAAATTCAAGTTACATTCTCGTTACTTTCCAGTTACATTCATGTTATATTCCATTTACATTCCAGTTGCATTAGATTTACATACCATTTACATGGTTCCAGGTAGAGATGGATGCATGCATAGTATTGATAATGATGATGACCGTCTGATTTTGTGAGTATTTTGGAGTCAGGCTTAGGCCATTAGTATAAAAAATGAATTATTCATTAAATCAAGAATTTCGGTAGTTCGGAAAAAATTTAATACATCAAAATATTTTTGATATCAGCTAATCCTTTAATATTTAAGATTCACTACCTCCTCCAATCTCTCTCGAGCCCTTTGGTACGATTTGAGCAGCTCTTCGATTGTCACCACATTTGTTCGGAACTTCCCATGCTTCTTCGCATCCAGTCCCGTAAACTGAATTATTTGTGGCCTATGCTGCCTCATGATGTGACATTTAATTGCGAGTGTCCCTGCCATATCCGTGCAGCTTCCATAGCGATTGAGCAATGCTGAATCATTCTGAAAAACAAAAGTTACGTTCTATAAGTAGAAGTAGCAACATTACAATTCTTAAGAGGTATACTTGTCCGAAGAATTCCTTCAGGTTGATTTTTCTTCGACCGCCAACTAAGAAAGCTTCCAACTTATCGTAGAAACTTTGGTTATTCTCGATTTTAATGCACTTCAACGTTGTTTCCAATATTTGAGCTTCCAGTGGTATGATCAAATCAGCATTGCTGAAAATGCTAAAATTCAGTAATAATTCAAACACGAATATAAGAAGAAATACCCCAGTAAACGTTCCCGGTGCCAAGTATCAATAGAAATAACTTCAAAATACACTTTAATGCTCTCTGAAAAGGTTGAACATAGTTTAGAAATAGAGAAACTAAAATCACTTGACCCCCTTACCTCCGATGTCAAATCTTTCCGGAATTCTCAGAAGCAGTTCGTGGCATTGAGAATATTGCCACTTTCCATCGGTTTTCATGCTGCTGTGCGTACAACCGTCGATGAAACCGTTGACGATTTTTGCTTCGATCGGCAAGTCGAATGTGAACCGCACGTGTGTGTTATCGTATGAGAAGTTTTCCCCAGAAATCAACTCAAGCATCACCAGAAATTGCAGCTGGTGATTTTCAGGGTAGGAAAAATTATCTTTAGATAGAAGATCTTCACGGAGCGTTAATCTTGTAAGCTGCAAAATTGAACTTATGTTATTAAAGTGTACAAACACGATTTTTGCAATTAAAACGTGAAGTGATAGAGGACTATTTAGATTTATCAGGTCACATCGTATCATCCTCCATCGTTTTTTAAAGCTGCATACGATAGATCACGTTAAACTTTAGAAAATATGGTGGTGAATCTGCTCCCAAAACTATCCACCATTAAGGTGAAGTAGGCCGTCATTGAAATTAGTACGCGTCGTTGATGATTGTTGCTTACTCATCTCACGATTTCGAATCAAAGAAAATCAGTTGGTTTTGCACTGACACGGCTGAAAAAGTACCAGCATACTTTTTGCATGTTGGCGCGTACAGTAATTTTTTTTCAAGTTAATATAAACTATCAATAATGAGTTTTATCACTTTGAAATCACTCACTGCAAAGTCATCATTGCTGACAAAACGAATGACGGGCTACTTTGCCTTAACAATGTACAGTACCGGCGCCAACCTCGGTATAACATAACCTAGGTTGCCATTCACAACCGAACGTCTACATCACGTACAGCCAGTATCTCACGGCATCATTGCCGGAAGAGGGCGAGCTTCGGGTACGTTGAAGGAAGGACCGCTAGGCGAAGCATAGAAGCATCTTGACGAACTGAAGGTGATCGAAAGGTGGAAGCAGCACTACGACAAACACCTGAATGGCACAAAGGATGACAGCGAAAGAGATGGCTACGTCAACACGTCGGATGAAAGATACCAGACTGCTTCCACATAAAATAGGTGTTTTATGTATTTTGGACAGAGTGTTACGCGTATATAATTTGACCACCTCCATTTGATTTTGCCGTAAATGGCCAAATTATGTACACGTAACGGGCTGTTCAAATTACTTTGACCACCCTAATAATAAATAAGGGAGTAAGGGAAGTTAAGGATGCCATCGACCGGCTCAAGAACAACAAGACGGCTGTCAAAGCTAATATTGGAGCTGAACTCATCAAAATAAGCTCATTTGTCAGAATCAGGGAAATGGAGCAGCTAATGTTGATGTAAATGTAAAAACTATTGTGCGTTAATTATCCTAAATTCTGCCGTCACCTACTACCGATAGAAATTGAGTTTGAAGAAAGTTATCTAGCAGGTATCATCAACGACTGATTGACGGCGGACCTGATCTTCATTGTACGGTGAATCCTTCAGAAATGCCAGGTACTAGCCAAACATCGAATAGTTCCGATTGTACTTTAGCAGTGAACTCCAAACTTCGCTTTTGGTATAAATCTAGTTTCAGTAAAACTTTTTCGCTGATTAGGACGACTGTTTACGGATTGTTTTGATTCTCGAAAAAGTAACTTATAAACTTATCAACAACTTAACAAAGAACAAATTTGAATTTGAAATGAGATTGATTCTCAAAAGAGTAATTTACGAACCTATCGACAACTGTAATGTTTAGAACAAGTTTGAATTGAGTATCTTTCTGCAGAATTGCATGGACTTTCGTGCTTGCTGTTCAATATCGCTATAGAAAGTGTCTTGGACAGGGCCGGTTTTAACAACCAAGGTACGATTTTCACAAGATCCAGCCAACTTGTTTGCTTTGCGGATGATATGAATATTGCCGCGAAACTTAGGATCGCCCTTGGTGATGTGCAGAAGAACGATGCGTAGTGAACGAAAATGATCCACGAGCTCGACTGATTCCACGGCGAACCCAGTGTTCTGAAGGTGGCGAAAGCTGGAAGGATGCACTGGGCAAGACTACCGGACAGCCCTGCAAATTTATGGTACGCGTCGAATCCGCTAGAAACAGGAAGGCGTGAAACGCAGCAAGCGAGGTGCAGAAGGAGAGACACATCCATGTACCGAGTAAATACTCATAAACCTCCAAAATAAACCTTTAATCTGCGGTATATTACCTACATATTAAGTATTACTGATCAAGCATTTACCTTAACCATAAGCGCATCCTGAATCTGAACAGTCTCCCTCGAAACAGTGCGTTTTAGCTTACTATTCAGATCCTGAATCCCGAAGTGATACATCTGTCGACTATCACCTTGAATCTCCTTGTAGTATGGATTGATGGCCATACAATTGAAATCGGGATACACGAGCAGCATGTTCTCCTTTGCATTCCACTTAATGGCAAACAGGACAATTTCCGCTCCCAGATCGGCCATGATGAACATGCTTTCGTAATCATCTTCCGGCTCAACGGGTGATCGATTCACTCGGGTCGCCAGGCAAAGCTCGTCATCTGCTGCGTAGTTATCGTCTGTGGTGTAGGTGAAGATTTTACCTCGATTTTCCCGATCCGCCAATCCGGAGGACTTGATTGCATTATGGTATCTCTTTTGCAAATCACTACTGCAGTTCTCTTTGACGCCATAGTACTCGATTTCGTACTGACTGAACACTTTTTCTTGCCAAGTGATATCCAATTGTTCCTCTGCATTGCTGGATGGCTCGTCGAACAGGCTGGCCTCAGAAGATTGATCAAATTGCGGGATTTCTATCAGAGAATAAATTTTCTTCAGGGTTATTCTAAAATATAAAGAAAAGTAGCATTGTAGTATTCAACTATACATCAAAGACACATAACTGACATATTAATGTTCAAAATTTGAAGCAAACTTTATTGTGAAGAAATTTGTGGTGCGTGTTTGAACAACAAATTACGCGATTAGCCAAATTTTCTAAAATAGCAATACATCATTGGTGGCATTACTTCATATGTCAAATGTTGCCTAGATAAAACATTTAATGTTATCAGGATTTCAGTACGATACTCAATGAACATGAGCATTTAAAATTTAAAAGTCAATAACGGCGCCGGTCACGTCCTTACGGTCATCGGGAGAGGGAAAGAATATTAGTTAGACAACCATTGTTACTAGAGACCGAAGAATCTTCTGCATCTCCACATTTGTCTTGAAAAAGATATTGGTTTAGTGGGATGAAGCAAAGATGCGGGAGTCACCTTTGGTTGGTGATGCTATCCATGATACATATATTCACGCCTAACAGTCCCAGATTCGCGACACTATTCCACTGTGCTACGCGAGCGACACTATTGCCACTCTTTGTTTGCTTTGAAAGCTAGATTGTTTATCTCTAATGTAAACAATGTTTTTATATAGCGAGTACAAAAAAGCTTCAAAAGTCTGGCCTGTTGTGTATTGGCACAATGTGGGGCTCATGTTAGGCGTGCCTAACCACTAAAATACTACATCACGCGCTCCTCATCATCAGGAGAGGGCTGTGCTCATACACTTCGCCAGTCTCAGCCTCTAACACGGTGAATATGCATGTAAAAGGGCATCTACGGCTAAAGCGGCGCTTTCGAGGATGATGTCAAACAGCTCTGCTCTAATTGCCAGCAAACGCAAGCTCCTGGCAAGAGTGGCGCTTTCCATACTAAGGTATGGAGGACCAACCTGGTCAAAAGCGCTTAGAACGAATAGAAATCTGAAGCGGTTGGAAAGCACGTACAGGATCATGTGCTTAATAGTAGAAATTGCATACCGGACGGTATCTAAAGCGGCCGTGAGCATCATAGCCGGGATGACGCCCATCGGGCTCATCATCAAGGAAGATGTTCAATGCTTCAACCGACTGTACCCCGTTTGGCATAAAGTCGTTTGGCATAAGGTCGTTTGGCATAAAACTGTTTGGCATAGTGGTCGTTTGGCATAATGGTCGTTTGGCATAATAGCCGTTTGGCATAATGGTCATTTAACATAATGGCCATTTGGCATAATGATTGACTTAGAATGAATATCGGCATTTTTGATGCTTTTACTGAGATCAACACCACCGAGCCCATAGCAATTATTGGTAGCAATTGTTTGGTAGGTTCGCAACAAGCGTGTTCGTTCAGAGATTTTTCAAGCTCTGAATGCCAAAAATTGTTGTGAGATTAGAGAGCATTACTAAATAAAACTCGTTGCGGGTCTGGTGGAAGAACTTTGAATTGGAAGTGTACATCAAAAACACCGTTTATTATCGAAAGAATGAAGAAATTGTGATTGAAATGAAATATTTTCCTACATATCTCGAAAGGAGATCATGCATTTGCAAAAAAGGTTTGTAGAAAATTGGCAGGTTCTAAAGTAATTATCATTCTAATAGCACGTAGTGCAAGAATTGATATTACAGCAAAATATAAAAATGATTAGCATTTAGATTTACTTAATAATAAAACTTAATAATTGAAAACAGTATAAATAGAAAGAACAGCCTTTTTGAAAAGAAGGCAAAATTTATTATTGAACCAATAGAATATTGGACGCCAAATATTTTATAAAAAAGACAATTTACACCGTCTTCAGCACATAGGCTGCACAGACTGAACGATCACTAACATTAGGCAACGGACAACACGAAACACCCAGTAGCCCAGCGATAAATTTTTCGTTTGACGAAAAGTTTTCACCGACTGGAGCGGGAATTGAACCCACACCTCGTGGCACAATACGCCTAGACGACTGACGCCGCTAACCGCAAGGCCACGAAGCGGCAGAATAAAACGAAAAGACTTAAAAAATGCATTCAGAATCATCGAAAACATTGTGCTACTTTTCCCCGAATGTCGTTTCTCCGAATGTCAGTTCCTTGAATGCCAGTTCCCCGAATGACCCTTTTTGCCGAATTCCAATTCCCTGAATGACCCGTTTCCCCGAAAAGTGATACAGTTTAAATAGGTGCTATAATAGTCTTCAGTGGCTAGATAGTGAAAGAGCAAGAACGATAAGCAATCAAAAGAAGGGGGTTTTCTGTCATTCTCGGCATCTTGGCAAAAATGCTGAGGACGTTAAAACTCTAAACAACCACCAATTAAATAAAGAAGGGTGCATATTAGATGGCAAGTTCGTTCACCACCCTGAAATGTATAAAGTTACTTCAATTATGAGTGCTAAAAATTTCAAGGGGAATGGGCTAATCGGGGAAACGGGATATTCGGGGGAACGATTTCTCTTTTCGCTGATAACTTGAGCAGATCAATTTTATAGATTACTGCCCTTTTGTCAGTTGGAAACAAAAAAAAATAAATAAAAAATTTGTTCCAAAGAACAGCTTTTGTACAAAAGAAGGTGAAATTTATTTAAATTTTAAATCAACAGTTTTTATACCTGATATGATATAATCATAACTATGAAAAAAAAAACATGAAACGTTTGAAAGAAGGGTTGTGCTAAATATATCAAAATCTTCAGTGCAAAAATTTATTCCAATAGCGAAACATAAAAGATAATTTTTTGATAAATAATAAAATGCTTTTAGTTTTAAATTTCCTAATATGTTTTAGTTTATTCAAGATCATATGATTGTTGAATAAAATGTAATTTTGTACCAATTGACTCCAAAACAAGCCTTATATCATCAGCCAGATTCAATAGAAACGTAAAAACGAACGTCATCTTAAAAAATCTTGGTTTCAGACTCATTATGCCAAACGACTTTATGCCAAATGACCATTATGCCAAACGACTTCATGCCAAACGGCTTTATGCCAAACGACTTTATGGCAAATGACCTACCACCGCTTCAACCAAAGAGGTACCAAAGGAGTCCGCGACACGTGCAAAGAGGCAACGCTCAGAACTTGGCAGCAGGAATGGGATAACTCCACTAGGGGTAGATGGACTCATCGGCTAATACCAAATGTGTCAGAGTGGTATGGCTGAAACCATGAAGAAGTGCAGTACCTGCATAGGTTCGGGCACTCAGAATCTCCTGCGTGCCCCAATTATGCTGGTCGTGTTCGATTGCCCCCGTTTGACATGTACCGTAATCCGGGGTAACATTGATCAGTTTTTAGGATATTTCTTAAATATTTAAGTTTTATAGTTTTAAAACAAGTACCGCCACCAAGTACTGGGGCCCAGATAGCCGTAGCGGTAAACGCGCAGCTATTCAGCATGACCATGCTGAGGGTCGTGGGTTCGAATCCCGTTGGTCGAGGATCTTTTCGTAAAGGAAATTTTCTCGATTCCCATGGCATAGAGTATCTTCGTACCTGCCACACGATATACACATGCAAAAATGGTCAATCGGCAAAGAAAACTCTCAGTTAATAACTGTGGAAGTGCTCATAAGAACACTAATCTGAGAAGCAGGCTCCCTGTTGGGACGTAATGCCAGAAAGAAGAAGAAGAATTGCCACCCATAGCTCGTGACTATATACTGTATTTTGTTATTTAAAAGATTTAAGCATGATTACAAAAATGTTTTATGTGATTTTTTCATTTAGCTGATATGGGGTAACATTGATCATCCATGTAAACAACGTTTGGTAATATTGAAAATGTCGTTACTTACTTAAATTATGGCCACAGAAGCCGAGTATGATGTACAAACGCTTAAATTTCATTTACTTTTTGAGTTATTTTAAAATTAAAAACACCTCGAACAGCGGAATACACCTAAAGGTAGGCAATTTTCTAAGGAAATTATACATTCTTAACAGTAATTCGTTAATGTTGCCTAATTGAACATACTTATAAAAGTTTTGACAGCTGAATCGTTTTTGGCGATACCATTTTTTTAGTGAGAACCGCATTTTTCTTGCTCATATCACTTGCAGAACTTATGCGAGACATGAATCTTCGATAGTGTCATCCTTAACCATTGAAATCATTATTTCGCAAACTTGACAAATTTACGCATAAAATTAACGCAATTTTATATATATATATATATATATATATATATATATATATATATATATATATATATATATATATATATATATATATATATATATATATATGTATATATATATATATATATGTATATATATATATATATATATATATATATATATATATATATATATATATATATGTATATATATATATATATATATATATATATATATATATATATATATATGTGTATATATATATATATATATATATATATATATATATATACATATACATACAGTGGGATTCCGTTTTTGGCAACAAAGTCGAAATTTTCAGTTGCCAAAAACGGAACCGTGCCAAAATCGGAACCCATTTTTTTATTTTCAAAAATATCTTTTTTACGTTGTTCCATCATAATTATGGAACTAAATGATGACCAAACTTCCGAACGATCCATTTCGAAGTAGATTTCCGTAGGATAGGACTATGTTATAAATCTGAAGATCCGTTATATTTTTTTTTTTTTGATAGGCGTTCTACACACTTTTTATAGCTGAAATATCTTCAATGTTTTTTTATAAACTTTATGTATACTATGTGTATACCTAGGTCATGTAAAAACAATAATCGCATAAGTGACCTTTGTTCGATAACAGAACAATTCCTCAAAGTAGTGTAAGAATACAGAAATTTCATTGGAAGCGTATTTACAAAAAAAAGTTCTAGGTGTTACAAAACCGAATGATTCTAGTTAAATAAACTTAAAGAAAAAGAGGTTTCTATTTTAATCCCAAGCGTCGACTGACTACAGTCAAAGAGCACACAAAAACAGCTGAAATCATTTGCTGAAATGTGGGCTTCGTAGCCGTGAGGTTAGCGGCGTCAATCATTTAGGCGTATTGTACTACGGAGTGTAGGTTCGATTTCATGGAGGTTCGCCCCTTTCGGAGGAATCTTTTCGTCAAACAAAAACATTTCATCTTCAATAAATAGTTGTTCCGTGTGTCCGTTGTAGAATATAAGTGCAGCCTTTGTTTTAGGATGGTGTCTTTTAAATATGGATGAAAAATTCCTCTGAAAATTATTACAAAATGGTATAGAACCTGATTGTATTCTATACTAGCTTGCTAGGAATTCACGGAATCTTGCTCAGAATTCTTCGAATCTTACTTAGGAGCCAGATAGGAATTTACGAGCTTGCTAATCATTTTGAAGATAGCGCTTAAACTTTCAAGAATTCCGCTGCGATATTGCAGAAAATTCTCAAGTTTCCGATCAAAATTCTCAAAAGTTCATAAAAACTTTCCAGAGTGCCACTAGCAATTCCCACATTCCGCTGGAAACCTATTCAGAATCCTCAAGATCTCACAAAAAAATATAATTTCATGCCGCAAGCATACTTGAATTAAATCTTGATATGGCACGTAATACTGGATTACAATGTGGGATCGTTTCTTAAAAAAAAGTGATTTGCTTCTTTTGCTATGGTATGTTCTACATAAGCAATGCATGTAATTCTACAATAAGAAGAACAGTGAGCTGAAATAGCGAAACGAAATTGTAGTTGAAAACACTGTGTGTTTTTATACTTTTTGTTCCTCTTATGTCAATGTTGCTTTGTTAAGAAAAGCTGTTCCAAATCTGAAGAAAGCTGACTTTTACTAATTACAATTGTATACCGGCATACTCAAGTGGGCTGGTCATAAAGCGTGAATGCTTGAGAAAAGATGTTGGAACTCTAGTTGATACTAGTAGATACTCATATAGATTAATGACTTCATGAAACGGTACGACTATACGGCCATCTAAAATTAAATAAGCTTATACGGTGCTCCTACAAGTTGGTGACATTCTGAGAAATATCGGCGAAAATTGAACTCTGGAATGCGTTAAGCGTGAAGTTGGATTGCTGTTCAAATGACTTGAACAATTGACATAATAATATTTACAGAAAAATACAAATTTTAATGATATTGAAAAATGTTGCCAAAAACGGATCCATTTTGTTGCCAAAATCGGGGGGTGCCAAAAACGGAGCATGCCAAAAACGGAGCGTGCCAAAAACGGAATCCCACTGTATATATATATAAATTTTTAATAGCTCATATATATATATATATATATATATATATATATATATATATATATATATATATATATATATATATATATATATATATATATATATATATATATATATATATATATATAAGAAAGAGAAGCAACATTCATGCTTTGGAAATGTTTCATCAATAAATGATGATACCAACTTATTACGAGATGAGTCATTCCGATCAACGCTACCCCGCTGATCAATGATACCCCGGATTACGGTATGTCGTTTTTCATCACATATTTTATGCATGCACGTATATCGCCTACATTTTTGTACGTAGAAGGTCTTTTCGCGACATCTTATAAGCCTATGCATGCTGTAAAACTTTGACTTTTACTGGGCGCTCTGTTTTTAAATTGCGCGTGAGAGTCATCCAGATAGCACCAACACACAGCGCACAGTAAAAGTCAAGAGAACAAAAGAATTTATGGCATGTACAGAGGCTCATACGTGAAATTTTGCACATGTAAGCTTCGCATAACGCAAAATGTGATTTGATTATACATACATTTTGGTTATCTGGCTAGTCTCCGAAGGTGGACTTAGCCTACTCCGAAACTGGCCGGACAGATGCTAAAGCCGAATTTTACTAACAACGAGGTTCTGTGATTCCGGGGGAAGGAAACTTCCGGTTCATAGGCACCTCAACGACTGTTTGCCGGTAAAATTATTATTTATATAAAAAAATATTTAATTTGCTTCAAAAGCATGTACAAAGATTAATAATCGATTAAGTATTCATGTAGTAATGGTCATACAAAAATGATTTTTTTAGTAAAAAGAGTAAAAAAATTGAGAAAACTAATTTTAACTAAGACTAGTTTTGATATTACACAAATTTGGTATTCTACAAACTTTTCATAAATTTAATTTAGAAAAGAATGATGCTGACAGCTTTAAAATTGATTGGAAAATTACAAAGTTTTTAGACTTTACTGAAGGTTGTATTTCAAAATTGAAAATCCATCTTCAAGTCGCATCGCCACCTTTAAATCTTAATATTTTTGGCTCAAAATTTGAGGTTTGGGCTTACTCACAAATTTCATAACGGGTGGGTGGGTGTCCTCATGATGTTACGGCTCATACAAAATTTGTAGAATATTCATACAAAAAGCGTTATGAGGGGGTGGATGGGTATCAAAAATGGTCATTTGCAGCGTTATGAAATGTAATGAACCCTTTTCCTATTTATGTGATTTGAATGCAGAAGAGCACACGAATTTTTGGTTCTGATGACTTTTTTCCCTCTTAGGGCTAATTTCTTCACCCTCGCTTAGACCTTAAACCTAGTTTAATCATATGGGTAAACGTGTTTTACTGCTTAAGCGAAGGCGATGAAAACCGGCCCTTACTATTTGTTGGCGATCTGTCAAACACGATTCAATCCAGTTGAGGAGCTGGAAAATCAAGGACTATCTAGTCTGTCAAATGCCTTACCAACGAACGACCTCCAAAGAAACTATGTTGTACATTCGTTATGCTATTTTTTTGACTGAACACATTTTTATTTATGATTGGAATGCATGAAATAATAGCTATTCTCCTTCCTAGTGACATGTTGAACACCAAATTAATGGTGCTAAGTTTTTCAGTAAAACATGTAGGATTCCATCTGGCCCCGATTCTTTGGCGGAATCTAAATTTTCAGTCCTGTTAATATATGTAGCCTCGCGCAAATCATTTTTGTCAATATCTCTGAAAATTTTCAACCGATTTCAATAATTCATAGCTTTTTCAAACGCAAATAATGGCGCGTATACAATTGGTTTGAGATTTCATAAGGCCCAAACGCAATGATAGCGGAACGGCAACGGAATGCGGAACCGGTTCGCCAGTATGAATCACACCATCCCGACTGAGCTGACAACGGATGAAATTGAACCAACACTGAATCGACAAGCTTGTTGTAGTTCACGCTGGCGAACCGGTTCCGCATTCCGTTGCCGTTCCGCTAGCATTGCGTTTGGGCCTATAGAATTTTCGATTTTCAAGTAAGTTCAGATGAACCCAAACTTTTGCACGATACACCATACTGAGGGCTGAACCCAAACTTTTGCACGATGACTTGAATGACTATTTCATTGATTTTGACTAGTTTTCAGATTTTTCTGCAAAAATTTCGTGAGTGCTTTTCGAAGAATATAAGATTACGATTCTAATGACACCTTGTTTTAAAATTTTGGTCGATCCAATGTTGAGTAAATTAGCTATGTTTTTTCAGTGATTGATCCGTCGTTGATCGGCCCTCACGAAAACCAGCTTGGTATTCGCCGACGAAGCACTCCTCCAGCGGTCTCAATCTGTTGAACAGAACACGCGACATTATTTTGTACGCCGAATTGAGGAGCGTTATTCCTCGGTAATTGGCGCACTTTAATCTGTGGCCCTTCTTGTACAGTGGGCAGATGAGGCCCTCCAGTCAGCTAGCAGGCAATTCTTCTTCCTCCCATATCCGTAACAGCGTACGGTGCAGTATTTCGTACAGCTGCTCACTACTGTGCTTGAAAAGTTCGGCCGGGAGCTCGTCTTTTCCAGCAGCCTTACAGTTCTTCAACTCCTTAATCGCTCTTCTAACCTCATCTAGGGTCGGGGGCTCCAGAGCTTGTCCATCGTTGCTGATGATTAATCTGTTCTCAGACGCGCTCAAGTTCTCTCCGTTCAACAATAGCTCGAAGTGTTCTTTCCACCTGGCAGCCACCAAGGTTTTGTCTGTCAGCAAGTTACCTTCGCGGTCGTTGCACATGACGGTAGACGCGCAGTTTTTCTCCGTACGTCATTGACGGTTTCGTAAAATCTCATTCAATATCATTATGTTCCATGCTGTTTTGCGCCTCAGTAATGATGTCTTCTTCATACTGCCTTTTCTTTCTGTGGTGAATTCGTTTCTCGGCTACTCTAGCTTCCTTGTACCGCTCTCTATTCTGCCGGGTACCAGACACTAACATCCGGCTTCTGGCAACATTCTTCTCATGCGACACATTCTGGCACTCCTCATCAAACCATCCGTTTCTGGGTCGTCTCTGAGCAGTACCTATCACCTCTCGCGCTGCTGTGCTCATCGCACCGTGGATAGACTTCCACAGATTGTTGAGGTTGTCGCCTTATCCGCTCATCAAGCTTCCGGCGGTACTCGTCTGCTACACCTTCTGTTGATAAGCGCTGGATATTGAAACGCAACGGTCGCTGTGTTCTTGTGTTCGCCACGGTAGACAACCGTGCACGAATTTTACTAACAACGAGATAGTAATCATCAACTCTGGTTTGGGCCTCTAAAGGTCCTCACATCTATGACATCCGAGAAATGCCGACCGTCCACCAAAACGTGGTCTATTTGGTTGCAGAGCTCGCCACTTGGGTGCATCCAGGTGTGCTTTCGGATGTCTTTACGTGCAAAGTAGGTGCTACTGATGGCCATCCGTTGGCTACAGCGAAAGTTATTAGTCATAGGCCGTTGTCATTGGTGGCGGAGTGAAGGCTCTCTGTTCCAATTATTGGGCGGAAAAAATCCTCTCTTCCGACCTGAGCGTTAGCATCCCCGATAACAACTTTTACGTCATGTTTTGGGCACTCTCTGTAGGTCTTGTCGAGACAATCATGAAACGCATCCTTCGTGTCGTCGGGTTTATCGTTTGTCGGCGCATAGATATTGATCAGACTGTAGTTGAAGAATTTGCCCCGTATCCTCAATACGCAGATTCGTTCAATAATCGGTTTCCATCTCATAACTCGCTTCATCTGTTTCCCGATCACTATGAATCCAACACCATGCTCTGCTTTATCGCTGCCACTATGGTAGATGTTGTATTTGAAAGCTGTGTTGGCCGCGGGATCCATTGCCCTGAATTCACTCCAACCTTCTGCAATTCACAAGCCAAAAGGCTCACTCGTCCGGGTTCATTTAACGTCCTGACATTCCAGGTACTGAGTTTCCAATCATTGTCCTTATTTCGTAGCTCCTTTCTCCATTTTTCGTGGTAGGTAAGAAATTCGATATGCTACCTTACCAGGGTCACGATACCGCTGGATGCCAGAACAGACGCTGTTTGAGCCGCACCTCCTTGGTGGACAGACGCTCGAGACGCACCTCCTCACTCTAGCTGATGTCATAATGACAACAATGCCCAGGCTGCACTACCAGCTAAGTACGCAACCCTTAGCTGGCGGTCTTTGTCATCGTTTGACCCGTAGAAGCGTGAGGTAGGGACTTGTGAGGACCAGAGATATGTTGGACGCTCCTTCCTAGTTGTCGGCTCACCATTTCACAGCAGATACCATCCTTACCAGCAGCTTTATTGATCTTGAGCTGGTGAATGGCATCCTTAACCTCCCTCAAAGTGGGGGCTGGATGGTTTCCATAGTTCGCAGTACTGACGAAGATGCCTTCCTCCGTGGTCCCGTCCTTCATTGCCTGTGTTTTCAGCGCCATTCAGGTGCTCGTCGAAGTGCTGCTTCCACCTTTCGAACACCTTACGCTCGTCCGTCAAAATGCTCCCATCCTTATCCCTGCACATCTCGGCTCGTGGCACGAAGCCGTTGCGGGATGCGTTGAGCTTCTGATAGAACTTACGTGTTTCTTGAGACCGGCACAGCTGTTCTATCTCCTCGCACTCCGTCTCCTCAAGGCGGCGTTTTTTCTCCCGAAAGAGGCGGGTCTGCTGTTGCCGTTTCCGTCTATAACGTTCCACGTTCTGTCGGGTCCCTTGCCGCAGCATGACCGCCCGCGCTGCATTTTTCTCCTCCAGAATCTGTCTACATTCCTCGTCGAATCAGTCGTTCCGTCGACTCCGTCCCACGTACCCGACGTTGCTCTCAGCTGCATTGTTGATGGCTGCCTTCAATGTTCTCCAACAGTCCTCAAGAGGGGCTTCATCCAGCACACCCTCTTCCGGTAATGCAGACTCGAGGTGCTGCGCGTATACCGCTGCGACATCTGGTTACTTGAGCTGCTCTAGGTCGTACCGGGGCGGCCGTCGGTACCGTACGTTGTTAACGACGGAGAGTTTTGGGTACAGTTTAACAATCACCAGATAGTGGTCAGAGTCGATAGTAGCGCCACGATAGGTCCTGACGTCGATAATGTCGGAGAACTGCCGTCCATCAATCAGAACGTGGTTGATTTGTGATTCTGTCTGCTGTGGTGATCTCCAGGTGTATCGGTATTTAAGGCTGTGCTGGAAGTAGGTGCTACGGATGACCATATTCTTGGAGGCGGCAAAATCAATTAGTCGTAAGCCGTTTTCGTTCGTCAGCCGGTGGGCGTTGAACTTTCCAATCGTCGGTCTGAACTTCTCCTCCTGGCCAACCTGAGCGTTTGAATCTCCTATGATGATTTTGACGTCATGGCTTGGGCAGCTGTCGTACTCGCGTTCGAGCTGCGCCTAAAAAGCGTCTTTATCACCATCAGTGCTTCCGGAGTGAGGGCTGTGCACGTTTATTATGCTGAAGTTTCCCCTAAATGTCCGGAGGACCATAGTGTGCAGTTTAGCTTAGAGTCCTTCTCTGGCACTCGAACGATGATCAGCCGTACGCATCATGTACGCATATTTATCAATCTACAACAAATAATAAATGTTTTCCTTTTTTTTTCAAATGTTTCAATTGGTAATTATGAAAATAATACAAGGAAAGTAGAATCGATTTTATTACAACATCATTGCCAATTTTGATGTTTGGATTATTGGAGGACTAAATAATCAACAGTATCCAGGCGTAGGTTATTTTTCATATCAGTTCTATTTTAGTACTTCATCAGGACGTACTTCCACCCTAAAAAATCTGCTCATATAATTTCCGTTCAAATTTAAAATATTTTTCTCTAAAAATCGGTGAAAAATGATTAAATGATATCTGGAACAAGCCATTTTGGAAAAAAAAAATATCTAGATTGTCGAACTTTCCAGTCAATTTCTAACAATCATTGATTTCGATAACCTCCAAAAATCCTTATTAGTGTGAAATTTAATTATTTAAGTGTCTTTTTTATCTACACATTGTACAATATTATTCGAACGATGTACAGAAAACCGTTTGCGATTTGATTGATAAATTATAAGTATATAGCATGTACAAGGTATCCAATTTATAAAATTAACAATCCTTAAGCTAAGTATGGGGGGCCCAGATAGCCGTAGCGATAAACGCGCAGCTATTCAGCATGACCAAGCTGAGGGTCGTGGGTTCGAATCCCACCGGTCGAGGATCTTTTCGGGTTGGAAATTTTCTCGACTTCCCAGGGCATAGAGTATCTTCGTACCTGCCACGCGATATACACATGCAAAAATGGTCATTGGCATAGTAAGCTCTCAGTGAATAACTGTGGAAGTGCTCATAAGAACACTCAGCTGAGAAGCAGGCTCTGTCCCAGTGGGGACGTAACGCCAGAAAGAAGAAGAAGAAGCTAAGTATGCTGTTTCGCTCAAGAGAAGTAATGGAAATTCCTTGACTGGATGGGTCAAGAAATTTCCTACAGAGAGCCCCATTCGAAATGACATTTCTTCTCAACTGCGTACTGCGATTAAAGAAATGTGATTTGCTTGACCAATTTTTGGAAGAAATTTTCCACGCATCGAGATAGGCGATTACTTTTCTTGTCAATAGCAAACCAGCCTTTAAGATGAAGATGAATCGAAACCAAACCTCAAATTTTCAAGAGCACAAATCTGGAGAACCGAACACACGTTTGAGCTGAATACTTAATCGAGTGACTAATCGATTAAGTTTTCAGCTTAAACGGATTTTTGGTCCTCCAGATTTGTGCTCTTGAAAATTTGAGGTTTGGCTTCGATTCATCTTCACTTTAAACGTTTTCCATACAAAGTGAGTGTCCGGAATTTGAAGCTGTCTGTATTTCGAAACAGAACGGTATTCTTGAAAGATTATTAATAATAATTGATAATATTAATCAAGAATTTAATAAAAGAGTTATTTTACCTGAATTTCCAGTTGTTCACTAGTCCATTCGTGCGGTACACTCCAGTTTTGAAGCATTTTTGTCGAGAAAACATGATTAATATTCCATAAGCGTAGAAAACTGCCTATCTAGTTATTGCTCTCAGGCTCACGTGTATCCATTGTTTGCTACATTTACGGTATCCATAGCGACCGCGCACTGTCATATGAAACATTTCATCCATTCGAGCGAAACGTTTCACATTCATGACCACGCCTTCCCAAACGATTCACAGTAATGTTCACATCACTGTCCGCTCGCGAAATGCATCCGAATCGGTTTGACAGCTTGAATGAATTCAACACTACAAATACCGTTACAATGATGCTCTTTGTTTACATGGACAACGTATACCGTTTTCACTATTACTATCAATGTACAGTTCGCAACTCTCCTATTTCCGTCTCTCTCGCTCTCTTTGTCCTGATGCGGTTCCTTTTAATCGTGATGCTGTTATTATGAATGAGATCATAGTGCACGATAAACAGTGAATACCTAAGCATCAGAAGAATGCCCTACTTAGCAATTATTTTGGGCAACGATGCTTAAATTTCAGTGAGTTTGACTAAAGTTGTTGGCGAAACAATAATTATTTGGTATTTCACATTGAACAGTAAAACAATTGTGTAATTTTTGTGATTTTATGTCACCAACGATATCGTCGCGAATACCTGAATTATTATTATACTGTTTGATCAATCACACATCGAGAGAGAGGTGTGTCTGTCGGTGTGACACATTTACGGACTTAGACACAGTGCTGGATCATACATTTGAAATATTTTCGATTTTCCATACAACATGTAGTATCTTGAGAAAAGTGTTGTAGATTTAGACGAGATGAACCAGTTTGCTCAATAGAGTGTGTGCGGGACTTTCACATTTTCATATCGTTTTTAGTTTTTCTTCAAAAATTTCATTTTTGTCAAATTGGTAAAACTTTTGAAATCGTGTTTTGACAAAATACTTATAAAAATATGAGGTGGTTAGAAGGAAAAGGGTGTAAATGGCAGGAACCTAGTTTTGGGGAAATCGATTTTGAAGTTTTTTTTTTCAAAAATTTGTCATCACATACAAATTGTACAGAAGCTAAAAATAAACAATCACTTCCGGGTTATGTTGTTTTTTCTGTTGGACGAAAAAAATCACAGATTTTCTTAGTATTATGAACTCAAAACCGACCTAAATGTCCATACCAAAGTTGATAATTTTGTATGAAAATCGAAAAAGTTTCGAATGTATTTTTCGTCACTGTCGGTAGATATCAACCTATATACCAAACATTTGAATCGCAATCGAATGGAATAAAGCACCGCTAGCTGCCAGTCAGTGATAATGAGTCACTAATCAGTAGAACGTGGATAAGACTGGTCGGGTTTTGTCGCCGTGGAGAAGTCACTGGACAGAGTTTCGCAATTAAAAATTGCTGAGACCGAGAGCTGCGGGGCTGTGGCCTTTTTTTTCTTGTGGTAGATGAGGAGATTTCAAAAATCGCATTCTCATAGTGATGAAACAAAGTGAAAGTTCCCTCAGCTAGTGGTGTCCAGTGAGCGTTTTAACCCTATAAACATAGTATTTATTTGCACACAAGTTCGAGCTTCCGTTCGCGGCGTACTTTGGCGGCCCGAAACTTATCTTATCAATCGCGGGACTAAATTAATTTGGAGCTGTAATATGGCCGCGTATCTGAACAACCAGCAGCAAATGCAGCGTCCCATGGATTCACCGCACGAAATCATTCCCCTTCAACGTATGACCACTCGGGAGGAGGCCACGGAACGACAACGGATTCGGGATATCTTCGACAAAGTAAGTTTCGAAATGATGAACGTAGCCGGGATTTTCATTAAGGGGGAAAAGGGGAGCGAGTGACCTCAAGATTGCTTTCATGATTTTCACGTTTAAACGATCATTTTCAAACCCTTATTACATGGGAAGTTAAACTATTGTCGTTTTCGTTTTAAGGAACTGGGTCGGTGATCAACACATAAACAAGCCAATGTCAAATAAATTGTAGTGCGGTCGAACCTGAATCGGGTTGGGGTTGAAACTGTTATTCAGAACGGGTTGCGCCATATGAATGCTAGCCATTCTAGGGCAAATGTACCATTAATGGTGCACCTAAGCGAAAACTGCTAAAACATGGTGATAAAATCATGAATTATATGATTTTAGCGTATCAATCGCTAGATCTCAAATCCTTCTATCATTCAAATGTATAAAAATCACGATTCATTTGAAATTTCCCTGCAAAAAGCCTTGCACCAACAATAGAAACACTGTTCCTTTAGTGGAGGTATGTTTTAAGAATGGTTCGTTTAGTGGCGCAAACCATTGATTTCTTATGGGACCCTCCACTATGGGTAGTACCCATTGGGTACTGATGCACCACTATAGGCGCAAAGGAGCAAAAAATTTAAGCAAAATAATTGTTTAAAATAGGTTTATGGTTAAATTTCATGAATATTTTTCGATAACTTGTATCATTTTCACATCGTACATCATAGAAAAATATCACATAGCCATAAAAAAGTGCGAAACATGTCAAAACACACTACCTCCACTATTGGAGCTACCTCCACTAAGGGAGCGTTTGCCCTATTTATTCACAGAGTACAAATTTCAGTACCGTAATCCGGGGGTGAAATTGACCAGTTCAGAACTGAATTACAATCCTTAGCTAGGCCTAGGCTTCTAACCATTTCGTTCACAACATAGAATTTCAATATTTTCAGAACTGGTAGCGAGTCATTGTGGTAACTTAGTCACTTTTTTTCGACCTGGTCACTAAAAAGTCAATATATATATATATATATATATATATATATATATATATATATATATATATATATATATATATATATATATATATAAAACAAAAAAAAAACAAACTCCTTTTCTATGCTGGTACGATCTTGCTGCTATGAGAGGGCTTTACCCATTAGCCGGGCTTAGCCCTGGGGACCAAAGGTACACCGTTGTGATAGAATCACATTTTTAATGCCACGTTTAGATTTACCGTGTATATCTCGGAAGTGATGCATCTCAGCTAAATTTTACTTGAGTATTTTTCGATACAAATTTTTCATATTTAGAAATATATAGTTATTTTTCTGTACGCACTAAAAATATCGTTTTACATAAATTCGTTACATTTATTTTTTTAAATAATTTATTTTTCATCCAAAAATTTTCCGTTGAGGCATTGTGCAAGAAATTACAAACAATATGCTGCAAAACATATCCAAAAATTAAAAACATCAATTTTGCGGTTTTTAAGAACAATGAACTTCAAATTTTCATTTGAAAATTTCGTTTATTTTTTTTTACCGTGCATACTTTTTTAAATACTTTAGTATATAGGTTTTGATCAAACAATAAACAATTCAGCTACGATTCACTCAATCAAAATAAAATATTTCTGGAATGGAGAAACACGAAATATGTTTGAAAAGGGCCTATTTTACTTTTTTTATTTGAAAATGTTATATAGATATGAGTATATCTCGAAATTGATGCAACCTAGAAAAAATTTACTTAAGTACTTTTCGATTGCAATTTTTCTGTACTTTCAAATAATCACATAAAAATTTATTGTTTTCCTCTATTTCGATTTATTTTTCAAAATCTGTAATTTTTTAAAAAATCATAACTTTTTTGTCCATAATTCTTCCATTTTGAAACATAGTGCAATAAATCACATAAGTTGTCCCCTAAAACATATCCAAAAATAAAAAAATCGAAACTGCGTTTCTGGAGAAAATCGATTTCAAAATTTTGTTTTTGAAATAAAAAATTTTCTGTAACTTTTTTACCGTGCATATTTTTCTCCATATAGTCCTGAGCAATACCTACAACTTTGTAGAAGATCTCAAATCGATCGGACAAACCGTTTTCGAGTTACTGTTTTTTGAAGATTTACTATGCATTTTCCGATACGCCCTTCTCAAAAATAAGGCGTGGTTCAAAATGGCGGTCTGAAGGTGCAAAATGGCATTTTTGGTCATAAAGAATCTGTATGCAAATTTTCAGGCGATTCAAAATATACAAAAATTTAATTAAAAAAAATCGTCATGTTCGGTGGAATTGCTCTCATTCGAAAACTAATTTTAATCCGTCGGGTAGCCGTTCGAATCTTTTAATTTCGAATGGATCTACCCAAGGAAAATCATATGCCGATATCGTAGCAGGTCATTTGAACTCCTCGCCATTTCATACTATGAGTACCCGTGTTGCAAGTTTCCCGGTAGCGGTAGAGCCGAACTACCATTAGCGAAAAGGATTTGTCACAAACACCGAGGGCTATGAGGCTCAACTCAAATCACAAATACGCAATTCTCATTTCAAAAGTTTGTATTGTCTGTTTTGCTCATATCTCCCTCCTAATCTGTGGTCCTAACCTCCTGCGCTATCTTAATGTGTGTTCTTATAATCAATTGGCATCGATCTTACTTAATCACTCACGGTTACCGCTCACAGCTGGTTTATGCCACCGGCCTGTCGCACAACCCGGTCATCACTTGGCCACGCGTGCACCGCCGCATGCTCGTTCCATTCTCGGCGATCGACATGACTGCCTCGACCCTGTGGGCTGGCAGCTGGCAAGACTCCTCCGATCAGCCTTGTCGCACCGCAAGCACTCGTTTGGGAACCGCTGCTTCCTCCCTAGCACCGTGTGTGCCGATATACTGACGCTGACGGAAGCGCGTTTCTGGGCGTGGTGACGCTCGAACTGGGCCTGAATTCCTGACTTGAGACGACTGACACTGCAATAAGAAAAAAGAACCCTGGAGGCATTTGACCGTTAACGATCCGTCTCCACAGGTTATTCAGCGACTGGCTTACCCTTTGAGGGGTTCTTATTGTCCGACGAAACTTTGTCTTGATCGCTCCGGTCGTGTTGCGTGATTTAGCCAGTTTACGGGGTGCTGTTTGCCTCAAAGCGTCCTAACGAACAACAGATGCGATTAGTACGGCGATCCAAATGATGGTCGGAACAAGGGTTTTTTGCTCACCTATTCGATTGAGCCTGGAACGGCCTCTGCTCGCGCCGCCGAAGATCGATCCGGTCGTTTCAATGGTTCTTCTATTGATCGTTCCAGTCTCGCGATACTTGCGTCCAGTCCAACGATACGTGGGGTCCAAAAGCTAACAAAATGGTCGTCATTAGAACAATGGTCAACCGAGGGGATCCTTTGGGCATCCTTAGGTTGCCCACAATGGTTTCTCACCTGATCTCGATTGCGTCCGGTGCCCGACGTCAAGGAATAATTTTGCCCGATTCTTGCCAATCCGCTCTCCGATCTTCGTTAGTCGTGATCTGCTGAAAAACACACGCTGGATGCGCTCACTTCAAAGATGGCGGATGTTAGCTTTGGGTTGAAGTGGAACAATGGTTTCAATTGTCACTTGAATTTTCTGCTCACCTTCTTTTGGGAGCGATCTTTTCCCGAATTCACAATCTGCGCGGCCAAACGTAGCCAGAATGCGCTTTGCCGAAGGATCACAATTATTTCCTGATCACTTCACCGGATTTGAATTGTTTTTCGCAAGCGAGACTAACTGCGAGCGACTTGATTTACGGACGAACACCAACTAATTCCGATTCGATGCGATCGTTTGTCCATCCCGTATGAGGACTTGTGTGAGTCGGTGTCTGGTTAGGCCGAAATGCAACCAACACCATCGGCGAGACGAATGTTCTCAAATTGTGTGCTCTCCCGCTTCTTCTCGCTTACTCTCGAAACATCGTAGTGGTGATGTCTGTTTGCCTGTGTTGAAGTCGTTCTGTGAGGGTTGATGGATTGCCTTCCTTTTGCTGATGATCTCTCGTGGTATGGTAGCAGCCATGCGCCCACGGCAAGCTGGTTTTGCGCTTTTGCCTTGCTGCCACTTATGGACGTATTGGTATTGGTATTGGTGTACGAGTGTACGGCATGTGCGGGGCTGGTGATGACTGTCATTGAACGATTTCCATCATCATGTTCTTTTGCGCGGAGGTTTTCATAACGCAAACTGCGGAGCGATTTTAATTACCTTGACTTTTGCCGATAATACAAAGTTTGCTTAACATCTAATTTGGTCATAATTACATAGTTCTTCAGCAAAACAATTACAAACGTAACACAACTCTACCGTAGCGGAAGAATTTTTCATAAATCGATGAAGAAGCGATTTATGAAAAATTCACAAAATCTTCAATCATCCTATTAGGATGATGGTCAGAGACAAGTCGGTCAACTAAACCCTTGAGCAGACCTCAACTCAATTCTGGTTCCTCAACTAACTAAACTCATATCCGCAAGCCTTGGTTGCTTGCCAAATCAAATCTACACTATCGTCTGAACAGCATAATCTTAATCCTAGACTCGATACTACGCCAGCTGCGCCTGGCAGAATCTTCGACCTCTCAAATCGTCTCTGACCAAAGTCCTTGTCCAGCTTCCACAAACCCGCTCAAACTACGGCAAAACATTCAAATCGGATTCTAGCCTATTGTATTGACTATAATAGGCTTAATCGCACACTAAACATAGAAGCTATTTACAGATTATATACAAGGACTACATTGGTTTGTTTTGGTTTGTGCATAAACACTGAGTAAAGAAGCATTTCCGCGACTAAATCGTCATGAGCCCGAAAATGGGGTTTTACCGCGCCCCTGGTCGCGTTACCTTGGGATGAAGATTTCATGACGACCCCCAGATCTTTACCCCTGGCCACGCATTTAAATTGACTGGAAACACTTGAGGGTTTGTGTGCACTCATCCAGTCTTGGATGTGCTTGGATTGCCGAGATCGTGTTTTGTGTCTCTGTAGTAGTGCCTCTCATAGCTCTGTGTAGTGGGTGGTCGAATCTTGATGGTGGGCTCGATTTATCTCGTTCGGCGAATGGCATGACCACTTGGTGTGTTTTAGTGTGGGGTTTCCTCTACTTCGTTGACAGCGTGCTGCGGACATAGCTTGAAGATGATTCTTGCGTTTCTCCCTGTTTTCACCGCGGTCTACGATGCGCTTCACTCGTCGTCTCGTTCTGGTGTCTGGAGTCTCCCTGTTGTGGGCTTCGGGGTCACAGTCTCCCATGCCTGACGTAGGCTACGTGCTTCTTCCGCTCTATCTGATGGTATTTGGAGCCTCCTTACTCACAACTGTTTTCAGGGTCCCAATCTCCCGTGCCTTCCGTAGACTGCTCGTGTTTGAGTTTCTTCGTGATGGTATTTGGAGCCTCCTTACTCACAATGGTTTTCAGGGTTCCAATCTCCCGTGCCTTCCGTAGACTGCTCGTGTTTGAGTTTCTTCGTGATGGTATTTGGAGCCTCCTTACTCACAATGGTTTTCAGGGTTCCAATCTCCCGTGCCTTCTGTAGGCTGCTTGCTTGTCCGCTTCTTCATGATGGTCTTTGGAGCCTCCTTACTCACAATGGTTTTCAGGGTTCCAATCTCCCGTGCCTTCTGTAGGCTGCTTGCTTGTCCGCTTCTTCATGATGGTCTTTGGAGCCTCCCTACTCACGATGGTTTTCAGGGTCCCAATCTCCCGTGCCTTCTGTAGGCTGCTTGCTTGTCCGCTTCTTTATGATGGTCTTTGGAGCCTCCCTACTCACGATGGTTTTCAGGGTCCCAATCTCCCGTGCCTTCCGTAGGCTCCTTGCTTTTGCGCTTCTTCGAAGTGGTGTTTGGAGTCTCCCTACTCACGATGGCTTTCAGGGTTCCAATCTCCCGTGCCTTCTGTAGGCTCTAGTTACGTCCTCCTCCTCTCAATGCTATCCAGCTGCTGTCTCACTGCGCCCGATAGTGGCCGTAAGCTTCAACTCCGCGTCGAACCGATTTTTGGTCGTCGATCTCCGGGTCTCCACTCCTCCTATCAGAGAATGCATCTGGTGCATTGCCGAGATCCCTACTCCCCGTTTCCAGTGACGTAGGGTGCGATTTCTCCCGTTTCGCGAACGGCGCACGGTACACCTCCTGGCGCGATGGAAGTGTTTTTGTACCGCATGTTGGTTCTCTTCTCTGCTTGACGTGGTCGCAAATCGTGTTCAATCCTTTGGCGAAGATCGTGTTCTACAACGAAGCTGCCGAATCGTCGGGGTGGAGAGGTAGTCGTTAAGAAGTTGTTGCTCATCACACCTGACTTTTGCCATTTTCCCGCTTGGTACGTGTTTTGAAGTATGGTACTAATTGTTGACAGGCTTTGCCTGTGGACATAGCTTTATCATCGTGGAACCTCGCTCGGATGAACGGAAATCCTTGCCAGTCTTAATTAGGGTTGCTGAACTGGAGCGTGTTGTAGCGGGATCTCACTCTCAGCATACGTGGTCGAATCTCCCAGTGATTGGTGTTTTCGACTGCTACTGATACTGGTTAACAGGCACCGCCTGTGTACATAGCTTGAACTCGTCGGAATCTCCATCTTGCGGATGAAAATCCCGGATGATGTAGTTTTTGATTGTTATCACAGAGATGCAGATGGAGTTGAATGATGTTTATCTGCTCCCTGGTTCGCTGTAGTTGTTCCCATTGGTGTTTTTGACAGCGTTTGCTTCATAGTCGACAGGCACAGCCTGTTCGCATAGCTTGAACGCGTCGGCTTAGTCCGCTTTGATGTCCTTCGCGTGGAATCTTCCTGTCTTGCCGCTCAGAACATCTTCCAACAGATACAGGTTTGTCCCGAGGATTTCCTTCACGACGGCCGGAACAAATTTCGGCTCTAGCTTGCTGTTAATATGATCCACTTTTGAAGAGAGAACGAATGTTCGACGCCACACCAGGTCCCCTATCTTGAACGCTACTGATCTTGTGCGAAGATTATATCGCTGCTTCGTTCGCTGGTGGCTGTTCTTGATCCGCTCGATTATTAGCTTCTGGATTCGGCGAATTGCTGACAGCCTCAGATCTTGTGCTACCTTCGGGTCGTCTGGTGTGTTTAGTTCTTGCTGCGTGTAGAGGTCCGTGTGCAACAGCAGATTTCGTCCGAAGTTTGCTTCGTGAGGACTCACTCCCGTTGCTTCGTGCCTTGCTCCGTTTATCGCTGCTGTGATTGCCGGCAGTTTTTCGTCCCAGTCGCGGTGGTCGCCATCAAGCAATGCTCGTATACAGGTCACTACGACGCGGTTTACGCGCTCGGCGTTGTTGACCTGCGGACAGTAGAATGCTGTTCTCATGTGGCCAATCTTGTGTTTCGCTAGCCAGGATTTGAATACCATCGATTCGAACTGCTTTCCGTTGTCGGACAGTATCAGCCTAGGACGAGAGAACTTCAGACAAACTTCTTCTTCCAGAAACTCCACCATCTTCTGGGAATCCGCTGCGCGCATGGGCTTGACGATCACATACTTGCTGACCCAGTCTACTACCACCAACAGCACTGTGTTTCCTCGTTTGGAACGGGTGAGCGGACCGACAAAGTCCACCGATATCATCTCCCACGGAGTCTTCGCTGGCTTGGGGTATCCCATCTGCGGCATCATCTTCCTTCCTGGCGATTTGCATGCCTTGCAGGTTACACAGCTCCTCACGTATTCGCGAATCTCCTGCTGCATTTGTGGCCAGTAGTAGTGGGCTTGAATTTTGTTCCAGGTCTTGTAGAAGCCAAGATGCGCTGCTGCCGGCTCATCGTGGTATCTACGAATAAGCTGTAACCTCTCTTCTCTCGGAACGACTTGCTTCCACTTGTGGAATACTGATCCAACTTCGTCCTTGCAGCGACAGTTCTTGTACAGTGTGTCGTTCGCAATGCGGAAGTCCGGAAACTGGTCGCCGTCGCTCTTCACTTTCTCCACCAGCTTTCTGTACCACGGATCCTGCACCTGGTCTACCACGAACACTGCTTCGGCTACCGTACGTGAAAGTGCGTCCGGAACTACGTTGATCGATCCTTTCCTGTACCGGATCTCAAAGTCGAACGCGTTCAGCCGCAAGAGCCATCGGCTCATCAACGCCGTCGGATTCTTCATCGATTTTAGGTAGCTGATCGCCGCATGGTCGCAATAAACGATGAACCTAATTCCTTCCACATATCCTCTGAACTTCTCTATCGCTCGGATCACCGCGAGACACTCTCGCTCCGTGACCGAATACTTCCTCTCGGACGCTGATAGCTTCTGTGAGAAGTAGCTGATCGGATGTTCTTCGCCGTTGTTGTCCTGCGTTAGCACTGCTCCGATTGCTGTGTCGCTGGCATCGCACGCTATAGCGAATGGTCTGCTGTAGTCCGGCATCGCTAGCACCGGTGCTGAGACCAGAGCTGCCTTTAGCTTGAGGAAAGCTTCTTCAGCGATGGGATTCCAACGGAACTTGGTCTTGCCAGACGTCAGGTTTGTCAACGGTGCCGCTAGCTGTGAAAATCCGGCGATAAAGCGACGGTACCAGTTGCAAACGCCAAGGAATCGCTGAACTTCTTTTCGTGCTGTTGGAGTCGGAAACTGTACTATTGCTTGGATCTTCTCTTCATCTACTCGCCAGCCTTGATCGTCGATCACGTAGCCAAGATACTTCATGCTCTTTCGGCAGAACTTGGATTTCTCCGACGATATCGTGAGATTCGCCTGTCGCAGTCGGCGGGCCACTTCTTCCAGCAGAGCGATATGCTCCTCGAAGGTTTCTGAGCAGATGATGATGTCGTCCAGGTAATGGAATACCAACGGCTCCAAATCGGCGAACAAATGAGTCATGAGTCTCGCTAGGGCTTGGCTCGCTGTACACAGTCCAAAAGGCACAACTTTGAACTGGAAGTGGCCTCTGGATGGAACTGTGAACGCTGTCAATGGTCTTGAGGTCTGATGAAGTGGCAACTGCCAGAAAGCGTCCTTGAGATCGATCGACGAGATGTATTTGCTGCTTCGAAGATTGTTTGTGATCGCTGCTATCTGCGGGATAGGATATCCCTCGTTCACCATGATGGAGTTGAGGTGACGAGCATCCAAGCAGACGCGATACTGACCGGTTTTCTTCTTGACAGCAACCAATGGGTTGTTCCATGGAGAGAACTGTGCCTCCTCGATGACGTCGAGGGCGATCATCCGGTCGATCTCCTTGTTCACCTCCTGCAGAACATACGGTGACATTGGGTAATGCCGTTGCTTGCGAGGTGGGGCGTTACCCACATCGATGCGATGCTCATACAGCTTTGTACGGCCTAGCTTGCCCTCTACCGCTTTTGGGAACTTCCGGATCGCATGTTCTAGTTGCTTCTGCTGTTCGGACGTCAGTTGCTTCATCTCATGATCCTCGACGACTTCTTCGTCCGGCTTTGCTTCCATAGTGCAGCACACAGCCTTCACTCCAAACTTGTCCCAGAAATTCATTCCAAGGATGATGCAGTCCGGGATCGAAGGTACTAACAGTACTGGAAGGACTTCGTTTCTGTTGTTGTAGACGATGGGGAGATAGACAAAGTTGTTGATCTTGTGTTTAGTGCCGTCAGCCGTTTTTATCCCGCCAGAGACGGTTCCTTTCTGTAAACCACACTCCTCTGCTAGTCCGACTCTAGTTCCTCCCAGCAGAGAGCAGTTCGCGCCGCTGTCTAGCAAAGCGGTCATCTCCTTCCCCATCACAGATATGACGGCATGCGGCCGGTTGTCACTTCCGGGATTGATGAATATCGAGTTTAGGTTTTTAAATTCTGGGAGGTCTAAGGGGTTTCCTAGAATTTGCGGAGAGCTGCTCCCCTCTACTGCTGGTTCTCCGCTGGGTAGTTTCCCGCGGCTGTGCGGCAAGTGAAACAACTGCGTAACGAGTAGCCTTTGCGTCCACACCGGTAGCAGAACAGGATCGCTTGCGGTTTTGGACAGTCCGTGAATCTATGGCCTTCCTCGTCGCAATTCCAGCAAACCAAGGCCAGTTGCTGACGGGTTGCTGCTTCTTGCTGCTCTTCAAATCGACGATCGACGATTCTCATCGGCTCTTGTTGAAGATAGCTGCCTGACCGGTTGATGTTGTGCGCCTCTTCTACCGAGCCGGATATCCGCTGTCGTGCTGGCCAATTCTGAACCATCCGCGACTGATCTTGCTGCTGCTCTGTTTGTCGTGGCTGATACGAAGCGACTTGCAGCGATCTTTGTTGTTGTGTGGGTGAGCGTGCGTCTCTTATCTGCTGCCGCCCTGCTTGCGCAGTATCCCCCTCAGTTCGGCCAACCCTATTCGGGAATCTAGACTGCCCTTCATTCCTTGACGTGAAATCAGGCCGCGTAGTTCTCCGCTCCATGCTCATCTTCAACGCGTTGACTTGCTCCACCAGCTCGTCGATGGTGTGCTGCCAGTTGTCTTCCGCTTGATCCTCTACCATTTCTTGATCCGGAACGCTTCCTTGCATTTCCACCGCTTGCACTCTGCCGAAACGATGAGGCTGTTGCTGCTGCATCAGAGCCGGCCTGTTGGTCGACACGGGTGTAGCGAAGTTTGGTTCCAGTAGCGCACTGTGTGGAATCGGAATCCGGCGCTGCCTGCTCAGGAGCATTCTTGTTTCGTCGTATCCGGTGCAAACCTCGACCATCTCCTCCAACGAACGAGGCCTTGCTGCTGTCACTATCGCCGCATAGTTCTCATTCATGTTCTTCTTTACCAGAAAGAACTTCTCATCGGCCGGAATCGGCGGATCCACAAAGCGAAAGAGCGCCGAAATGTCGCGATAGTATTTCGCAAACGACTCCTCTCTCCCTTGGAATCGGAAGCTGGCTTCTTGGCGTAGAATCTGGGAATAGCCGCTTGGTAGAAACTCTCTCCGGATCTCTTGCTTGAACTCCTCCCAAGTGCGCAGCAGGTTGTGCGACGTAGCACGCGCATACCAATCGATGGCATCCTCCTGCAGCAGATGTTTGATGGAGCTGAGCAGTGTTGCATCGCTCATACCTTCCGATCTGGCGAAAGTCTCCACCCTGTCCAGGAAGACGTTGAGGGAAGTGGTGTCCTTCTCGCCGCGGAACTTGAACGGCCAGTTGTGTACTGCCTTCTGCATTCGCCTTTCGTCCGCTCTCTCCGGTGGTAGCCGTTCTTGGCGGATTAATCGCTCCAAATCTCCTCGCATCCTGTAATACTCCTGGCGGATCCGTTCTTCCCTCTCCTGCATCTCTCTTATTCTCGCTTCCAACACTTGAACAGTTTGTGCTTCTCCCGCTGCATGATTCCATCCTTCATGCTCCCGAGGAAGGTAAGGAGGCGGTGGCGTAACGTATTGCCGACTTGAGTTTGCCTGTCTTCCGACTCCGCTGCCGCCTGCTTCGAAAGAACCGGAAAACAGCAAACCTGTTCCTTGTCCACCCGAGAACGACGTCAGAGGCGGTAACGTTCCAGCTGGTGGTGTGGAATGTCGATTCTCGTTGCTACCTACTGGAATGGTGGCATCCACTGTTCCTCCTACAGCTCCTTCCACCTCACTGTTCCTCCTCCTTATTGTGCCGGTGGGTTGGTTCACTGGATCTTCACCTCTCTGTACACTATTCACTACACTTGTCCCATTCACTCTGTTCAGTAACACGTCCACGTGCATGGTTAGCATGCCGTGAGTGTCGCGCAGTTCGACCGAAGGACGGATTAAACGCAATCTATCGCGATAGTGGGTGAGACGCGAACGAATCTGATTGAGTGTTGCACTATCGGCTGTGCGAATTGCCGAGTCCGTGCTAATTTTCAACTGGTGAATTTGAGCTTCGCAGTGCTCTATGTTTGAATGCGAGCTCATTACATGGTCTGAGCTAGTGGGCTGGTTATTTCTCGAGGCTTCCTCATGAATGAGTGCCTTGAGGCGCAGGACCTTCCCTCTGTGGGTGGTGGGTCCTAGGTTGACTACGTGACGCAGAGCCAACTCATACGTCACCTCCTCATCAGTCAAGTGTGTGTAATCCATTATACTATCGTATCTAATGCGTAAGGGTTAAAATTTTGATTGGTTACCAAAGACCGGATAACCGAAATGCACAAAACCGAAAATTCTAAAGTCCAAACCAACAAATCGCTTACGGTACTACTAATTTTTTTGTGGATTTTCAGTTGGGCGCCAGTGTTGCAAGTTTCCCGGTAGCGGTAGAGCCGAACTACCATTAGCGAAAAGGATTTGTCACAAACACCGAGGGCTATGAGGCTCAACTCAAATCACAAATACGCAATTCTCATTTCAAAAGTTTGTATTGTCTGTTTTGCTCATATCTCCCTCCTAATCTGTGGTCCTAACCTCCTGCGCTATCTTAATGTGTGTTCTTATAATCAATTGGCATCGATCTTACTTAATCACTCACGGTTACCGCTCACAGCTGGTTTATGCCACCGGCCTGTCGCACAACCCGGTCATCACTTGGCCACGCGTGCACCGCCGCATGCTCGTTCCATTCTCGGCGATCGACATGACTGCCTCGACCCTGTGGGCTGGCAGCTGGCAAGACTCCTCCGATCAGCCTTGTCGCACCGCAAGCACTCGTTTGGGAACCGCTGCTTCCTCCCTAGCACCGTGTGTGCCGATATACTGACGCTGACGGAAGCGCGTTTCTGGGCGTGGTGACGCTCGAACTGGGCCTGAATTCCTGACTTGAGACGACTGACACTGCAATAAGAAAAAAGAACCCTGGAGGCATTTGACCGTTAACGATCCGTCTCCACAGGTTATTCAGCGACTGGCTTACCCTTTGAGGGGTTCTTATTGTCCGACGAAACTTTGTCTTGATCGCTCCGGTCGTGTTGCGTGATTTAGCCAGTTTACGGGGTGCTGTTTGCCTCAAAGCGTCCTAACGAACAACAGATGCGATTAGTACGGCGATCCAAATGATGGTCGGAACAAGGGTTTTTTGCTCACCTATTCGATTGAGCCTGGAACGGCCTCTGCTCGCGCCGCCGAAGATCGATCCGGTCGTTTCAATGGTTCTTCTATTGATCGTTCCAGTCTCGCGATACTTGCGTCCAGTCCAACGATACGTGGGGTCCAAAAGCTAACAAAATGGTCGTCATTAGAACAATGGTCAACCGAGGGGATCCTTTGGGCATCCTTAGGTTGCCCACAATGGTTTCTCACCTGATCTCGATTGCGTCCGGTGCCCGACGTCAAGGAATAATTTTGCCCGATTCTTGCCAATCCGCTCTCCGATCTTCGTTAGTCGTGATCTGCTGAAAAACACACGCTGGATGCGCTCACTTCAAAGATGGCGGATGTTAGCTTTGGGTTGAAGTGGAACAATGGTTTCAATTGTCACTTGAATTTTCTGCTCACCTTCTCTTGGGAGCGATCTTTTCCCGAATTCACAATCTGCGCGGCCAAACGTAGCCAGAATGCGCTTTGCCGAAGGATCACAATTATTTCCTGATCACTTCACCGGATTTGAATTGTTTTTCGCAAGCGAGACTAACTGCGAGCGACTTGATTTACGGACGAACACCAACTAATTCCGATTCGATGCGATCGTTTGTCCATCCCGTATGAGGACTTGTGTGAGTCGGTGTCTGGTTAGGCCGAAATGCAACCAACACCATCGGCGAGACGAATGTTCTCAAATTGTGTGCTCTCCCGCTTCTTCTCGCTTACTCTCGAAACATCGTAGTGGTGATGTCTGTTTGCCTGTGTTGAAGTCGTTCTGTGAGGGTTGATGGATTGCCTTCCTTTTGCTGATGATCTCTCGTGGTATGGTAGCAGCCATGCGCCCACGGCAAGCTGGTTTTGCGCTTTTGCCTTGCTGCCACTTATGGACGTATTGGTATTGGTATTGGTGTACGAGTGTACGGCATGTGCGGGGCTGGTGATGACTGTCATTGAACGATTTCCATCATCATGTTCTTTTGCGCGGAGGTTTTCATAACGCAAACTGCGGAGCGATTTTAATTACCTTGACTTTTGCCGATAATACAAAGTTTGCTTAACATCTAATTTGGTCATAATTACATAGTTCTTCAGCAAAACAATTACAAACGTAACACCCGTTCTTATTGTTTCAAATCAAATGGAAAAACCCTGCTGCCAAAGGTAACTTCTACTCCGCATCTTCGTTTACCGAAAATTATAACGGAAAATCATCAGATAATGTACCCAATTCGAGTGATATGTTTCCCTCTGATTTTATTTTTCTAACTGAACAATTGAATCAATTGATTGATGCAATGTTCTGAGCCACCACTATGACCGAAGCTGTGTAAAATTTACTAATCATTTGATTGATTATTTGATTGTTATTAAATTACGTTTTTCTAATGGATCCAAATAATAATTTAAATATTTTAAACTGGAATGCTCGTTCTTTGAATGGTAAAGAAGGCGAGCTGTTTAATTTTTTAACAGCTAATAACTTACACATAGCAGTTATTACTGAATCTTAATTTAAAGCCTGGATCCAAACTCAAAACAGGTCCAAACTTTTTTGTTTATCGTAATGACCGAATCGATGGGACAAATAAAACATCAACTTTTTTCGTCATTTGAAACCAAAGTTTTCAAAACTTTTGGTATTTCTGTTGAAACACAGCTTGGTAAATATATTTTCATATCTGTTTTTTACCCTTTCAATGCACTGGGCAGCAAATTAATTTGCTTAAAAATGACTTGCGAAAATTGAAAACTGACTCGCCATAAGTCAAAATATGTTGTCATTGGTGACTTTAATGCCAAACATCGCTCATGGAATAGTTCGCAAAGTAAATCCAACGGTAGAATTTAAATTATTGAGTGCTCTTCAGGATATAGCTCAATTCAATACTCTGATATAGCCCAACTAGTTTTTCTTCTTCTAGAAACTCTTCTAAGATTGATTTGGTCTTAACCGACTTGAGTCACCTTTGTTGATTTTGATCATGTCCCTGTTACATTTCAAATATCCCAAGAAGCGATACCCAATCCTATCAGCCTCACTTTCATTTTTTTTTTTGTTGACTGGAATACACATTAGAGTGTCCATCCCGGGACATCCCGGGACAAAAAATCCCGGGATTTGACAAATTTCGGGATTTCCCGTTTCCCGGGATTTTATTTCTGACATCCCGGGAATCCCGGGATTCCAGAAATGTACGTATAATTTGATGAAAACCACTTGATTTCAATAAAAGATTATGACATTTTTTCTCACTATCAACCTTATTTGATAAAGTAGAAAAGCATAATTAAAAAGAGAATAAACGAGTAATTATTTTCATGAAAATATCAATCCACCAAGTAAGAAACACATATTCTTATTTGTCTAGTTGCAATGTCTTAATGCTTTTCTTTTCAACATTAGCCGTTTTATAAGCATATGGTAAGATAACAAATTTGAAAGTACACCTAAACTGCCGCAAGTATTATCTGTAAGGAGTAGGTAGTGAGAAAATTGACTGAGAAGTTTTCAATATCTTTTTCCATACAAATATTCAAAAAAATCCAGGAAATTGGAACATGTTTCGATCTCAATGAAACTGTCATAGTTTGCTTTGCACTCCGTTAGCTTTCCAAGAAAAATATAAAGATGACCAAATAACAATTCATTTTTGTGTCACGCGATGCGAAAGTCTGCAGTGGGACTGAATGCGTTTACTTTTCATTATGGTACAATTCGACTTGGTGTTTTTTCCTAATTTTACTAAACATAAAGTGATTTCTAGTTAGTGCAGCTGGAAGATCATTAGAAGAACTGATATCAACTAAATTTTGACTAAAATGCGAATGGGACTGACTTGCGATTCATGGCAGTAAACTTCAGTCAATAATTTTCAATAATTTACTTTTAGCATCTACAATACCTTCAATAATCTTTAATTGTTTCTTATGTTCTAAAGTTTTTATGATGTTTCACATGTTTGAAGCAAATTGCTTTAAAATTAAGACCTAAGTTTTTATCATACTTCAATTCATAAGTATTATAGAGTACATATTTGAAAAAATCCATAGCAAACCCGTAATTAGTCAAGCCAAGTTTTGATGTTTGTTAGGTTACTTCATCAGAATAAGAAAGTCTTATCTGAAATGTAATTTGCTAATTAACATATTATTTTGAAAAGTTACATTATCTGTTTATTTCATTGAAAACAAAAACTGTATTGTTAAATTTGTACTTACATTTCAACCGAAATGCTAGTTTTATTGAAAACTTGATAAATCCCGGGATCCCGGGATTTCCCGGGACAAGCATAGATTTTTGTCCCGAATCCCGGGACGAGCAAAATGGCCGGGAAATGGACACTCTTACACATGAAACATATATCGATAGTAATCTTGATGTTAACATATCTTTACAAACAAAAATTGAAATTGACCATTCTCTCGAAACTTTAACTAATTTCATTGTTGAAGCAAGAGGCATTGCAATTCCAAAATATGAAATAAAAGTCGAATCCGTGATTATAGGCGATGATCTCAATCCGTCTTAAAAACGTGAGGAGAAGCCAATTTCAACGCACTCGCGATCTTGTTATGAAAACTATATGGCAGGATCTGCAAAAAGAAATTAAAACACAAAACCGGTTCTCTAAATTAAGAATCAAAAATTTTGAAAATAAAATTTATCAATTGAACCCTAGCTCTAAGCCCTTTTGGAAACTATTCCAAAAAAAAAAACTCAGATACCAATTCCGACCCTGAAAGAGGAAAACAAATTATTTCTAACTAATTACGAAAAAGCTCAAAAACTTGCTATACAGTTTGAAAGCGCGCACTATTTCAATTTAGGACTTACTAGTCCAATAGAAAATCAAGTTACTCAGGACTTCGAAAATATTCTCAATCAAGAGAACGTTTCAGAAAATTTCTGGCAGGCTGATTTGGATGAAGTGAGAACTATTATTTAAAAAATGATGGAATTTTCTACATCCTCCTCAAAAAAAACTTCCAGAGAGTAGCTTACCATTATTGGTTGATATATTTAACAAATGTTTTAAGTTGGCATATTTTCCTGACAAATGGAAAAATGCCAAGGTTGTACCATCTTTAAAACCGAACAAAAATCCTGCAGAAGCTTCTAGCTATCGTCCAATGAGCTTGCTTGCTTCCATCATTAAACTTTTTGAAAAAGGTCATTTTGAACAATGGTCAAATTTGATCCGTTCCAACAAATTTGAAGGCTATTCTACTGTTCTTGCTCTTCTAGATATAGAAACAGCATTCGACAGTGTTTGGTATGAAGGTTTGATTGTAAAATTAAAATATTTTATTTTTCCATCATACATTGTTAGAATAATCCAAAGTTATCTGTTATAAGGACTGAAAAATTTCCTGTAAGAGCTGGTGTTCCTCAAGGCCGCATTTTGCGACCAATATTATACAATATTTTAACATCTCACTTACCTGAGTTACCTCAAGAATGTCAGATTCTTTGTTTGCGGATGACCTTAGCCTCTCCACCAAAGGACGAAGCCTGCGTTATCATCTGTTGAATCATGTTGATTTTATTTTCAATTTCATATTTTCAAAAATGGAAGATTTCTCCTAATGCTTCTAAGTGTGAAAGTTGGTTTTAAAGGCTACCGCGATGGTCCCTTGGATCGCAATTGCACTGGTTTTGTGTTTTTTAACTCAATACCTCTCTAATTCGATGGTTCCTTCAATATGAAGTTATGGAGAGTTGACTGTATAACAGAAAATTAAAAAATGCTGATCAATTTTCCCCGGTTTACGGTATCACTTCGTCGATTTCTAAAAGCTTGTAAATCTTCATTAAAAAATATTTTAAATCTTAATTTGCGGCCCTGAGTTCCAGAAATGTTTGGAAAAAATGTAGATATAATTCATGGATGGAACGATGGCCAAATTTCTGGAAGCCCATGTCTACAATCATATTTCCCTAACTAAAAAAGTCTCATAATTTTTCAATTTTTAGTATGACCGAAACCGGACCGGTTTGCTGTCGATCCAGGAGCTCAAACGTATGATCAACAATAGGAGATGTCCGGATCTACCGAAGGGCTTCGTGAAGAATCTTTTGAAAACCGCCGACACCAACAACGATGGCCATTTGGACTTCGAGGAGTTCTACCAGATGTCCCGCGAACATCACTATCTTTTCCGGGACATGTGCGTGCGGTACTGCAAACTGGTGGTCCCCAGTCGGAATCCTGCCACGGCGGACGAACCTGGTAAGTAATGCAATGGATGCGGTTGAATGTTGTTCCCCAGACTAACCGTTTCGTCGTGTCTCCTAAATACATGCAAAAGGCCCAATAATGGAATACCGACGACAAATATCAACCGCGACAGTCATTTCCTCCGAACGAGGTTGGTAGTTCTAGTCAACTCGAAAGAGTTCATCTCAAAATCCTACATTCGGATCTCCATCACGTCATACCGCCAATTACGCCAATCGTTTTCAATATTTCTCTGGTTTTGGACATGTTTCATCAGGTATTTCACTCTTCGCTAATCAGCTTTGAAATTTGAGATTGTATAAATTTAATCACGTCACATCTGAAGATAAGAGCGCATTGTTTGGTCGTGAATGGCGACGGGTATACCCCAATATATAACGCAATGTCTAAAAATAGCACATTATGGTCTGTGTCTTACACATTAGTGCCTTACAAGAAAGGCTATTGTTTCTTTGGCAATAGAAGGTTAGGAATAGTTCATTCTGTAGAGGAGATTCTTGAGTAAGTATATGATTGCAGCATGAAATGTTGTAGCCATTGTCAGGTACAATATTGTTTGTGGGCCAAATTTTCTCAATGCAAATATATCAAAATTTTTGGTGAGATCAAATGGAAGTGATTTTGTTTTGAGAGATTCAAAACAGATGTTCGCTTCTGTGTTAATCTTGCAGAAGATTCTGTGAGAATTTTTCTCAAGATTTCATCAGAATCTAACCCTTTTACCAGAAGCATTATTGTTTAGCAAAAAAACAATATATGAATCGCAATAAGTTTCATGTGTTTCTATTTTAAGAATTTGTGTCGATTTTAATTATTGGTTTTATTAAAAAAAATCTTATAAAAACTTTAATCTCCTGATTCCTGTTTAGATTATTTGGGTTGTACTTTGGGCATGCCTGCACTAGAGTTCTCTTGTAGATTTTTGTCCATATAAAATACGGAATTTTGTGTGGAGCTCATTCTTCTCAAAAGTCGACGTGATTCAAAGAGATAGTCTAGGTGGATTGGTCCGATCTTCTGAAATGTAGATGCCCAACCAACCCAATCGCATATTTGTGGCTTGTGTTGGCAAGTGGAGAAGCCCCTTTCCGTGTGATTCACACTGTTGTCGGTCAATGTGACATCACTCGTCGTAATCTAGAGCAGTACAGGTGAAGTGATGATATATTTTCACACCCACCGTCGCGCGGAAGAGGAGGAATCACAAGCTCTCTTATCACTAGGGTTGTTAATTATTTAAAGCATTGTAGGAATGTTTTCAATTTAGCTGTGCCGCAAGGCGATGCTAGGAAATAGTCATGAGCTATCCCCGTTACTCCTTACTTCCTCGTTTTGTCATCTTATTGGAAATATGTTTGTTCTGAACTAAAAATTCTACATTATTTTGGTTAGTAATCATGATTTAGTGAAATAGTTGTGAAATAGCTATGAACAATATAAACTTTTTATCTAGCATGAGGTCTAGATACTGCATCTGACCAATTTATTGGAACGCCTCTCATCGTGGCAATATGTATAGTTAAATAATAAATAATAATATAAAGAGCTTCTGGTTTATGTGGGAATATTATTAGTTGAGTTTTGGAAGCATTAGGAAAAATCAATATTTTTTACAAGCATGAAGAAAAAAAAATCCAAACTCTACTTCAGATGACACGCAGGCTTCGTCCTTTGGCGGAGAGGCCTGTGTCATCCGCAAACAAAGATTTTTGACATCCCTGAGGTAACTCAGGTAAGTCAGATGTGAAAATATTGAATAATATTGGTCCGAAAATGCGGCCTTGAGGAACACCAGCTCTTACAGAAAGTCTTTCAGACTTGGAGTTCTGATAATTAACCGGAAGTGAAAGATTTGACAGATAATATTGGATTTTCTAACAATGTATGTTGGAATATTAAACATTTTAAATTTTACAATGAAGCCTTCATGATAATCACTGTCGAATGCTTTTTCATGTCTAGAAGAGCAAGAGAAAGAGAATAGCCTTCAGATTTGTTGGAACGAATCAAATTTGTTACAAGTAAAAGGTGAGGAGTGGTCGAATGTTCATGTCAAAATCCGAACTGTTCAATGGCAAAAAATGAATTCTCGTTAATGTGGACCTTCATTCTGTTCAAAATGACCATTTCAAAAAATGGACGATAGCAAAAAGCTTCTGCAAGATTTTTGTCTGGTTTTAAAATTAGCATTATTCCATTTGTCAGGAAAATATGCCAACTGAAAACATTTGTTAAATATATAAACTAAGAATGATAAGCTACTTTCTGGAAGTTTCTTGATGAGTATATAGAAAATTCCATCATCGTTAGGGGTTCTAATTTATTGGATTTTTTGAATAATAGTTCTCACTTCTTCCAAACCAGTCTCCCATGAATTTTCAAAAACGTTCTCTTGATTGAGAATGTTTTAGAAATTCTGAGTAACTTAATTTTCTATTGGACTAGTAGGTCCTAAATTAAAATTATGCGCGCTTTCAAACTGCATAGAAAGTTTTTGAGCTTTTTTGCAATGAGTTTGTAATACAGTCATCTCTCCCTTACTCGATATTGAAGGGACCATCGAGTTAGGGAGGTATCGAGTTACAGAACACAAAACCAGTGCAACTGCGATCTAAGGGACCATCGAGTAAGCCATGAAAACCAACTTTTACTATGGCTCTCTAACTCGATATCGAGATACGGAATATCGAGTAAGGGAGAGTTAACTGTAATTTGTTTCGTCTTTTAAGGCCAGGATTGGCTTCGAGGTTTGGTCAAAATTTCAGATAATTTCTAAAAAAGCTTAAAGCTTTTAAAAATTTGAATTTCATTTTTTTAATTGAGAAAATCATTTTAAAACTACATATTGCAGATCCTGCCTTAGAAATTTTATAGCAGGATCACGAGTGCGTTGAAATTGCCTTCTGCTCACATTGTTAAGATGGTTCTAGAGTTTAAGATCATCGTCTATTATCACGGATTTGCAAAGAAATGTTAACAT
Organism: Aedes aegypti; assembly: GCF_002204515.2. NCBI lineage: Eukaryota > Metazoa > Arthropoda > Insecta > Diptera > Culicidae > Aedes > Aedes aegypti. The sequence goes on along the minus strand of NC_035109.1, from coordinate 209,920,962 downwards.
CAATATGACTATCGACAGGGCCGGATTTACAATCGTGGGGGCCCGGGGACCATTGTCTTGTGGGGGCCCTTTTCCCAGAAGAACATTTTGATACTTTAGAAAAGACTAGATATTTTTACAGTTCTCTGTAAGGTTTTCATTATCTGAGGTCAAACTATTGTATAACGTTCAAAAAAGTGTTCCCTTGTAGAAGTAAACCATTAATTTAATTGAAAACATTAGTTAATCCCTAATATTCTACACATATTTGTAGATTTTATACGTTAAATTCAATATTGATGGGACTTCTTCGTCAACAACAATTTTTTTTATGATTTCCTTTCATTGGTTTTAATATTCAAGTTGTTGAACATACAGATTTACTTCACAATTTTGAGTTGAAGAAATTGGCGTAGGGCTGGTAGCAGATCTTTTTCAAGAGACTTTTGCTATATTTTATTGTAAGTCTTTTAAAAGTCTATATTTTCGTTGGATGGTCTCTAAGGTCTATATTTTAATCAAAATGGTCTAAAGTATTTTTTCTTATTGTGATTGCAGTGAATCCTGGTGCAAAATACTAAATTCTTCCATAGATCGAGGATTTCCTCTAGGAAATCCTTGAACACTCCAACGATACTACGTCCAATATTTTCTTCAGTAATTATCCCGATTATTTTCCAAAAAGTATAATTGGGCTTTTCCAGATGTTTTCACTTATCTTTCAAACGAATTTTCCAGTTACTCTAGGAAATCTTATAAAGATTTTCTAAAGATGTTCTAAACGTAAATCTTTTTTTTTGTTGGGGAGGTTAAGCCATTGCGTCCAATTGGTTGAACTTTTGTGGTAAGACTCGTTTTGCTATTCGCATCAATGGAAGGAACTTAAAATTATCCACTATGAATTAAGTAAATCTTGGAGGATGTAATAAAGAAATCGAGAGACGAATCACCGGAAAATCCTGGAGGAATTAGATCCTCAGAAATACCTTAAAGAAGCTTTGGACAAAATTCTGATGGAGTCTCTTAAGTTAGTTCTGTAAATATATTCTAAAGATATCCGAAACAAAATTCTTGGAGGGATTCCAACGCAAATAATCACTTAATGAACATCTGCAGAATAGTCTCTGAATATTTGGGAAAATACAAAAAATTCTCACCAAATTCCTAGAGAAAATCTTGAAAAAAATACAGCATTACGAATTTTACAAGGAACTACAAAAAATTATATGTCTGGTCTGATTCTATGTTGAAGAATCAAATTCTTATCTTCGGGTTCCTATTAGGGAATGTTTAGTTCTTCTGATTCCTGTTTGATCCATTTTCGGTTTATTCTTGGTTCCTGTCTTGCCTCTTTTTGGCCTGTTTTTCAAGCTAGAAGTCTCTAAAGTCCCTATGTTCAAGGCACTTGAACAATACCAGCTCTTCATCGTTATCGATAGTGTCATTTTCAAAATAAAAATTCAAATGATTAAGTCCTATTACTTGATCTGCAAATATAAATTGCATTCAAACCTAGTCTTAAACTTCGTTAAGAAAGCTTTCGTTACAGTTGGATAGTGAAGTAAAAAAATCGTTAGAAATTTAAGCAAAAGGATGACACTCTTCGAGCTATCCAAATCGTCTTTGAATTGCTTATCGTGAAGGCAACAAAATACCATTCTGAATGTTTCAATATTTTGTTGAAATTTTCTTATTTCAGTTGATTTGCCTCAATTTCGCCTATTATTCCGAATATTTATTTTAAAAAATCAACCTTCAAATCATATGATGCGATTTCAAAAAGTATACACTATTGAATTGATTCTAATCATGAAAGTTCAACTACAAATATGTTTGTCGAGATTTGTGGGGGCCCCTAAAATGTGGGGGCCCGGGGGCCATGGCCCCCTCGGCCCCAGTAAATGCAGCCCTGACTATCGATATATATATTTCATATATATTCCAAACGGCTTGAAAATAATTGAAAGTGAAGCTGATAGGATTGAGAATAGCTTCATGGGATATTTGAATTGTAACAGGGGCATGATCAAAATCAAAATCAGCGTGACTAATCAGTTGGCTACAAAGGTGGCTAAGTAGTGTCGGGTAGGACCAAATCAATCGTAGGAGGGTTTCTAGAAGAGGAAAAAAACAAGTAGGGCTATCTAGCCATTGAATTGAGAAATATCCTGGAGAACACTCGTCAAATAAATTTCTGCCTTTGGAATTACATGGAAAATTATTCTATGAAGGATGTTTTGCATTAAAAAATACAAAAAATGTAAGCTTATTGCGAGTTAATTTTCGCAAGTCAGTTTGGAGCAAATTAATTTGTTGCTATGAAAGTATATTTATCAAGCTGTGTTTCAACAAAAACACCTAAAATTTCAAAAACTTAAGTTTCAAATAAGTTTTAGTTTGGATGCAGGTTTTAAATAAGTTTCAGTAATAACTGCTATATGCACGTTATTAGCTATAAGAAAATTAAACAGCTCGTCCTCTTTACCATTCAAGGAACGAGCATTCCAATTTAAAATATTTAAATTATTATTTATTGGATCCATTAGAAAAACGTAATCCAATAAAATTTGATTAGTAAATTTCACACCGACTTGGATTGCTTTAGTCATAGTGTGGCTTTGAACATTGCATCAATCATTAGATTCAATTGTTCAGTTAGAAAATTAAATCAAAGGCAGACATATCGCTTGAAGTGGGTACATTTGATGGTTTTTCGTTAGAATTTTCGGTAGACGAAGAGACGGAGTAGGAGTTACCTGTGGCGGTAGGGTTTTTTTTTTCATTTGATTTGAAACAATTAGAATGAGTACTCATAGTATGAAATGGGGAGGAGTTCAAATTACCTGCTACGATATCGGCAAAGGATTTTCCGTGGGTAGATACATTCGAAATTGAAAGATTCGAACGGCTACCCGACGGATTAAAATTAGTTTGTGAATGAGCATGCTTATAATCATCCTGATGAATATGATTCTTGATCAAGCGATCGTTAACTGAAAAATGAGCATTGTTCGATACTCTACCAAGGAAATTACGGAAACGACCGTTATCGTAATGGACTTTACTGTGCATCTGCCTGGCACGAGCCTCGAAGACTCGCCTACACGAAGGGCAACCCTAAAATTTGACTTATGTTCATACTCCGCAATTTGCGCATATGAACTTATCGGTATCTTCCTTCACTGGACAGACGTCCTTAGCGTGAGAAGAACCTCCGCAAATCATGTATTTAGCATCCATGCGGCAATGTTTTGTTCCATGACCCCATTTTTGGTACCGACGGCTCTGAGTGTGGCTCTGTAAATTTCCTACAGGTTTCTGTAAATGTTCCCATGTCACACGGACATCGAACATAAGTCTAACGTTTTCTAAAGCTTTAATATATGCCAATACCCGAATAACGATTTAATTTTATTTTTGTGTTGCGCACCATGACTTTTGTTAAATTTAAGATAGTTTAATCACCATTGGGACACAAATCGTCTGTTGGTGTAAGATAATAATAAAATAAAATAATAAAAATAGTATTGTTAGGGGAAAGGTATTCAATATCGGCAGATAGAGATATGTTTGCCAAATTAAGTGTAATTGTGGTAACATTGTGCTAAAAGATTATGTAGCCGGCGGGACTTGAACCCACAATTTCCATTCTGTACACGGACGCATTACCAATTATACTACAGCTACGCTACGGTAAACTGAAGTATTTGGCTAATGACCTTTGTAGCATCCCCAAGCCCCACAATCTTGCTAGTCCAATATACCACACTTATCCCTCACCATATCTCTATCTGCCGGCATTGAATACAGTCGGTGTGAGAAAACGCAACACTATTGTACCTACATCCCCATATGATCGCACGGGTTGTCGATTCGGCTGAGGAATAGGTACGTGGTTGCTGCCGTACACACTGACCAACGACGGCTGTGATACATCCGTATCAAAGGGGTTTACTCTTCTCTTTTTTTTTTTTTTTTGACGTTGGATAACGTCTTACGGCAACATACTGGGGTACAATTTCGAAAAACGAAAAATCGCTCGCGTCACGAAAAGTGGTTAGATTTTGACTGTTAATAACTTACTAACGCCCGCATAAATTTTCAAGATTCTTGCACCAATCGATTGCAAATCTTTCCACGAATCTACTCAAATGATGAAAACTATTGATTTTCATGACTAAATATTGAAAAATTGGTAAATATCAAGGCATGTCTTATTTTTAACAGAAAAGCACATTTTTCTTGCTGTTATAGGGTTTTGACGTTTTGGAGCTTACGTGTGCCGTAATTGATCATTTTTCATGGTTTTTCTTGTCTGTTTTCAATCATGTTGAAAATGCCAAACAACTGAATACAAGTACGACGGTCAGCCTCTTTGGCTCATGTGCCAAAATTTTATAACAAATGTGGTTTTAGTGCTAAAAATCATCCCTTAAATAGAAAATCGGAGAATCCCATTTCGGGGTGAAATTGATCACTTGTCAATGCGATTATTGTTAATTTTTGAAACGACTCTACATAATGAATATGAGCTCCCTGAATTCGAATATGCTTGCAAAATGCTTAATAATGCAATATGTAAAGAAATAATGAATAGTTAATTTCAAGAATTGATAAAAACGCCTAGATGTAGGCAATTTCTTAAGGAAAAACCTGATATCTAACAGAAATTTAATTATTTCAACCGTATGAGCTAATTGGTAGCAGTTTAGAAGATGAAATCGGGCTCGGGGATATATTTTAAGCATCCTTACAAACTTTACTTACTTTGAATAATTCCGTTGTCGTCGTCGCTACCTACATGCAAATGCATGCTAGAGCGATCAGAGTATCAATTTGTCAAACAAAGAGCTAAAACTAATCAGCAACAGCTAACTAGAAAACCAATCAACCAAAATTATAATTGATAAATAAATAAATTAATTAATCAATTAATAGTTATAGATGAAGTGTCTCTGGTTGTAACTCTTTTACATCGAATGACCCGTTTTGTTCGAAATTGTGCTGTTATTCAATTGAAGCGCGTTCTCCACGGATACGACGAGTCAGTTGGATGTCCTTCGGTATGATGCTGACACGCTTGGCGTGGATCGCGCACAGGTTGGTAATCTTAAACAAACCGATCAGATAGGCCATTCGCTTCCTGCAGGACCATGACGGCCGAGCTCTGGAATCGCAGATTTGTCTCTACATTTCCCCGGATACCACTTCGAAGCAGAAAAATTTCTTTATGGTGCGGAACTTCTTCGAGTATCAAAAGGAACTTTAACATCGATTTGAGCAAAGAGGAGAACATGGAACTCGCGGACTTCATGGAGAAATACCTCAACCTCAAACTGGATTCGTAAACTACTAAAGCAACCAATCTTAGTGGATCATGCGTGGACCTAACGTTCGACCGGAATATTTGTTTGGGATGCAAGAGTTACCGCTCATGCTTATTCTTCCATAGACCGACTCTATCGGTGTTGAAGTGTTAACCGAACCAAACTTACACCACAGATTTACTGTGCTAACACACAATGTCCACAATAGGTCAGAATTGACATGCAACAAATAGGGTTTCAATGCTAGTAATGGACCCCTTAGTAGCTGAAATTCATTCTAGACGTTTTTCCGCAATGATATCTCAGACGCATATACGTTTTGTGGAGTCTAACAACAAATTCAATGTCTTTACTTCATAGTACGTCTATGAAACATACAAAATCATTCGATTTTTCCATCGAAATATGCATTTGAAAATCTGTTGTCCGATCTGTTTACAAATTTGACGTTGCGTATTATGGACCCTCCATTTGATTCCCATGTAATCCGGCTCGCTGCCGACGAGCCTATTATGGACCCACCTGGAAATGCGTATTATGGACCCTCTTGTGTGGTTTCATTTACAAAACTGGTCAAATATCTGTATTTATGCGTCTCAAACCAAATATTTTACCTGAAACTGCTGACTAACAATGTAATCGAAGTTCCCCCGGTGGATTTTCATAGGAATAAAGTTGCTTTGAGTGTTAATTTTATGTTTTTCTGTAGGGGGTCCATAATACGCAAAGGGTCCATAACCGGCATCGACTCCCTAATATGAAAATTGATTGGATTTTTATCAGTAGAAATCTTTCATAAGTTTGTGCCGGTCTCAAGCCAGGAAATAGATGAAGCTAACGTTATCCAACGTCAACTTTGCGGTTGTATCTCGGAAACAACCTCTTACTTTTTTTTCGACTTTTGCAGTCAGCTATTTTTACTGTTAGGGGAAAGGTATTCAATATCGGCAGATAGAGATATGTTTGCCAAATTAAGTGTAATTGTGGTAACATTGTGCTAAAAGATTATGTAGCCGGCGGGACTTGAACCCACAATTTCCATTCTGTACACGGACGCATTACCAATTATACTACAGCTACGCTACGGTAAACTGAAGTATTTGGCTAATGACCTTTGTAGCATCCCCAAGCCCCACAATCTTGCTAGTCCAATATACCACACTTATCCCTCACCATATCTCTATCTGCCGGCATTGAATACAGTCGGTGTGAGAAAACGCAACACTATTGTACCTACATCCCCATATGATCGCACGGGTTGTCGATTCGGCTGAGGAATGGGGATGCTACAAAGGTCATTAGCCAAATACTTCAGTTTACCGTAGCGTAGCTGTAGTATAATTGGTAATGCGTCCATGTACAGAATGGAAATTGTGGGTTCAAGTCCCGCCGGCTACATAATCTTTTAGCACAATGTTACCACAATTACACTTAATTTGGCAAACATATCTCTATCTGCCGATATTGAATACCTTTCCCCTAACAGTAAAAATAGCTGACTGCAAAAGTCGAAAAAAAAAAAAAGAGAAGAGTAAACCCCTTTGATACGGATGTATCACAGCCGTCGTTGGTCAGTGTGTACGGCAGCAACCACGTACCTTTTCCTCAGCCGAATCGACAACCCGTGCGATCATATGGGGATGTAGGTACAATAGTGTTGCGTTTTCTCACACCGACTGTATTCAATGCCGGCAGATAGAGATATGGTGAGGGATAAGTGTGGTATATTGGACTAGCAAGATTGTGGGGCTTGGGGATGCTACAAAGGTCATTAGCCAAATACTTCAGTTTACCGTAGCGTAGCTGTAGTATAATTGGTAATGCGTCCGTGTACAGAATGGAAATTGTGGGTTCAAGTCCCGCCGGCTACATAATCTTTTAGCACAATGTTACCACAATTACACTTAATTTGGCAAACATATCTCTATCTGCCGATATTGAATACCTATCCCCTAACAGTAAAAATAGCTGACTGCAAAAGTCGAAAAAAAAAATAAAAATAGTATTTAGATTTTTTTTTGTTAAAGTGAACTAAATAATATTCTTGAGAATGCCCTTTCCGAAGAACGCCAGATAGGGTCTCTTTTTAATAATGATTACTTGGACTGGAAAAAATCCAAGTAAATCATTTATTCCATTTATGATCTCTGCAGGTGACTTTACTTGAGAGACCTTTCAAGACGACCTTGAACAATCGTTCAGTGTTGTCGTCATAAGTAAAAAAAATGTGCTTTTTCTCTTCAAGATGTTTGAGAAGAATTTCGCGATCTTTAAGAGTTTCCGGCAAAACCCGACAGTCTCCTTTCTCTGAAATTCTGAAGGAAACTTTGATTCCCCTAATGGAACTCAAGATATCCTTCTAAAACCCCAAAATTCGGAACAACTAATCACGATAGGCGGCACTCTTTACTTCCTCACTTGAATCAAAGAGCCTGGACGAGAGACTGTTTCGATTTGGTGTTCGGAAAATTTGTCTAGAGCATCGAACTGATTTGCACCATTTCACCCTTGGAATAAAGTTCGCATTCCGGAGAAACATCCTTTCTTTCATTTTTGCCACGTGTAGTGACAGTTTTAAAACCCACATTTTTGAAAGGAAGTAGTGAATTCAGGGATTCACCCTTCCTATTGTTTGTAGTTGCAACCATGTTCAGTGAATAAACGAAAGAAGACGTGACCTTCGAGAGGTTCATCCCCAAGGCGGTGTCCAAGAAGGATTACCACTGCTAGCTTTCGCTAACGAGTTCAACGAAAAATCGGAGGCACGGGTCCAAACAAGGATCGTAAAAGGATCAATAGTAGAAAAAATAGTACTACAAAGTTTTGTTTTAGTAGCACTAAAAAGAACCGTTTTTTATTTAAGCACTGAAAAGTACTGTTGATGTAGCACTTAGTACTGTTTTATTGCTTTAGGTTGTTTTTAAAAACTTGCAAGAGCAGAGATATTTCGTGTACGTACACCACGAAGGTACGATGCGCACTGTTTAAAAAAGTGTTAAATTCAGGGACTTGCCTTCCTTTCATTCGAAGATCCTACCGTATTTAGAAATGTGTCTTTTGAAAGATTTTTACCCAAGACAGTATCTAAGAAGGATTATTACTGCTACTTTCGCCAAAATCGAAGGCATCGGTCTTATAAAACAAGGATTGAAAGTAGCAATGAGAAGTTTTCCAATCTGTACGCTGAGAGTCGCACAATAATTAATCAGTTTTTTTTACATTCAATGCTTCTAACCTATTTGGGGATGATTGCTATGTACCATTCAAGCTTATCATAAATATTTCGAATTTCGAAAATTCATCGCATCGAACACCATAACTAACACAGTATATTGATCTGCCAATAATATTCACCACACACTATTTTTTCAGATGGCGAATATGAACGAAGCATGAGCCTATGGCCTCCCCCTCTTACTATGATTGTTTTCTCGATAGTGGAAATTATCTTCTTTGTCATTGATATTATCGAAACGAATAAGTAAGTAGACACTGTGACCTGAAAACAACATTTGATTAATCTCTCCATCAACCTCTTCCGCAGTCAAATGGGAACGAGTACAAACGGTCCGATGGCCACCCTCTTCATCTACAATCCTCAGCTGCGGGAACAGGCGTGGCGATTTGTGACGTATATGTTTGTTCACATAGGGTAAGTGATTTCGCATTGTTGAGCACCCTGTAAGTTATCGGGAAATTCGTGTTTAGCGTTTCGTTAAATGTCAGGAAACTTGCAAATTTAAGATATCCTCTACCATTCTATAGCAGTAACACAGCCTCCTAAGCACTGCAGTGCAATAACCAAAGAGCTTGTTCATCACCATTTAAGGATCCATTGAATCAATGAAGAGGGCAGTCAATGATCGAGCAACAAAGTCATGGACATCAATACATTCGTCGGCTCCATGATAACTTCACTAGCCCAGAGTTCGTCGAACAGTCAGAAAGTAAAGGATAAACCTCAAATTCAAAGCGAAGCAAAAATGATTCAGAGGAGTTAAGTTGAGAGATTAGAAGAAGAAGTGCCTTTATAAATGAGTGCGCATCCTACCTTCGTGCTGTGCGTATACGAATTCTCTCTGCGCTTGGAAGTTTTTTTAAACACCTAAAGCAATAAAACAGTACTTTTCAGTTCTACTAAAATAGTACTTTTTGCAATTTCTGTATTTTGGCTGTTTTTCGTCAATCCAATCTGTCATGAAACGGCCTACTTTCCTGCACTGAATAGTCATTAGTGAATAGCAATAGTCAGTTTAGAGTTAGTGTTTAGAGTTGCGTAATGAATCATTCATTACACAACAATATTTTAGAAATTGTAAAATAAAGGTGAATGCATTTCGATATAATTTCTGATACCCTCAAGTACTCTTGTACGTAATTGCAGAAAATGTTGTACGTAACTCGTTGCATAACTCGATTTTTACAGCACTTGTCGTGATTATCCTACTCGACAAGCATCGTAAGATAAATTTATGACTCGTGCTGTAAAAATGTACTGAAATAGTTACTATTTTTTTTTCTACAGTTGATCCCTTTACGATCCTTGTTTAGACCCGTGCCTTCGATTTTTCGTTGGACTCGTTAGCGAAAGCTAGCGGTGGTAGTCCACCTTGGACACCGCCTTGGGAAAAAAAACCTCTCGAAGGTCACGTCTTCTTTCGTTTATTCACTAAACGTTGCATCGAAATGAGCAATCAGTTCGATGCTTTAGGAAAATTCGAAGCAGCCTCTAACTCAAGCTCTTTGATTCAAGTGAGCAAACAAGTGCCACCTGTCGTGATCAGTTGTTCCGAAATTGGGGGATTTAGGCAGGAGATCTTGTACTCCATTAGGGGAATCAAGGCCTCCTTCCAAATCGCAAAGAAAAAAGACTGTCGCGTTTTGCCGGAAACTCTCAAAGATCGCGAACTTCTTCATAAACATCTTGAACAGAATAAGCACATATTTTTACTTATGACGACAAAATTGAACGTTTGTTCAAAGCCGTCTTGAAAAGTCTCTCAAGTGACTATAAGTCACACGAAGCAGTGGAGCAACTAGAGTTTTGGGGCCCGATGCGGAAGTAGATCTGGGTGCCCCACAAAAAGAGGTTTGCAAAATACATCTTTTGTTACCGAATTCACGCGTACCTTCAACAATTTTTGAAAAACGTTTGATATTTGTTAAAAGAATTCGTAATTTATTCGAAGACTCGTGAAAAAATTTGGAACTGTTCATAGGCAAATATTTGGTGAAATCATTGCACAATTTTTAGTATTGCGCAAATCACTGAAAAACAATTAATGTCGTTTTCTCTGCAGATCTAGGAGGCAAACAAGATAATTTGTTTGATTTTATTATTGATATTATGTTATGAGGAACTCCCAGCAAAACTCTTAGAAGTATCCTTAGAGACATTTAAGAATATACCTTGAAGAAAAAAATCATGTATTGATTCTTCTGGAACTCTGTAAAAATTCCATAAATTACTGGATTTAAAAAAACTTGTAAAATAGTCTCAGATGAAACCTTGCAGGAACATTTAGAAGAATTTTTGAAAAAAAAAACTGGGCGTTAGTTTTTGGGGAAATTTTTGCTTTTATCACTTGAAGAACTTCTTGTACTGGGTGTCCGCATATTGAGGATTTTGCCCTCTAATAGACTCACACCTAAATAATTTTGTCACACCAAAATATTCTCCCACCATGTTTGCCATATATTGGATGGCGTCGTAGCTAACAAAACCAACAAGTAACACACATGTAACGCATTATATTGGATTGTACATTGAATGCAAGTGGTGTGCTTCTATTAAAGTGCCATAGAAACTGACGTGTGAGTATTTATTTTTCCACGTTCAAAATGTGCACGAGAATCTATTCCTCAACAAAACGAACAATATTATCCATACAAAATTTGAAGGCATGCCTATATGCAACCGAGATTAATAAATTGAGCAATCCTTCATGGTTTAATATCTTGACCAAATAAATTCTTAAGCAACAAATTTCTGGTGTCAAATATATTGTAAAATCCGAGACAAATGTGTTGCGCTGACTTAGTGAACGCAGTTTTTCGAGCTATATGATGGAAGAGAAATGCCCTTTGAACTCAAAGGATTTGAACTGAATGATTTTCTGTTTCCAACCTATCTTACAGCCAAGATTCTGTAGATAGTTTCAAACATAAATAGAACATTTGAATTCATTTCTCTTAGAGTTAGAGGAGGAGAGGGGGAGGGATAAAGTATAGATAATATTTCACATATATTGTTGTTTGGATAATTTACGGACACCCTGTAGTATTGAACGAATTCACGCAAAGGGCTTCCTGGAAAAAATGAAGAACGAATCTAATAGGATTTCCAATTATTTGAGGAATTCTCGCAAATTTCTAAGGTGAATACCAGAAAAAAATCCTCAGATAAATCTCAAGGGGTATATTTGAAATGGATAATTCGTGGAAAAATCCCTGGAGTTATTGGTAAAGGAATGCTTGTGAAAAACTCGAGCCTAGGGTTTGCCAAGAAATCCCTTAAGTGGGGGAAAATGCTCAAAAACGTCCTCAGTGAAATTCTTGATTAAAACCTTGATTAATTCCTGGAATTATTCCTGTAGGCAATCTTCAAGAACCCTTGAAAAAATCAGGGAAGAAATTTTCTGAATCTCTGAGGCATATTTTTTTTTAAAGCCATTAATGAATTGACGTCCATATCGGAACGCCAGATCAGTGTTGTGAAAAAGTCAATTTCTCACAACTCACACTTGAGATTTTTCATGCGTGAGTTGTCAATCACGCAATTCAGCAGTCAAAAAATCATGGATGAGTTGGCTCACCTTTTTGACTCATTGTCCCGTATTTCCACAGTTTACTCACACACGGCAATAATTTCTTGTTAGTCTGGTAAAATTATAGTAATCCTTTCTAATGTAAAGGATAACATTCGGGTTTCACGAGTTTTTGCGGGTTTTGCGACTGAATCATTTTTTACGGTTTGAGTTGATTGAGTTGATTTTGCATCAAAATCTCATGCGTGAGATTTGCGAAGCAGATCTATAATGAGTTTGCTCTCACGAGAGAGCGTATTGATTGAGATTTGAGTGTGAGTCTACCAACACTGCGTCAGATAGATTATTACTAGCTATTTTATATTGACAATTCGAGTGACAATAAGAAGTTCGGCAGTCAAAACTTCGGCATCGGCGTTCCAATTTAGTGTTTCGCCGACGCATAAGGAATGCCTTTGTCGGCGTAGCACTTCGGTAGAATGCCGACGCCGAAGTTCGGTGAACTTTTGTTGGTGATATTTCATTTCTCTTATGAAATTCGGTCTAAAGTTAATCTGAATGCACAATAATGGTTTTACACCCGAAGCAATTATTTCAGAAATTTATTGAAAAAATCCTGTTTGCATTGCTCAGAATATTCTGTAGAGTGTTTACATAAAAGCACTGCAAAAAGACCCCTGGATTTGTTGATAATGTTGATTCTTGTTGGAGTCTAGCACCATAGATTACCTTCGACTGTGGACAACTCTTAGGCTCCAACACGTAGTAGTTTTGACGATTCCGTACGGGCTTCATTTCCGAAAGATGGTGGAACAATGGGTTTCTTCAGTCCATTTAAAGATGATTGGGTAGCTTCTTCGGGTTTCCAATGATCCATAACAATCCGATAACTTTCACGTAAAACATATATTTGGCATTCACATTTATACACTTAACATGGATTTATTTTACACTATTTACAATTACAAAAGTTACTAGTTTTAAAACATTTTACATTCAACACTTATGCTGTACAGGGTGTCCGCATATTATCCGTACACACTTTGACAGCATCCCTTTACACACTCAACCGAAATAAAATAAGCACACCTATGTGGTTCGATACCTTGACCTATTGCCATTGTTCGTCATGAATTTGGTTCAGCTGCAGTTTCAAATTCCGTCAAAATGAAACACAATGTGTTGCGCGGGGCAGTTGTTGAACTTTTTCGTCAAGGAAAATCCGTTTCAGTGATTGCAAAAAGTCTGAATAAGGGAAAATCAACTGGGAGTGACACAATAAAACGATACTAAGAGCTTGGAACGTCAGATGATCGCGTCGGGAGAGGTAAAAACGCACTGTTTGAACTCCACAATTGCGTGAGGAAATCCGGCGTCGAATCAAGCGAAATTCTTCAGTTTCTATCCTAAAGATGGCGAAACCACTTGAAATTTCCACAACTTCCGTTGCTGCTGTAGTTCATGATGATTTGAAACTCAAATCATATAAACTGTGTAAAAACCACTACTTAAATGACACTATGGAAGCAAATCGGCTCAAAAAAGCTAAGGTTCTTTTGAAACGATTGTTAGAGGGCCGCCATTGGTCGATGCTTTTTACTGATGAAAAATGTTTCACTGTTGAGCAGCATCACAACCATCAGAATGATCGGTAACTGCTTCCAGCAACTTCTAAACTACGAGGAAGTGTTTCAAGAAGTCATCATCCTGCTTCAGTCATGGTTTGGGCTGGAATAACTCACAGGGGTATTCATTTACAAGGGGGTTAAAGTGAACCAAGCCGTGTATCAGAAGCTCCTAACTGACTCAGTAGCTCCCTGAGCATCACAGCATTTTGGTAAAAATGAGTCATTTTAAATGACTGGATTTTCCAACCAAACTGGACGCCGGCTCATGGGGCAAAAAAGACTATTAGTCTTTGTGAGCGCATGTTTCTCAGTTCATTGACGAAAGACGAATGGCCCTCAAATTCTCCGGATTTGAGCCCGATGGACTACTTGGAAGAGCTTGCGGCCATCGTGGATGACTTCCCGAAACGTTTGAAGGCGTGTATCTCAGCTCGGGTGGCCATTTTGAAATGAAAAAATAAGACACATTTTCCTCAAACATATAATTGTATGGAACAATGTACCTTGAATTTTAAATTTGAAATAAAATTTGTTTTGTAACATTATTTTGTTGTACGGATAATATGCGGACACCCTGTAGTCCATGTAGACTCTGTCGTAGTTTCCTGTGCACTGAGTAGCCTAGAAGTATTTCTCGACTGTTCCCTCTGTGGTAAGAGTGATCATACTCTTCTCCGTGGAGATGATGGGGTGAGGTGGGGCCAATAAGTTTTATTGAGAATGAATGGGATATTAGCTTGACTCACTCCCGAACAATTCTGAAAAAAATCCAGTTAAAATTTCTGCGAAAAATCCTGAAATAATGTCTAAACAGATTCTTGGAGGAATTTTCCCCTTTTTCAACGAAACATTGGAGGAATCCTTGATTAAGTTGAACAAAAAAAAAGGTTGGTAAAACTCATGACATAATTTCGTATACATTACCAGGAGAATTTTTAAAAAAATATTCTAAATAAGGTCACCCGAGAACAAGTTTAGATGATTTTTGGAAAATATTTTTAGATGATCAAAAAACATTCGATTCAACCAAGCTCAAAGTTCATCAATGCTCCAGATTTTTGGAGGCCTACAAACTAAGGTACATTTGATTGGAAATCGATGTTTATGAAGTAAATATTCATAAACTCAAAGCCGTAAATAGACTCGACCTTTTTAATATTGGTATCTGAGCCTATTTAAGTATCTACAAGAGATATGGCTAAACGTGGCCCTCATTGAAGACAAAGTTTTTCAATGCCCCAATCCACCTAGCAGTGAGATAGAAAAACTAATTATTCAAAACATTTAGATAGAATTAGCAAAACATTTGAATAGAATTGGCAATTTGAAACAACTTTGTCGAAGATACGATTTTTCTATCTCTTATACTTTTTGAGATATATGCCGTTGTATGTGAATGACCCCTAAAAGTCATATTTTTATCATAACTTTTTTCCAAGATTTTTAACATTTTTTGTGTTTTCTACAAAGATGTTTGTCATAGAAAAACTCGTGTTTTTGCTGAACATATCATCACCCTATTTTTTGAAGTAATAAAGTTATTCATGAATTACTCTTTTTTCAAGGGTAGTTTAGTCCTCTATAACTGGCTTCGGCGCAAAATGGCGCAGACAACTCTTACAAATCATGAAAGTACCATATCTCCCCTTTCGACAGTTGATAAAAACTTTTGTCTATAAGCGTCTTTGCATGGGTTTTTTCTATCAAACAAATAAGCCTTATTAAAAGGAATTCTACTGATAATTCTTTTACTTCAAGAGATAGAGAGGTGCGATGTTCAGGAAAAACATGCGTTTTAAGATGCTTAACAACTTTGTAGAAGACATGAAAATGTTAAAAATCTTGTAAAAGAGTTACGATTTTTTTAACATGAAGTACACAAATTTGTATAAAAAAATCGTTTAAAATCGTTTTTGTTTATAACTTTTTACTTAAATTTTTAACATGCTTCATGTCTTTTACAAAGTTGTTAAACATCTTAAAACGCATGTTTTTGCTGAACTTTGCTCCTCTCTATCTCTTAAGTAAAATAATCGAATTCGTTTTAATAAGGCTTATTTGTTTGATAGTAAAAACCCATGCAAAGACGCTTATATACAAAAGTTTTTATCAACTGCCGAAAGGGGAGATATGGTATGACAAACAACTTTGTAGAAAACACAAAAAATGTTAAAAATCTTGGAAAAAAGTTATGATAAAAACTATGATTTTTAGGGGTCATTCACATACAACGTCATATATCTCAAAAAGTATAAGAGATAGAAAAATCGTGTCTTCGACAAAGTTGTTTTAAATTGCCAATTCTACAACTTTGCCGAAGACATCATATGTCTATCTAAATTTTTCGAAAAAATAGTTCTTCTATCTCACTGCTAGGTGGATTGATCACAACATCAGAAACTTCTCCGAACAAACTATATCGCTGAAATCAACGGTTTGGGCGCTATTCAAAAAGTGCATGAAATCGAGAAAATATATCACACTGCAATCGATTGAACAACAACAAGCAAAATAACTTACATAACAAATATTTGTGGAGGCCCCTAAAGTGTGTGGGTCCAAAGAATCGGTCCCCGTGCCCTTCTGCTTACTGTGAACCTAGCCCTAAATAATAAGGGACAACATCGCTGATCCAAATCTCCTCCAAAACCTCTGCTTCTTCTTCTTTCTGGCGTTACGTCCCAACTGGGACAAAGCCTGCTTCTCAGCTTAGTGTTCTTATGAGCACTTCCACAGTTATTAACTGAGAGCTTTCTATGCCAATTGACCAATTTTGCATGTGTATATCGTGTGGCAGGTACGAAGATACTCTATGCCCTGGGAATCGAGAAAATTTCCTTTACGAAAAGATCCTCGACCAGTGGGATTCGAACTCACAACCCTCAGCATGGTCATGCTGAATAGCTGCGCGTTTACCGCTACGGCTATCTGGGCCCCTCCTCTGCTTACCATGCTAATTTTCAGTTTTGGATCATACAAATTGTCTGTTTCCTACAAACTATGTCGGCCCGGTGCACCCCCACACCCCCCAAGCTACGCTACTGACACGAAGAGATCAATAATAATAAAGCTGTAGAAAAGGCAAGACTGGGACTCTATAAAAAGGTAACATGGGAACAATTCCAGAAACCTGGAGGAAATTTCCAGAACCCCACTCAGTGCCGTCGGTGCCAAAAGTGGGGTCATGTAACAAAACATTGCCGCATGGACGCTAAATGCATGATTTGCGGAGGTTCTTCTCAAACTAAGGACGTCTGTCCTATGAAGGAAGATACCAAAAAGTTTGTATGCGCAAATTGCGGTGGCAATCATTAGTTTACCTTTTGGGATTGCCCTTCGCGTAAGCGAATCGTCGAGGAAACTGTAATGTTTTTCGTTCCCGGAATTCCCCAGGCAGAATTTCAAACAATGCTCATTTTTAGGTTAACGATCGCTTACTTAAGAATCATACCCATCAGGTAAACTATAATAATAATGCTCATTTACAAACTAATTGTCTTCCGTCGGGTAGCTGTTCGAATCTTATAATTTCGAATGTATCTACCAAAGCAAACTCCTATGCCGATTTTGTAGTAGGCAGTTACAACTCCTCCCCTTCAAAGCTACAAATAACCATTCGAATTGTTTAAAATAATATGCAAAAATCCCTTCCGCTGCAAGAAACTCCTATTCCATCTCTTCATTTACGGATAGTCCCAACATAAAATCATCATAAAATGCACCTAATGAGATGTCTGCCTCTGATTTTGCTTTTTATTAACTGAACAATTGAATCAAATTATTGATGCAATGTTCAAAACCACCACAATGGCTGAAGCAGTTAATGTAAAATTTACTAAAAAAATTTTAATCGGATTACGTTTTAATGGATCTAAATAATTGTTTAAATATTTTAAATTGGAATGCTCGTTCTATAAATGGTAAAGAGGACAAGCTATTTAATTTTCTTACAGATAATAACATACATATAACAGATATTACTGAAACTTATTTGAAACCTGGATACAAACTCAAAAGTGATCCTAACTTTTTTGTTTATTGTAATGATCGACTTGATGAGACATGTGGGGGAGTTGCAATCATCATTCATAGGCGTATAAAACATCAACTTTTTTCGTCATTTGAAACCAAAATTTTTGAAACTTTGGGTGTTTCTGTTGAAACACAGCTTGGTAAATATACTTTCATAGCTGCCTATTTGCCTTTTCAATGCACTGGGCAGCAAGTTAATTTGCTTCAAAATTTATTTCATTGGTGACTTTAATGCCAAACATCGCTCATGGAACAATTCGCTAAGTAATACCAACGGCAGAATTTTATTTGACGAGTGCGCTTTAGGAAATTTCTCAATTCAATACATTGATAGTCCTACTCATTTCTCCTCTTCCAGAAACCCTTCCACAATTGATTTGGTCTTAACCGACTCTAGTCACCTTTGTAGCCAACTGGTTACTCATGCTATTTTGATTCTGATCATGTCCCTGTTACATTTCAAATATCCCATGAAGCGATTCTCAATCATATCAGCTCCACTTTCAATTATTTTCGAGCCAACAAATTGTTAAAGGAAGTGCTGTGGTGCACTCAGTATAGAGCGAGAACTTCTCGATCGCGAGTTGGTGTCTATGTGGTGCTCCCGATTAACTTACCTGATATTTACAACTCGAAGCGCCGTTACTAACGCATAGCATACCTACGTTCTTTCCATTGCAGTTTCATGCACATCGTGATGAATCTAATGGTGCAAATATTCCTGGGAGTCGCCCTGGAGTTGGTCCACTGCTGGTGGCGTGTGGCTCTGGTCTATCTGGCTGGAGTTTTGGCAGGTTCCATGGGAACGTCCATTTTCTCTCCCCGTGTGTTCCTGGCTGGAGCGTCTGGTGGTGTATACGCCCTCATCACAGCTCACATTGCTACAATCATAATGGTAAGATCTGGAGTGTTGAAAATCAGTCGACTCGTCCTGCAACTTCATACTGTTATCTCTTTCTAGAACTGGAGTCAAATGGAGTACGCAATCGTTCAGCTGTTCGTGTTCCTGGTGTTCTGCGTGACTGATTTGAGTGTCTCGATCTACAACAGCATTTACGATCCGTACGACAAAGTAGGATACATCGCCCATGCCAGTGGAGCTTTGGCGGGCTTCCTGGTCGGCATTGGAGTGCTTCGGAATCTCAGAGTCCGGCCGTGGGAGCGAAAGTTGTGGTGGTTTGCGGTCACGATCTACTTCCTGCTTATGACTGCCGGAGTTATGTTCCACATTTTTTATCCCGACCACTTTTATCCTAAGTTCGCCTAGATCAGTTTTTGTAGCTAGGATTTTATATAGTTATAAGGCAGCATTTTAGGTACTTATTTAAGGTATCATAAAAGACAATTGCTTACGCATCGAAGCATTATTATGACAGCGCAGATGTAAATGAAACCCGTGCCTCTTGTGATGTGCGAAGACATGTATAGCTATTTAAGCGAACTTGAAAGATTTCTGTACTTTACGCCAGTGTGCCTTTTGATATCTTTACTTAAGAAGTATTTTATCCTACTTTCCAAACTTGGAAGCACAATTTAGAAAAAAAAAATGCAAAGCATATTTCTACTTGATTTATTTAAAGAGAAAGTAATGTTTAGATTTTATATGTGAAATCAAAATATACGAAATGAAACATTATATTTTTACAGTATTAGAAAATTGTTTTCCAATGGGTTTCTTATAACACATATCACATTCCCACTTGACGATACACTGTAATCTATAAAAAAGATTATTTCTAAAAGATGCAAGGTGCTAAAATATCTCTGCTTAAAATCTTTCACAGGATGGTGGTGCTGTTAGTATGCACAATATGACTTTTTCTTACAAAACTGTAGTGTCGAATTTGAAATTTCTTCCTTCTTTTTTCAAATTGCAGAGCTCATGCAAGTAAGAGTTATTCAAAGACTATTACGATGTTTAACAGTGGGAAAATAGGCGATGATTGATAACAAAATAGTAGTTTACGCAACAAGGTGCAGAATGATGATTTTTAAATCACGAGTCGTAAATAATTACGACGACTGCTGTAAAAATCGAGCTCTGCAACGAGTTACGTACAACATTTTTTGCAATTTTGTATAAAACCACTTGAAGGTATCGGAATGCATTCACCATTATTTTGCAATTTCTGAAAAAAAAAGGTTTTGTTATGATTTATTACGCAACTCAAAACATTTGCGTAATGCGAAAGCGTTGCGTAATGAATCATTACAGCACTGGTTTCAGTTACGTAATGGCTATCCCGGACTGTATACTTCAGTGTAGGAATGTAGGCCGTTTCATGATAGATTGACGTGATGAAAAACGATTACGATGAGAAATTTAAAAAAAATATTTAAAAAACGTATTTGAATCCATTAGATAAACGTAATCCACTAACAATTTTAGTAGTAAATTTTACACTAATATAGGTCGAAAATATTCCTCATCTGGGCCAGAGAAAATTGATGGATAAACTTTAAAGGAATCGCCTATCTCGATGCGTGGAAAAATGCTTCCCAGAAATGGTCAAGAAAATCACATTTTTCTGATCGCAGTACGCAGTTGAGAAGAAATGTCATTTTAAAGGGGGCTCTCTGTAGGAAATTTCTTGACCCATTCAATCAAGGAATTTCTTTACTTTTATGGAGCGAAACAGCATACTTAGCTTTACGCGGGAAGGTTTCGAAGGAAGGGATTTTTCAAATGAGAAGTATCATTCACAACCCCTTCACCTCCGTCAGTTTCCATAATAAGAATTCAAAAAAATCTCAAAAACGAAAAGGAGAGGAATGAAAGAAGAAATAACAAGAAATAAAATAAAATTATACTTAACGATTACTTAACACCAATACGCAAATCGAAATATCAGTCTTGAATTTGGTTACTTGAGCACATCGTTGAAGTAACTTGAAACAGCAAACAGCGCAACAAATAATAAAGTCCCAAATTGAAATCCTCTGGAAATCTGAAAAAATGGTAACAAAAATTGGCAAGCGAAGAAAAACTCGTTTAACCTTGTCAAGGCCAGTATATGTGCGTTTCGTGACGATGTGCTCTCCAGATGAGTTAGTGTGGTGCATTTTCACCAGCTGTCAGTCGTTCCAACTAACGGGTCGGATTCGCTAGATGGAAGGCAGTCGTGTTCCAACCAGCGAACCCCCGCTGTAATCCGAATTAAAATTTTGCAATGGCACTGAAAAGTTGGCCAGACTGTACTCAATTAGTATAACACTGTTACCGTTGTTATAATTAGAAATTTACAACTAATTTACCGGAGTGACTAAAGTATGTTATTTTCATACACGTAAACAAATTTTGTTGTATAATCTACTGAATCCAGCCTATGGACATGCCCTATGTCAACTGCAGCGATTTGCAGTAGAAAGGATGTACCGGGCCCAATCCATCTGACAAGCCAATCGAGCCCTCCGTCACCATAGAAGATGGTGTCTCCATCGATGTCGATAGCCTGACTGAATCCATGGTAGAATTAAGAACTGCACCAACGATTTTCAACCGACTACAAAAATCTGTCAAGTTTACTATAATCTGGTAAAAATCACTGAGCAGTGACACCCACCGTACAACACAATGTGGTAAAAAGTATAATGCTACATTTGTCAAATCAAGGATGTTTCTAGTCATAAATACTGCAACTGTGGTTAAATAAACCGAATATATTTTCTTGTGTAGTGATGTTGACTATGTTCTGGTAGAGTTAACAGAATAATGTAGTCGGTTGAAATTCGTTGGTGCAGTTCTTAATTTTACCATGGATTCAGTAGTTTCTACAATTAAATTCATTTCAGTGTAATTCACTGGTTTAACTTTAATTTATTGTTGTTTTCTATGTTGAACCGATTGGAAGATTAATCAAATAAATTAACAATGAACAATTGTGTGCTTTAAAAATAAAGGATCTGAAAATAAATGTAGCCCAATAATAGTTAGAAGATAAGCCATGTAAATTCTTTTATAGTCGATTAGAGCTAGTATCAACTGGTTGTTTCAAATCTGAAATGATTTGGTTGCTCTGGTACGCTCACGTCAATATCAGAATGAACATACGCGGATGTCTTCCACGAGGCCGCTGACCTCCGCCTGAATGATGCAACCTGTTCTTATGGCATTCGCACTAAATGACCAGCTCACTGAAGTTTGCCTATTCTATTCGCTCAATAGTTTTCGCTTCTGTTCCCAAATAAATGTGCTTAAGCCAAGAATAAACGTTTTACATAGAACAAATTGACAATGATGTTTCATTTGGGCATGCTTCATTGTTGCTCTCTTTGCATTATTATTGAAAAATGATCTAGTTTTCGAAACACTTTTCACTGTTGTACGATAAAGGATCGCGAGGTGTTTTGGTGAAGTTGTTAACGAAATAACGCAGGTAACTCTTGCAAAATCCTGAATGAGTTTTTGCTATTTATTTTTCAAATTCAATATCGAGAAAAAACTTTGTGTTAGATATTTTGAAAAAAAAAAAATCAGGGTTATACCCTCCTAATGCTTCCGAATGACAAAAATCTTGAGTTTATGCATAGAGCTTGGTGAACTTAAAACCACCATTTTCAGGCCCGTCTTACCACGTCTTGCCCTACAAATATTTTTGTTTGCCGGTGTACTGAAATAAATCGTTTCTTCACACTTTTCTTCAGATAGAATTGCACTGATAAAATTTATCGCGATGATTTAATCAAATGTCAAAATGTGTGTTTTGTTTTGAAGTGCTTGTGTTGTGATTATAACAGTGGTAAAAGTTTTCCTGTGAGCTATTATTAAAAAAATTGTGGTAAAACTAGTGAACTACGAAGTGATTCCGTTACTCCGCAATGCCCGGTGACGATTTGCACGAGCCGGAAACTCCGGCCACCCAGCGGCTGACGAATGACGACTTCCGGAAGCTGCTGATGACTCCTCGGGCTCCGGGTGGATCTGCTCATGCGGCAGGATCCGTCCGGGATGCCATGGCCAAATCTTCGGCCTCTTCCTCTGCTTCGGCTATGAAACCTCCGTCGTCGGAACGGCACGAAGCTCGGCGAAAGAAGAAAAATTTCTATGCCCAGCTGAAGAAGCAGGAGGACAATAAACTTGCGGAGTTGGCTGAGAAATATCGTGACCGAGCTCGGGAGCGGCGGGATGGAGCGAATCCGGACTATCAGAACCTGGACCCCACTAGTTCCACCAGTGGATACCGAGCGGTGGCCCCGGACATCAAATCCGGACTTGATGCTGCCGAACGTCGCCGACAGCAGATTCAGGAATCCAAGTTCTTGGGAGGTGACATGGAGCACACTCACTTGGTCAAAGGTCTCGATTATGCGCTGCTGCAGAAGGTGCGGAGTGAAATCGTCGCCAAGGAGCAGGATCAGGAGGAGGAAATGGAAAAACTGGCCGATATTCCGGCTGCTGAGGCCGCTCCTGTCAAGCAACCGGTGCCGGAAAAGGAGCAACCAAAGGGAGATGAAATTGAATTCCGAACGGCGATGGGAAAGAATATCTACCGAATTCAGGAAATTCAAAGGTGAGTCAAAATTAGTTTAGCTTTTTGTATGTGCCATAACGACAAACGATACGTTGTCTGTGCCTTGGGGTCATGTTATCCTCAAACAGGGTTGTCACTACATTTTGGAAAATGTCTGGCAAATTCAAAATGAAAAGTCTTGCAATATCTGGCAGACACAATCGTGCAGAAATGCTAGTTGATCCAAATTTCGACGGTAGCAAATGATTAATACAAAATAAAAAATTGAATTAATGATTGATTTAAATTCACTTCAATCAGCAATTTAGTATTAACATCACTGGAATTTTTGCTTAACCTTTTTTAAATGCGTCTTACTGCATTGGCAAAAAATCTAGTATTTATCAAATAAGTTCTTTATATTTGATTCAGATTCTGGCACTTTGATTCTTATGATTGTATAATGTTATACCTAAAATAGAGAACTCGTGATGAAGTTTCGCCATACGTTTGTCTTGAATCTTAATCTGATTTTTTATGAGAACCCCGCTCATCTGGAGTTGTTCTGGACATTATTTAAACTTGTAATCGTCAATTTGTAAAGGAGCGAGAGTGTTAACAAAAAAAAAGAGATTTGAATGCCGAAATATCATAGTTTTGTAAAGAAAAAAGTGAAGAAAAAAAATAATATTGATGTTGTGTCTGCAGTACGAGTATTTCTATTAGTTGGTTTCTACGCTGTTGTATGTGCTTTTAAGCATCACAATTATGTTTATCAGAATATCCTTAAATATTTTATTTACTGCTATAAAATCTGGCTGGATTTGAAAAAGTCTGGCAAATTGAGCAGTTTGTCTTTTTGTCTTTTCACTGATTAAAAGTCTTGCAATGCCAGATTAATCTGGCACAATGGCAACCCTGTCCTCAAATTGAAATCACTTTCCGAACAATGCCAGATTGGGTTCTCTTTTTCATAATGATTACTTGGACTGGGGAAAATCCAAGTAAATCATTTATTCCATTTTTGATATCTTCTTTGAACAAACGTTCAGTTATGTCGTCATAAGGAAAAAAAATGTGCTTCTTCTCTACACGATGTTTGAGAAGAAGTTCGCGATTTTTAAGAGTTTCCGGCAAAACACGACAGTCTCTTTCTTTGCGATTTGGAAGGAAACCTTGATTCCCCTAATGGAGTTCAAGATATCGTGCCTGAATCCCCCAAAATCGGAACAACTGATCACGATAGGCTTCCTTACTTGAATCAAAGAGCCTAGGCTAGAGGCAGCTTCGATTTGGTGTTCGGAATATTTGTCTAGAGCATCGATTGCTCATTTCGATGCAATAACTAACATTATCCATTTCACCTTTGAAAGAAAGTTCGCATTCCGGAAAAACGTCCTTTCTTCCATTCTTGTCACGTTTATTGACAGTTTTAAAACCCACTTTTTTTAAAGGAAGTTGTGAATTCAGAAATTCACCCTTCCTTTTGTTTGTAGTTGCATCCATGTTTAGTGAATAAACGAAAGAAGACGAGACCTCCTAAAAGGTTTTTTCCCAAGATGGAGTCCAAGAAGCATTACCACCGCTAGCTTTCGCCAACGAGTCCAACGAAAATTAGAAGGCACGGGTCCAAACAAGGATCGTAAAGGGATCAATAGTAGAACAAATAGTACTGAAAAGTTTTGTTTTAGTAGCACTAAAAAGAAGAATTTTATTTTAGTAAAGTTGCCAAATATCAAAATAATGACATATTTTCCTGTGATGGCGATGTTTGTTATTCTTTAGATATTTAATGTTTTTTTAGTATTTTCGCACATAAAACAAATTTTACCATGATTAGTATATATTGTTATTGATTAGTTATTATATGACTTTCAAGAATAGCATATCAATGACAAATTTTGCTATAATTGTATGTTTTGCTATTGATGAGATATTTAATGTCATATATCAATAACATAAAAATGGTTGAAGTAGATATGATTGCTAAATTTGTTCTCATTTTACCATTATTTTGTTATTTACCTCTACCCGGGTGTGCCGATAAACAATTTCAAGTTATTAATTCGTTCCACTTCATTTCTTTCCGTAGACCAATGTGCATTGTTATTAGGGTTTATCTATGTTGCCATTGGCACGGCCAAAAAGCTAAAAAGTGACCCCGATGTACAACAGTTTCTCAATTTGCTTATCATTTTGACACCTTTCTGAGATCAAAGCACGGTTTATTTTTGTATAACATTTTACAATTCTATGCAATGGGACTGTAATACGATTACATATTCGATTTTTCTTAACCTTCCTTAGTCCCTAACAAAAAGTTATTGTGACTTAGGGTCGTTCGAACAGCTTGCAAAAATCAGTGTGTTGACCGAATTCAGTTCTGTTGGGGGTATCTCCGGTGGTCATTCCTGTGTTATTTCGTGGTAACAATGAGCCGGAGTGGTCAATAATTGAACTATCAATGGTCAATAATTGAACTATCAAAGTCACAGGTATTCGAAATCATGAAGATTGAGCCATCGCATGCTTAGTTTTGGTACAACAACTGAAATGTCCCACAATACGGGTATTTTCGTTGGCCATTCCTGGGTTATTTTGGTGGGCCAGAAGAAACTACTTTTGGTGCTAAAACTTTGTGGTCCCATATTACGGGTTTCCCGGTGGCCATTCCGGTGCTCCCAAAGGACCAGAATAACCATCCATTCATTCGTTTGGCAAAATACATCCAAACATAAAAAATCGTAAAGAATTGGACACAATTCAAATCTGAGTAATTTCATCGAATTGCCCAGATTGGCCACCTCCCGGGACTCCAGGAACCGGTTCCGCATGGACCACACTGGACCGAATTTTTCAGGGAATGTTATAATTATTAACACCTTAAAATTTTATAAAATGTAATTTCCAATACTGTTGCAATCTTGAAGTGTCTGGATGCTCATTGGACGTATTTTTTTTGTTTTCTTCGTTTCAATCACTAGTTGTAAGTTTTAAGAATTTTGGATGATTCCTCATACAATGTTTAGGGACAGGGAAAATTCTCAGCAAATTCTCAAATTTTCGCTGATACCAAGCGATGCAATAAATTTTTTTTCGTATTTTACGAACTGAGATAATAAGTTTAATTTCATATTATCAACGCAAAATTTGAAGCAAGAAGAAAGACTTTTAACTTGAAACTAAACGATTAGCACATTTTTTTTATATGAAACTCGGCTTACAAATAAATAAACCATTCTTATGAGCAAAAATCTGAACTTTTCTGAGATTACCTTCAGAGTTCATTGTTAGAATAATTCAAAGTTATCTGTCAAATCGTACATTTCAGGTTAATTATCAGAACTCCAGATCTGAAAGACTTTCTGTAAGAGCTGGTGTTCCCCAAGGCATGCTGCATGGGACCAATATTATACAATATTTTCACATCTGACTTACCTGACTAACCTCAGGAATGTCAAAAATCCATGTTTGCGGATGACACAGGCCTCTCCGCCAAAGGACGAAGTCTGCATGTCATCTGTAGTCGATTGCCAAAAAGTTTGGATATTTTTTCTTCATACTTGCAAAAATGGAAGATTTCTCCTAATGGAAGCTTAACTAATAATATTCTCACATAAGCCAAAAGCTTTTTATTTGAAACCTTCAAGTAGACATGTTGTCACGATGAGAGGGGTTCCAATATATTGGTCAGATGAAGTTAAGTATCTAGGGCTCATGCTAGATAAGAATTTAACTTTCAAAAATCACATTGAGGGCATTCAAGCCAAATGTAACAAATATGTAAAATGTCTCTATCCCCTAATTAATAGAAAATCAAAACTTTGTCTTAAGAACAAGCTTTTGATATTCAAACAAATTTTCAGGCCAGCCATGTTGTATGCTGTACCAATATGGACTAGCTATTGTAATACCAGGAAGAAAGCTCTGCAGAGAATTCAAAATAAAATTTTGAAAATGATTCTGGTATAGTACCAATGAGTTACAGAGAATATCCAATGTTGAAACATTGGAACAAATCTATATAAATAAAAATGAAATGGTGTTTGTATGTCACGAAATAGCTTACGAATGGGTCAACGGATTTGAATTATTCCTTCACCGTTTTGTTCCTCAAGGGTTCCGACGTGTTTGTGTGTACAAAAATCCCAGGATATTCACCAGGAAAGTTGAAAAAACGAGAGTGCATTAAACTGTCATTTTGTATGAGACGCTCAAAAGCGTTTTTCAACAGCCTACTTGATGGCAAGACGAAGTTTGCCGGGACCACTAGTGTCTAATAAAATAATTAATAATTTCAAGCAAAAATCGTTACAATCTTTTATTGCCACGATTAATGCGTTATATGTTAAGGTTAAGAAAATTCAAAGCGTTTTTTTCTCTCTTATTATCAGGTGAAATCAACCCACCTGTAAAAAATCTGAACTGCTACGGCAAATGAAATGTAATATGTTACCAAAATTTTGATAAAAACTTAAATTTGTTTTACCAAATTAGGATGATAGTGTGGTCTTATAACACACAACACCTAGATATAAGAAATGAATGTAATGTTTGGAATGATAGTTATAAAGAAATTAAAAAAATAAAGCATAAACCATTTTTTCCTAAAATTCAACATATTTTTTAACATATCATTTTTACAGAGGTGTGCAAGATGTTCATGGTCATCTGTTAGCAATTTGAAAAAAATATCATACAAAATGCCACTTTTTTGAAACAATACCACCGCCTCATAATTTTCAAATACATTGTAAAGTATTTTTGATCGAAAAAATTGTTTGTAAGTTCAACCCAATATTTTTGAGACTGTTTTTATTGTTAGCGACTACTTTTCGATACACTCCTTAGACGGGAATACTTTCGAAGTGGTCGACGAGTTCGTCTTCCTTGGATTCTTGCCAATAACGTACGCCCGGAAATACGGAGGCGCATCATCAAGGCAAGGCGCAAGCCGAGATCAAAGCTAAAAAATGATTCGCTCCCGCACCAAGTGTACCATGTACAAGACGCATAAGACCATCAGACCTCTACGGACTCTATGGACTATGCTCGAGGAGAACCTACAAGCTCTTGGGGTTTTCGAACGTTGGGTGCTCAGGACAATCTTCGGCGGTGTGTGGCGGTGAAGGAACTCGTCCAACTCTGCGGCGCACTCAGTATCCAGAAGGTAGCCATCAAAGCTGGCATTATACGATGGACAGGGCATGTTGCAAGAATGCCGGACAGCAATCCTGTAAAGATGGCGTTCGCTTCGCCTAGTGTAACTTTCCAAAGCCTGGTCCTTTGGAGCTCGTTTCTTGACAAGTACTAAGCTAATCTAAAATTTGAGACTTCCAAACCAAGTTAGCTCTGTTGTAAGCAATTATCGTATCTTGGTTTGTTCTCTAAAATTAACTGCCAAAGGTCCTTAATACCAATTCGCTCATACAATATTTATTCGCATCTTGAGAGGTATACACTTCATTAGATTTGTGTTACCGAAGTAATCCATTGCCGGTAGGATTCGACACGCGTGTATCCAGTTGGGGCCGTGTTTCCGCAGCTCTGGGTGATCAGAGAGGCGATTCCGGTAACGGTCGGACGGCCGCGGACATCGGTAATAAAACCAGCACCCAGATCGCCATTGCAGACGTTGGAGATATCAGTGGTGTCTTCGCCGCAGAAGTGCTGAGGAAGCGTAATTTGGAAGTGCTGCTGACAACGGGCGTTGGGAATCACTCGTTGGAAGGCACGCATCAGGAAGTCCGCTCGTGCGGTAGCTGTATGAGTTTTGTAAGACGTATTAGTAGAAGATTTTTAGGGCACATGAATATTGTACTTACAGGCGGCGTTAACGAATCCAAATCCGACGATCGTACCCTGCTCATTTTCCAAAGGCAGCATATTGGCCTGTACAGTGTTCAATGTTGGGAGCGAAACAGGAGACACCGTGGATGTGAAGACCAAAGGATTTGGCAGAGTGATGATGCCGATGTCGTTCAGTCGGTTTGCAGCGTTGTAGTTAGGATGAGATATAGCCGTAACTGCTCTAATCATACTGAGCTGAACGAAAATGTTGCTTCCAATTCCAATGTCCCATTGTACGAATCTGCTCAGATAAATCAGTTAATCACTTTGTGATATGTAATGATCGATTTAGAATAATTTACCCAACAATGTTCTGAGCTGAAGTCAAAATGTGACGATCGGAGATAATCGTGCCACCACCGAAGAATCCTGCGTTTTGTGTGTTCAGGTACAGAACGTATGCATTATAGGGTTGATGAGGAGAAACATGTCCATTGATGATACGTGGACTACGATCCGGTGCCGCCTATATTGATATGAGTAAGATTCATTGATACTAGACATTGTTTTGCCACCATGACCTACCTGGGCGCCCAGAACGCATAGGATGGCTGCAACAAGCGTAAATTGTTTCATTGTGCCACACAAGTTGGATTTCACTGAGGTTAGGATTACTTCTGGTGAGGCCTTAACCAAAGAGTTCACTTTTATAGCCGTGTGCTGAGCGGTTTCATCAAATTTTGTGACCCATGTAAGCCTTATCAAGACATGAAGCTATTTGTTTCCGATAAATGTCCATCCGAACACACTTCCATGCGTTCGTCGCGCAATCACGATTATGATAAAAATTACATCGACCGACGTCTGGGCTATGCCGGCCGGCAAGTCAAGAGACAACGAAAGGGACAACGTGTGTTGCATCTAGGCAGAAAACGAAACATAAGGTTGATTACGAAAAATAATGCACAAATTAAGTTCAAGGGGATATCCATTTATTACGCAACGTCAAACATTACAATTGAGCATACTTTATCCCTTCTCTTCGAGCGTTACGTAATATGTGGCCAAACCCCAATCGGCTATCGGATTGTGAAATGGTTAATTGAAAACACTAATCCAGGGAAGACCAATTGCTTGTAGAATAAAAATCCGAGTAGGCAACACAAGCTTAGTGGTGTCCAATTTTGATATGGTTAGCTCAACGTGATCTTGAATTGATGCGTATCAGAGATAAAAGGTCTGGATATGATAATATGAGTCATTTCATACCTCGCTCAATTCGTTTTAAACATTATTTGGGTTAATTTGTAGTGACAGTTTCAAGATTTAGGTCAATTAACTTTTGCGTTCCTGACCTATTTCTACAACCACATTTTCGTGATCTTTTGGCTCTAATTTCCATAAATTTCAGCGGATTTCAATAAAATTTTGATACAACACTATTCATGTTTCGTGACCTGTACTGGGAACCTCAGTCGGACGGTCGATTCCGGATTTATACGGATGTTCCGTGGGGTCTGTCCTAATATTATTGAGATAATTCCATAATTATTTCGCAAGAATCAAACAAAACTACAGTGTTTGAAACTAAATTATAAACCAATAGTATTTTTCAACTCTTTCAACTTATTTTGAACCATTCTGACCGCTTTCGGATCTCTAAAAACCGGTTCATGGGGCATCAGTTGAGGACCAAAATTTGATCAGCACAAACCATATAAGTAATGCGACAATCTTCAAGATTTTACAACAGAAGTATAATACAACAGGCCGTGTCGATTTTGCTAAATTTTCGAAATCGATTATCCGCCTAGTTACAAATAGTAGCAAATTGGCCCAAACGAAACCCTGCAAAATTTAAATATTCTAAACAATCGTTAAACTACTCGGCAAGCGACTAGAAGTTTAGTATAGGAAAATGATTTATTCATTATGGGGAAACGGACCATTTTAAAAAAAATAAATAGGAAAAGGTACCGTAAACTGGGGGGAAGTTGATCACTTTTGAGCGATTCTGTGCTATAATTCCTAGCGGGATGCATGTATTATCATCTAAATATTTTTAAAACCTGTACTGGTTGAATGTTTAACGAATTATACAAACGAAATTTTGACGAATTATTATCATAATAACGAAAACATTTTTTATATATCAAAAAGTGGTGTTTTTGATTCCGGGGTGAAGTTGATCAATTACTGCGATAGGTTTCCTAAAATAGAGAAATATGCTATTCACTGAATTTGGGGTCTCTGAATCTGAATCAACACTCAAAAATCTTACAACTTATTGATAAATCGGTTAATTTTTTAATTGAAAGTTGTGGATTACAGATTACACCACATTAAACGCCTAAAGGTAGGCAATTTTCTTTGAAATTAGCAACCCTCTTGCAAAAAGATCATTTTTTCTCTAAAAAAATAATTTGTATCCTCAATACAAATTCAAAACTGGGTACACAGAACATATCTGGAATGTATGAAACAGTTTATTAAAATTGTAGCTTTGTATAGTCGTGGAAATAGTCGATTGTGTGGAGAAGAACCCTCCAACAGCTCATCAAACATTTCTTAAAAAATCTGTTTTTTCCATGAAGTAATTACCCTGAATGCCAAACCGAATTTTTGAAAATTAAAAGTAGCTATCAAGTAATGCCACAACTTAGAAATTGTGATAATTGAAATCGGGTCATAGGTCTTATAACAGTCTATACATGTGGGTACAGGAATGATCAACTTCTCCCCGCTGATCAACTACACCCCGAATTACGGTACTTTATGGACGTACTAAAAACTGAATCTATGACATTTGGTCGAAAGACATTTGGTCAAATGACGTTTGGTTGAAAGTACATTTCGTCGAACGGACATTTCGTCGAATGGACGAAAAGGTTTAATTACAACAGCATTTTGTCGCTCATACGCAGGATGATTTAATAATGGAAAACAAGTATCAACCATTCCACAAACAATCTATATGCGGATAAAAAATTGTGCTATTCAATTTAATGGAGCCTACTCTTTCAACATGTTGACCAACCTCTTGCGTTTTGACAGTTCATGCTCCTTTTTCATTCAGTCGAGATTAGCTGATCTTAAATGAAAGAAAGCCAACTATTGTCACCACAGTCAACTCGTCTTCCCTTATCCAATACATAGTTAGCACAACTTTCTCGTTTAATTGATCAAAGCTTCTAACGCAAACTCTGTTATTCACTCGAGGTCATGAACACCATCAGCAAAGCCATATATTTTTGTGACGAATGTCATTGAGGAGGAAGTCAATTGGCCATAGGTAGAGTTACCAATATTTGACATTCACTTCGCCATAAATGTTTTCTTAGAAGCATTTTTTTTCCTGCTGTTCCATTCAAAAATCTCACCCACGTCCGTAAACTGTATGACCCGGGATTCGAAGAAAGATCTTGAGCTCTCTCTCCAAACGCTTCCATCAGATGAGGATTATCAGTTCATTATGAAGAACAATGTAATTTTATAAGAACAATAGATTCAATCATTTATGATAAAGCAGTATGTTAAGTCTTTGAAGAATGATGATATTTTAAAAGAATAATAAATTCACTAGAGCTAAACATTTCAGTCAATGTAATAAAAAACTACTTCTATAAAGTTTATCAAAAAAAAAAAACAAAAATAATAATCATCGAAATCCTAGATATTGACAAAACTTCAAATCACAAACAGATAGATTTATTAAATTTCTAAATAAAATGTCCAAATTTTGATTTACATTAGTTGATAATTCAGATTATTAAAAAGAATGCGCTGTTTTTACCAACTTTGAAAAACATAGATGCAACAATCAATTTTACCAAATGATCTCTCAATAAACCATAACCAAAATAACCTTTCGACCAAATTTTCGTTCAACTAAACATCATTCGCCGTTCTAAATCCATTCGACCAAATGTCCATTTGACCAAATGTCATTCGACTAAACGTCATTCGATTAAATGTCTTTCGACGAAATGTCCTAAAGCCCTAAAAACTCTCTCCCTAGCTGATAATTTAGGGCATGGAACAGTGAACATTTTGTTAGAACACATCTTTCTAGTAGCTCTTCAAA
This sequence comes from Aedes aegypti, assembly GCF_002204515.2. Classification (NCBI taxonomy): domain Eukaryota; kingdom Metazoa; phylum Arthropoda; class Insecta; order Diptera; family Culicidae; genus Aedes; species Aedes aegypti. Next base: position 209,887,905 of record NC_035109.1, on the reverse strand, counting down.
TAAACGAGTTACAAAATTTGGAAGCATCGAAAATTTCATACGCATGATTTGCTATTTTTTAATCTGGCATCACGGTGCATTTTATGTAGGAAGAGGGTGGCAAAGCCGTCTTCCGCATCACCGCCCTCTGGATGGAGGTGCCAAGTAGTTGCTGAAACTAGTTTTTCTTCAATGTTAAATATTCTTGTGATTTTCACTAGATAGAAGAACGGTGTCTTCAGCAAAGTTGTTACCTAGTTAAAGGGCTACCTCTTGGTGAGCTTATTTTCTAGGAATTCAACCGCTGGGTGGCGCTAGTAAGCAAACGAACTTTGTAATCCAAGATGGCGACATCCGATTCATGGTAATCATTGTATCTTAAGATTCTGATAATTTAGAAAGACGATTTCTTCGACAAGTTTGTTCAGGTTGAAAATAACTTTCAATTAAACATTTGGAATCCAAGATAGCGGCGTAGAAAATAAGATGGCGACTTCCAGTTCATAGAAAATCATTGTATCTCAAAATCCTGATCATTTAGAAGCATGATTTTTTTCTACAAATTTGTTCAGGTTGAAAATTGCTGTCAATTTTTTTTTGTAATTCAAGATGACGGAATAGAAAACAAGATGGCGACATCCGATTCATGGAAATCATTGTATCTCAAGATTCTGGTAATTTAGAAGGACGATTTCTTCGACAAGTTTGTTCAGGTTGGAAATTGCTTTCAATTGGACATTTTGGAACTCAAAATGACGGTTAAAAAAACAAGATGGCGACTTCCGGTTCAAGAAAATTATTGTATCTCAAGATCCTGATAATTCAGAAGGAAGATTTCTACGACAAGTTTGTCCAGGTTAAAAAAATATTTCTATAATATTTTTTGGAATTCAAGATGGCGGCCTAGAAAACAAGATGACGACTTCCGGTCTATGCCAATCATTGTATCTCAAGATCATGATCATTTAGAAGCATGATTTTTTTTCACAAGTTTGTCCAGGTTAAAGAATGCCGTCAGTTGAAATTTTTGGAATCCAACGACTTCCGGTCCATGAAAATCATTGTATCTCAAGATCCTGATCATTCAGAAGGACGATTTTTTCGACAAGTTTGTCCAGGTTGAAAATTGCTTTCAATTGAACTTTTTGAAATCCCATATAGCGGCCTAGAAAACAAGAGGGCGACTTCCGGTCCATGAAAGTTGGAAATTTGGTTTGGGTATGCAAAGTTTTTTTTTAAACTAACAATAATCGCATCAAACAGGTGATCAATTTCACTCCAAAATGGGATTCCTTGATTTTTTATTCTAGAGATGATTTTTAGCACTAAAATTACATTTTTTAGAAAATTTCCCTACATGAACCAATGAAGTTGTTTTCCTGCATCCAGTTGTTTGACATTGTCAACATTACGGAAAAGAGACTAGAAAAACAGTGAGAAATGATTAATTTCACCCGAAATTACGGTATATGCAAACTTCAAAACGTCAAAACCTAATGACAGCAAGATTCAATAGGCGGAAATTGCCTATAATTTGACCATTAATTAACTGTGCATTAATTATATTCAAAACAAAAGTTTTATGACCACTTACGCCACCAAGTTGAGAAATCTTGAATCTCAGGACTTGTATAAAGCTGGGGGATGCGAACTGAAAAAATCAACAAGCAACCAGGCTGCTGTCAATCCAAAATTTTCATAAAAATGGTCAAAGTACGCCTAGAAATGTACGGTCAAGATTTCGTCGCGCTAAAAATTGACAATTTCTGTAACAAAAAACCGCCAACTGTTAGATAAAAGTTGTACTTGGTTTAAATTATGCATAAGTCTTGTATAACTGCTCAAAATATGTTTCGAACTAACATATGCCAGAAGCTTTCTGATTAAGTCTATTCATTGGGTTTATTTAAACTGGCATTAGACTGATAAGATTTGTATGAAACATTTTAAGTGTGCTTTTGAATGTGGTTTCCTGCGAGACAAGCAAACAAACATCGGTTATCATTCGTGGAAAAGATTGTGTTCAATTCAAACAGCCTACATGTTTGAGACCGCACCCCCCAGCTATAAAGGTATCCCTTCACGGTTTTTCCGAACCCCATATTTGAGTATTTTTTAACTTACTTTTGAGTTATTTTTCTCTCCCTATTTCATTCGCTCCTTCTATTGTTGTCAGAGAGGGAAAATTTTGATTTTGATTTGATTTGATTTTGAAAATTTTGATTTTTTACACTTTTCAGCTACACTCTTAAAAATAATGAAAATTACTCTAGACGTAATTCTGGTTATGACTGAATGACACATGATGTAAATGATAAATCGACACAAAAACGTGTCCTTGAAGATGTATTGAACAAAAAATGTAATTTTACATGTTAAAGGACACAAAAACGGTGCAACTGTGATCGACAATTCCAGAATCAGACACTAACGTATTTGAAATTGGACACTAATTTACGTAATTCAGCTCGCTTCTTTTATGTGCATCCCAAAAGACGTAAATCACATTATTTTTTGGTACTGTGTATTTTTTATACTACAACCTATGAAAACCGCGTTTTTCGGCGCATTTCAGTCCATACAAAATGTATGGAAAAAATTTCACCGATAGAATATTTTAAAACCTTCCGATTATGAAAATATGGATCAAATACTTATCTCTAGCGAGAAAAAATCCGATGTACATTCAATTTTTATAATCGTCTGGTTCAGACACAGCGTGCCCCATCAACTCAAAATTAGGTTGACGCACGAACCCCCGGAATTGAGTGGAATGAACTCACTTTTGAGTACTTCATTTTCTGCGTGTTGAGCAACTGAACAACTTTGTCAATGAAACAATTAGTTCTGGATCTCATTCAAAGTTTACAATAAAAAAAAAAAAACAAATTACACCGTTACGTAGAAATCTGTACTCTTGTGCGACTTAATTATGATAACAAAGTTGATTTGACAGCTACTACGGATTGGTCCGACTTAGTTTGTACGAGTGTACGGGACGAAACGAAATGTACATATGAACTCATAAAATAGGTAGATGAAAAAAATAATTTAGTACTATACCATTTAATTCCTCTAGAGTTTGTATCCTATGATAGATACGAGTGTTTCGATCTCAACTGTAAGGCCGTCTTCAGTGTCGTGTACTAGACTCGACTTGTACACGACACTGAAGACGGCCTTACAGTTGAGGTCGAAATACGCGTATCTGCCAAAGGATACAAATTCTAAAGGAATTCAATGGTATAGTACTAAATTCGGTTTTTCATCTACTTATACTGCCCATACTCGCAATACAGTCCCATTAGGAAAATCTTCATATCGGGAAAAACGCAACTGGAAACTCATCGATTAAACGATTTCATCCGATAATGTAGTGCGGGTGTCATGCAATTTGTATATTGACTGGTGCGCTGGATATGAGATACCGCGCGGCTGTTGTAAAGTTTCCAAAAACGCGCATTTGCCCAAAAATTTTGTACCGTACTGTTGGTTCAGGAAGCTGGTACGGACAATTGGTATTTTAATTCGGGATCTGCCAAACATCTAACAAACAACGAAAGATTGCTGGAGAACCTACGTGAAGCGAATGGTAGTATCTACGCCATCTACGCGCAAACAAGAGTCTGATGAAAATTGTTGCGGAAGGATCTACCAAACTACAGCCCACCTGCAACCCCTATGAGATTGAAGTGCAAAACGTTGAGCTGATTCCGGAGCTGGCAGTAAACTTACTTTCAGTAGGTAAGATTGTTGACCAAGGCCACACTGTTACTTTCAGAAAGACCGGTTGTGAAGTAGTCAATCCTAATGGCAAGATCATCGCTCCCGGTAACGTTCGAACGACTTGTTCAAGTTAGAGCAGAAGAAATCCACGCTGCTTGCCTGCTCACCCAGAGCGACGGAAGATTGTGGCATCAGCGGATGGGACATCTGAGCATCGGTAGTTTGGTGAAGCTTAAAAATGGACTAGCGATTGGTGAGTAGAAGCATTAACCTAAGAATGCTAATGTCGCTACTGTTCGTGTTACCAACATCTAGTTTGCCACGCGCTGACAGCTTGAGTACCGGTCCTCAAAGTGTCAAATAAATTTTAAAATCATCCACTACAACATGGCTTCGAACAAACAATAAAAAGATACAGTTGAAGGTGATAATAAACTAATTCAGTTTTGTGAGAACATCGCCATTATCGTTCTACTACTAATATTTCTATTGATTGGTGTCAACTACGATGGCGCGGACCATGGAGGTTGTAAATTTTGCGCTGTCGAATAGCAATCGAGACTGCCATTCAATCACGTTGGCACACGAGCGAAGGAAGAGCAGGAGTTGGTTCACTCAGATATATGTGGACCGATGGAACAACCGTCGTTGGGAGGAGCTCGTTACTACTTGTCGTTTACTGACGACAAGACTCGAAAGATCTTCGTCTATTTTTGCGCACCAAGTCGCAAGAGGAAGTACTGCAAAAGTTCAAAGAGTTCCACAGCATGGTCGAAAGGCAGAGTGGCAAGAAGCTGAAGGTACTCAGGACGGACAACGGCTGGGAATTCAAGAACAAGAGTTTTGAAAACTTCTTGAATCAGTTGGGCATCCGTCACCAGACATCAGCAGAATACACTCCCGAGCAGAACGGCCTCGCCGAACGCCGAACGGACGGTGGTGGAACGTGCGAGGTGCATGCTGTACGAAGCGAAGCTGCTGTTTATCTCATCAATCGATCGCCAACGAAAGGAATCGATACGACGCCAGAAGAAGCGTGGACTAAGCGGAAACCGAATCTCTCCCATATTCGAATTTTTGGTACGACTGTGATGGCACACATACCGAAGCTGAAGCGTCACAAGTGGGATCCAAAAGCTGAACAGTGTGTGCTGACTGGATACGATGACGAAACGAAGGCATACCGGTATGGGGCTCTGCACTGTTTTGATTTTGTATGGGATTTTGACATTTACTGGCCTTGTTGTTTACTAATTTATTGGCAGAGTGAAAGAGATAGGATGATTTTTGTGCAGAGCCCCATAGTCAAGCGTAATTTTGTCGGACTGGATTTTACGATTCTGGATGTTAACCAGGAAACCTATCCAGATGTTTCCGGAAATGATGACCATGATGAGGTGCAAGCTGATGAATCGATTTCAAGAGTCCTTTGCGGACGCTGCTGACACCGTGACAGATCCAGCGCTCCCACCGCACCAAGTTTCAAATCCGCCCGTGTCACAGGCGTTGAGGCAAAGTGGTAGGGTTCGCTATCTCGCAGACAAGTACAAAGATTTTCGTGTAGATACTAGAGGACTACCGTCTTTGAAATTTGCAGATGATCGGAGACGTTCTGCGATCCCACCTGCAACCGTTATAGAAGATACTGCTGCGCCCATATCATCTTCAAATCAAAGACCAACTAGCGATGATATGCAAGGAGGGTTGATGCTCTGCGATAGGGGGCGCCTGCCCCAAGGCAAGTATTTGAATGATGTTGTTCCATGTTCAGATACTGGTGCCAATTTTCAACAGCCAATTCTGGATGATCCGACTATGCACCAAGAAGCACTATCTCGTGACGATGCGGAACGTTGGAAGCAGGTCATGAAGGAGAAATATGAGGCACTCATCTCCAATGGTACGTGGCAGTTGGCTGATTTATCTACAGGACGCAAGGCAATCAGATGCAAATGGGTGTATCGAACTAAACAGACGGAAACGGTAATGTCGACCAATACAAGGCGAGATTAGTCATCAAAGGATACTCGCAACGAAAGGGGGTAGATTATGAGGACACCTATGCCCCGGACGTCCGTCATAGTTCCTTGCGGTATCTCTTTGCGTTGGCGGCCCGATGGAATCGGCAGATAGAACAGATGGATGTTGTAACAGCATTCTTCCAGGGCGAACTCTCGGAGGAAATATACATGGAACAACCTCCTTGTTTCGTGGATTGTAAGAATCAAGCCAAGTTGTGTCGACTCAATAAGGCCCTCTATGGTTTAAAGCAGTCCAGCCGGGTGTGGAATACGAAGCTGGATGCCGCACTTCGAAAAATGGGACTGGAGAGCACCGTGTACGATCCTTGCGTATATTACAGGATAGGCGAATGGAAGGTGCTGTTCGTAGCGGTGTACGTATACGACGTTCTCATCTTTACTAACTGCAGAAGCGGGAAAAGGGAAATAAAAGTAAAATTAAGTCGGGAGTTCAAGATGAAGGACATAGGGACGGCCCAACATGCGTTGGGGATACGGATCACGAAAACGGACACCGTAGTGGCGTTAGATCAAGAGTCGTACGTGGAAGCGATTTTGAGCAGATTCAACATGACGAACTGCAAGCCGGTCAACACACCGATGAACGTCAGCGAGAAGCAAACTAAAGCTATGTGTCCAGCGACTGTAGAAGAGACCGAAGCCATGAAGAATGTCCCGTTTCGGGAAGGTGTCGGATGTCTGATGTACTTGGCCCAAAGTACTCGCACCGACATCTGCTACGCTGTAAACGTTTTGAGCCGATTCAACTCCAGCCCTGGCGTAAGCAACTGGAATGCCGTGAAACACTTGATGCGCTATTTGAGGGGTACATCACAATACCGATTGGTGTATCATCGAGATGGAAATTTGTCCATTCAAGGTTTTACCGATGCAGATTGGACAGCCGACCACGATGATAGGAAATCGATCACTGGGTACGTGTTTACTGCTCAACGAGGAGCTATTTCGTGAAGCTCTAAAAGGCAACAAACCGTTGCCCTTTCAACGTGCGAGGCCGAGTACATGGCACTGTCGGCTGCAGTCCAGGAGGCGAGGTTTGTTTGAGGGCGAAATGGAACTCGTGATCCACTGCGACAATCAAGGTGCCATAGCTGTAGCGACGGACGATACCATCCCAGAACAAAACACATTGATATTCGTCACCACTTCATTTGCGATGCTTTGGAGAGAGGTGACATCAACGTTACATACTGTCATTAGTATTTTAACCGTTCAATCGGACACACGCGTTTTATTCAAACTCTGCCATCCATTACATTATAATACCAAAATGAGGTATTGATAACTGAAAAATACCTTTTTTGTGATATGATACCAAAATATGGCATGCGTAAGTTATTTCGAGTTATTCTTTCCTCCTCGGGAAGCGACACATCAATTTTCAAGTTTGTTCACTATAAGTAGGATATGAGTTTTTTATTCTTTATTAGCATTATTCCAAACATTACATTCATTTCTTATATCTAGGTGTTCTGTGTTAGACACCCTCTATCATTCTAATTTGGTAAAACATAGTTAAGCTTTTATTAACATTTGGTTAGCAACATATTACATTTCATTTGCCGTAGCAGTTCAGAATGTTTACAGGTGAGTTGATTTAACCTGCTTATAGGAGAGAAAAAAAGTTTTCAATTTACTTTACCTAAATATATAACGAATTAATCGTGGCAATAGAAGAATCCAACGATTTTTGTCTAAAATTATTAATTATTTTGTTTGAATTTTTTTCCAATGTTTCAGTTTTATTTTCAAAATTTTATTTTGAACTCTCTGCAGAGCTTTCTTCCTGGTATTACAACAGCTAGTCCATATTAGTACAGCATTTGTTGAAGATTAAAAGCTTGTTTTTAAGACAAGCATGTTTTTTTTTGCATGTGTATCGTGTAGGTACGAAGATACGCTATGTCGATACGCCAGAAAAAAAACTCGAGAAAATTTCCAACCCAAAAAGATTTTCTACCGATTGTATTCAACCCTACGACCCTCAGCTTGATCCTGCTGAATTGTTGCGCGTTTACCGTTTCGGCTATCTGGACCCCAATTACTATAAAGCGAATAAAAATAGCTAGGGATATGAGGATGCAATGATTTGTCATAAAATCCATATTTAAATATTGTATCATACAAATATGCAGTACTCACCAAATCGGTACAACCGGCTACTCATATCACCATTGAATAATTCATCGCTGCTCCCGAAATGAATGGCTAGTAGGTGTGGGCTCGATGACTAAATGCAGGATTAGGCAATCGTAGTACAAAATCACTGCTATTATTCAATCTTATCGATTATCTTATCGATCGGTTTCGCAATAATCGACGTGTGGCTACTGTTTCCTGTCGTAAATATAACCGTAATCTACTAACCAGTGGGTTTGCGCATTTGGTGTGCCTTCGGTCATATCTGTTTTGGGGTATGCATTCATGGGTTTAGCTGTTTCTTATTGCCTTTCTCTTTGTGTTAGGGTGGACATTAGACTGAAGCTATTTTGAAATTTTCGGTCCCATATGCTTAAACGGTGTCAATTATGATGAAAATCATTCTCCCAAAATTTGAAGTGATTTGGAAGAAACTTGTTTGTGCTCAATCCTTTTGAAGTTTAATCGGAAATTACTATGGAAAAGGAAAACCTTATGTGTTCAGTTCTACAACTGCTCATCATAATAATCTGTGGACAAGTGTCCAAACTCTTTTCAGGTGAAATCTTCCCAGCTACAACTTTGCCCAAGACCACATTTTGATAGGACGTAAGGGTAATTTGTTATTATTGATTACAAAGTCTCAATCATAATGAGTTGATCACTGAATTACTTTCAGAGAAAAACTGCATTTTTGCAGTAGAACATAGTAGCCTAGATTACTTTTTTTTTTGCAAGGGGGAAATCTGCAAACAACCCCTCTGAGAAGGTAACTCAGGGAGTGTGGGAATGCCGCACCAACAACGACCCACTAAATCCAGCCCATGCACTGCATGAGCAATTCTCGCTGAATTCTTCAAGTTGTGCACGGGTACATCGACATTACCCTTGACTTCAGTTTTGGCTGCTTTGATACTCCGCTTGTGCCCGGACATTTGGGTCCGCCCATTAAGTGTCCGTTGTCTGCTCTGTCAACACATATTAGGCGCTTAGCGATTTGCTTACAATTACTTACAAATGCGGTGCCGCATTTTCGGCACATCTTACTTCTGTCGGGACCATTGCAATTCCACGACTTATGGCCCTTCCCAAAACACTTGAAGTAAACTTCATGAGGCTGTTGTTCATGTGGATGCACTGCCTGGTTCGGGTTATCCCGCAGCTCCTTTTCTTGGTTTTCTTGGCCTAAAGCTTGGTGTTGGCCTCTCCTCTGTTGTCATGTCCTCTTGATCGCGAAGGTTGGCTCATGCCAGCTTTTGCGCCCTGGAGGGCGGCCGCCTAGGTCACTTTTCCTTTAGCAACCGTAGGTCTTTTCGCCACGTGTTCATCCTCGGAAGGTCCCCTCTTTTGCATCGCGTGTCAAATAATATCATCAAATATATTAGCGTTGCCTATGAAGTAAAATATTTCGGACTTTTGCCGTCTACCTTGCCAAGTTGTTCCTTGGCTTTCTCGTATACCTGCTAGGACTGATTGTCGCAATTTCAGTAGACTTGTTTTCAAATATTTGATGATATTGCTTTTGCTCTTAACAAACTCGATGATGACATCAAGTTGCTCAGCAGCTACCTGTATTTTAGGGAGGTACTTCCTATTGCGATCCATGGCCTCGATTAGTCCTGGGCCATCGGTCACTGCAGCGGCCAGTACGTGCCGTCTTCACAGTGTTTAGGCCAGTGTTTCTCAACCGGGGGTCCGCGGACCCCTGGGGGCCGTGACGACCTCTCAAGGGGTCCGCGAAGTCATTGCAACAATGTAAATGTAAATTCAATAATAGCTATCCATATACAAAAAACATAGAATTTTTATATGGACATATTTAAGCAAACTGAAATTAATATCAATTTCGCTCTGAATACCATCAAAGCTATTTACAACTAGTGGTCCCGGCAAACTTTGTCTTGCCATCAAGTAGGCTGTTATAAAAAGCCATGTAATTCCCCATACAAAAAGACACATTGGTCTTCTGCCGATTTCCAGATTTTTTCGGATACATTCCCGAACTTTTTCTCACATGATCACGTCGCATTCCTTGTCGAGTTCAACAGTGAACAACTTTCGATCTGTTCTCAAGCCATTTCGTGCCATACAAACACCACTACATTTTTATTTATATACTGTTGACTCTCCATAACTCGATATTCAAGAAACCATAGGCTTATAGAATTATCGAGTTATAGAACATACCGACATAAAAAATTCTAAAATCAAAGGATCAAATTTTTGTACTTCCAATACTTTTTGATCACTTTTGTTAGAAAGCAATATCATATTGATGATAGCATTTTTATTATTCATATTTTAATTTTTTTTAAATGGTATAAAAATAACTTTATTTTTATTGAAAATTAATATTTTTATTTTTATGTTTGTTGAACTCTAACTTAACTGGTTTAAGTCTTAATTCACTTCCAAACCAGAAGTGTCATTGTGTATAAAAAATGTTTTTTAGATAGATCGAGTTATGGAAATAAATTTACCTCATACGTGACATCGACTAGTGGAGACATCGAGTTATAGAAGTATCGCACGGTGTGCCAGAAACCATTATTAACGCAAAAAAAATGTCCAAGAATTTGGCTCCTACCATTCGAAAGATAAAGCATTCAAGCATCTTCTCCGTGATTTTTAAAAATTTTTAACGAGGGAATCGAAAGTTATCGTGATCTTAAGGTGATTATAAAACAAAGCCAAACTTTGAATTTTCAAGTGTACAAGACTGGAGAATCTGACAACAGTTCGCGTTGAAAATCAATCGAATTGCTTGCTTGCTGGTGGTGACCAAAGGGATAAATTTTGAACGCGGAGCGCTGTTTGGTTCTCGAGTCTTGTGCTTTTGAAAAATTGAGGTGTGGCTTCGTTCTATAATCATCTTAAGGTTTTGAGCTATTTTGGAAGGGATTTTTACATACTTCACAATTTTCTCCACCAGTGCATCATTATTAATTTACAAATAAAAAAGTTTAAAGGACTGACATTTGGTATTCAAAAGATATAGTAGTCAAGCATCTTTGCAGTTCATTTGATAAAACTTTATCAAAAGACAACATAACTGGAGTACTTTGAAGTTTTGGATCTATCTTTAAGATTTGTTTTTCAATCGTCTAAAATAATGTTCGCAACACGTATTTTATCATTGCGACACAAATTAACTTAACAGATTTGTATTGAACTTGTGTCTTTCATTCAAGAAAGGCAGTGCTTCGTTGCAGCATAAGCAAATGTGTTCATTTTTGTAATTTCATAACGCTGAAATTGGCCATTTTTGACACCCACCCAGCCCCTTGTAACGCTTTTTGTATGAATATCATTCAGTTTTTGTATGGACCGTAACATCGTTAGGACAAACGAACCACCCACCCCCTCCAGAGTTATGAAATTTGTGAATGGGCCCTTAGATACTAGGAGATTACGTTTAACATTGATGTTGCATGATTCGCATCATGCAAAATCTTGGAATGATTCGTTATCAAAGGTGTCGTCATATTGAGTCTTCAGTCAAGATTTGTAAATATGAAAAAAAAAAAATTTATTTTATTTTATTTATTAATTTGGTGACTTCATTATGTTTGTTGAGAGGTGTAGCCAGTTGATTTGATGCTATGATAGGACTAGGACGCTTGTTATTATGCGTTTTGTTTACCAAGACAAATCCTACAATATAACCCCTTTTCATTTTCCAAACTCTTAATGATTTCTCGTGGAAGTGCAGAGGACCCCAACGGTTTCTTCAGAGATAGCAACACGTAATACATTTATTTCATAACCCAAATTGACCTGTATTCGGACGCAACCGGCGCCGATACTGCTTAGTACAGGGAATGAGAATTTCATTACTTACACACAAAAAATCCATCGAGTTGTGGAGAGTCGACTGTAGATCAAAATGTGGTAATACGAAATTCTCATTGGATTTCTTTCTTCGGAGCAGTGCTGTTTTCTTTGCATTTCCTCAAAATCTGACGTGATAGTGAAATCATTGAAAAGTTTTGATTAGGTCCTTGGCTGACTTATTATAAAATTATTTGCATTTTCCTTTTGTGGTTTTTAAATGTTTACACTCGAATCCCTGCACGAGATTAAATTGTAGCTTTCGGAAGAGACAATACAAAATGCTAGGCGAATTCAATTTTGTTATCGACTCTTTCTGTTTTTTTTGCCGATTGATTTTATAAATCTGTATAGATTCATATTGCCATATTTCTAGAGTTTGATTAGAGATTCTTTATGGATTTTTTGCCAACTTTGATAAATTCTTGATGATATGCACATGAATTTTCAATGATTACTTTCAAATAATTTGTGTTTTTTCTAAAAAATATTTCTGCGATGAACATAAATATGAACGATGAACAAAATATAGGGTGTCTCATCTAATGAAATAGAAGTGGAAGATTTTCAAAACTTCTTGGTAAGATCTTGGCTTCTGTATAAGATTGTTCGTATTTTTTTTGTAGAGAACCATTCTTTGATTTTGGAAATTGATATTGAGTTTTTTACAATATTTTGATAACAACTTAATGAACATTTAATAAAATTTCGCTGGAAATGTTAAAACATTATGTTTGCCATTTGAATCAGTAGTAAGTCATTACTACAAATTCAGACAGAATCTTTATTTCGATAAATTAACAATTTAAATTTAAATCCTGTTCTAGAATAATATTCTACGGTCCGCGGAATGTTTGCAAAAGCTCAAAGGGGGCCGCAACTCTGAAAAGGTTGGGAACCACTTTTTTGACGATTGTAAGAACGATAAGTGTTATGTCTTGTCTCGCGTCGCGTCTTGTATGTGTCGTTTAGTTCTTACGTTAGCACACACCACAAAATGAGTGGGAACCACTGGTTTAGGCTTTTGCCCACACTGTTCTCACTTAAGTTGATGTTGGTCGCCTCCTTCCTTGGTGGGAACCTTAGTCGGTTACTGATTGGTCCAGAAGCCTCTCCTTCACATTCCGCTAGTTGTTTGTTTCGGTTGATCATCTCTTGTGGGTCCCTCCAAGAGCCGCTATCCAACTCCGCTGAAATAGTCGCCTTTATGATCCCATGGCTATCTATGCAAGCAGGCAGGCCAAGCTAGGGTTGAAATAGTCCTTTATGAGGTAATGGCGCAAGTCAGGTAATGGCATCTGAGCCTACTACCGCCCAGTTGGAACAAGCAGGCGACGGATTTGGAATGTACTCTATAAGGCCTGCCACGGTTTTACGGGCTGAGGTCATCCGTTATCCCCTGGACTTTCGTCTCTGCTGCTCCGTCATATCTCGTGTGGCAGGTATGGGGCGGTCCATTAATTACATAAGTAAGACAAATTTCGGGATTTTTCAACCCCCCCTCCCCCCATGGTAAGATTTTTTGTATGAAAATCAAAAATAAATTGTATGGCGCGTAAGAAATCTCAGACCCCTCTCCCCTCATAAACCCTTACGTAATTAATGGACAGCCCCTATGATAATATTCTATGCCCAGGGAAGTCAAGGAAATTTCCATTACGAAAAGATCCTGGATTAGGGGGGTCTGTAGCCTTGAGGTTACGCTTTCGCTTCATAAGCGGAAGGTCATGGGTTCGATTCCCAGCCCCTCCACAAAAAAAAAAAACCCGTCCAGCCACCAGAAGACGCCTCACGGAGGACCGTGCTTTTGGGAGCACATCCATCCTCCGTCAGTATCAGATGGTGACTGAGACAAACTGACCCTCTTCGCAGGCAACTAGCCTCACTAACAGCAGAACTCTCTCCTACCTGCTCGGTGTGAGAGTAAAAAGAGTAGGAGAGAGTGTAGATGTAAATATAGATAAGTTAAAAATAGATCTGTATCGGTTAAGAAGCTACAGATCAACTGATTCCGGCACAGTAGTGGCCACGAGCACGAAGTGCCTTACAAAAAAAAAAAAAAGATCCTGGACCGACAGGGAATCGAACCCAGACACCTTCAGCATGGCTTTGCTTTGTAGCCGCGGACTCTAACCACTCGCCTAAGGAAGGAAATATTCCTGTGGCTGGAGTTTTTCTTGTGGGTCACTGGGTCAAGTCGGGTAAAAAGGCTATTTTTTGGGACATGCTAAGTTATCCTTATTTATTTGCAATGACAATAATTTTAATTGCATACATCATTAAGATCTAATATTCAACATTATAAATGAAGAGGTTTGTACAATTTTGAATGTACCGGATGTGGCCACTCGGATTGAATGCCCTGAAGAACCGGCTTTAGATTTGTTGGATGCTAAATCGTTTAAATTCTCAAAAAGAAGAGATCAAACATTAAGTTCACTGAAATGCGGCCGAATGAGCTTGGCATGTTCAGATACAAATTGGCCACTTTATCGTAAACTTGAGGCATTCCAGGGACCCGAAAATGGTCATTTGCGCCAAATACAGAACCTATGGCTATCCGATTTAATCGTTTCTAAAAAGGTGAACCATGAGACAACGCTATGACTCTGTATGTACTATTTTCTAATTGATTGATTTTCTCAATCTCACGGTTATAAGACACCGCATGGTACTGTTATGAAGACATTTTTTTAAATAAATTTCGATATAAGGGATGGTACACAAATTATGTCACGCTAAATTTCAACTTTTTCGTGACGTAATTTGTACATGACCCCTAATTACATTTTACCTTTCTTTACTTTGTTCTACTGAAAAAAAAAATCTTTAGATCACGTCACGTTGAGCGTAATGAGATGTTCGCGCCGGGAAGAATGGCTTATCACATTGAGTTAGAGGACGAAAATGTCGAAACGGATATCCCAACAACGGTCATTCGCTCGAAAGCGGAAGTTCCCATGGTAGCAGGCGACACGCAGACTCTGACCACCAATGATATCGTTATCAACAAGCTAGCTCAGATTCTGTCCTACCTTCGCCAGGGCGGCAGAGGCAAGAAAAACAAACGCAGGGTACGTCACATGTTCATTTTTGAGTTCTTCTGTTATAACAAGTTTGTCTTTTAGGACAAAGATAAGCCCTTGTTCAAACTTCCGGAGGACAAACACATGGATGACTCTATCTATGGAGATATTGGTGAATACAAACCGTCTCGGCGGTTTGACCAGGGGGCCTCCTCATCCAAGACTGATGACAATCAGGGCAAGCACCGATATTTCGATAAATCCAATGAAGAAGAAGAACGCGAGACAGGGACGATACAAAGTATGTTAAGGGTTGCGGTAACGATGCGTTGTGTAATTAAATTCTTATCTACGTTTCAGTTCCTGCACCACCGAAGTTGTCAGCACAACTTATCACCAAACTGACAGCGGAACCTGAAGGCTATGCCGAATGTTATCCTGGTTTACAAGAAATGAACGATGCAATTGACGACTCTGATGATGAGGTTGACTACACAAAAATGGACCTCGGCAATAAGAAGGGCCCTATTGGGCGTTGGGATTTCGATACTCAGGAAGAATACTCTGGTAAGTTAGTCCGTTGCATAACTGTGGAAACATTAACTGCCATACTCATTTTTTTAACATAATTTTAGATTACATGAGCAGCAAGGAAGCCCTTCCCAAGGCAGCTTTCCAATATGGTGTGAAAATGCAAGATGGTCGAAAGACTCGGAAACACAAGACGGAAAAGAACGAGAAAGCCGAACTGGATAGAGAGTGGCAACAGATTCAAAACATCATTCATAAACGAAAAGCTAAAGAAGGTGGTGGAAGCGAAGTTGAATACAAAAAAGTCAAACAATAAATTTATCTGAAATATGGTATAATTAATTTATGTGTCTAAATATTTCCAAATATTTATGGAATACACTTTAAATATTAATAATCTGTATAATAATGTGAATACATACTAAAAATTGAAAATTGAAAATATTTGCGGATTTTGTATGCGTATTAATCGTCATCCAATATAACACTGCTTACGTTACACCAGTGACAGCTATAGATGGAAGTTCTAATGACAGCCGTTTAAATCAACCCTTTCGTTCCGACGATTTCTATCGACTATATATTTACAAAAATAGCGTGTTTGTACTATAAACTAGGGGATAATTTTTGGTTTTAGTTTTACAGGGTGTCTACTACCTGGAACTATCAGGGAATTCCAATGAATCTGGAAAAGACCTGGAATACTCAGGAAATTTCAGCCACAATCAGGGCAATTATTTTGAATCACTAATGCATGATGGAATTAATCCATTCTGCACAAAATATAGATGAATAAAAAAAATCGGTTGCGCCGCTATTAAAACACTAGTTGGGTTAGCCAGTTTTGGCTCTAATTACTTAGTGATTTTTTTTGATTTCCTATTATTTCAGGACTTGAGATTGCTAAGCTGGTAAAGGCAAGTTCAGTTCCTAGTTCCCAGTTCCCAGTGAGCGTCGTCCTTAAGCGTATGAAATTTGGTTGAGGACTTTCTATTTTTTACAGAATGCTTTTATCCCCCATTTAAAATAATAAAATTTGTACGTAAAAGGCAAAATTAGAACAGGTTTTCTTTCAGGTATTACTTGGATGATTTCTTCAGAAATTCATTTATTGATTGTTTAACAGCCTTCTTATGGAAATCTTTCATGAATTTCGTTCAATTTACCTTTAAAATTTCAACGTGGAACTTTATTTTGTCAATCTCCAGAGACTACTTCAGAAAATCTAACATTAACTTTTCCAAGTATTCCTCCAAAGATTCTTTCACAAGACTCTTATGCAATTCCTGGAGTGTCGATTTGTTTTACGAGACTCCACTTAAGATTATTTCAGGAAGTCCTACATACAATCTTTGATAAATTTCTCAAGGAAGTACTTGAAGTATATATTATGGAATGTTTTCAGGCATGTTGCCATGGAGTTGTTAAGGATCAATTTAAGGTATTTTTAGAGAAATTCCTTTAAAAATCCGAGACATATTTCTAAAACAAATTCTCTAGTAATCTTTGAAGAAACTTCAATAGAAATTCCTGATGAATTCTTGGAACAATCTATGAAATAACTCCCTAATTTCTGAGAAGGTCATGGTGGATTTACTAAATAGATTGCCGATTAATTCATTGAAATGATTGTCAATTGAATCCATGGGTAATATCTTGCCAAAATTTCAGTTACAACATTCTAGAAAAACATCAAATGCAATCCCGTAAGAAATTTGTGTATAAATGAACGGAATAAATGTAGCCTAGTATTTTTATTGAAAAGGGGGTCTGAAGCGGGAATCGAACCCACACTCCTTGATACGATGCGACTAAACGCCTGGTAACACTAACCGCATGGCCACCAAACCCACAAGCCCACGAAGCCCCTAATATTCTGAAGCTTTGAAATTTCTGGCAGGATGAGCTCCTGAAAGAATTGTATGGAGAATTCACTAGAAAGGTCCCTGAAATTTCTCGAAGAATCTGAAACAAAAAAATCAGGGAGAATAATCGTGTAAAAGTCTCTAAAGGTTTCTCTGCAACATCTAGAAATATGCACCAGGATTCACTTCAAGTAGATAAGGAAAATAGTGACTTTATATAGGTATCATTATGAAGAGACTATAGAGACCTTGCATTCAAAAAAAGAGACTTATATTTAAATAAAGACTCTTAAAAAGTATCTGCTATCAGCTCTGCATGATTAGTTCACATCAGTGGTTTTCAACTGATGATGTATTCACCCTTAAGAGAAAATTAGGCATGATTACCATTATATTTGGAATTGAAATTTAACTATGAGCAATGCTGAAAGTTAATTTTTTCCATTATTCTCCAGAAAAAAAACTTATTTTAAAGGAATGAGTTCCAATGCCAATTCAAAAATTAATAGAATTCCTAAACACGTAATCTTCTTCAGATCTTTACTTTATTATTGACGCTATCAGAGCATTTGATAAGGGTTTAAATTTTTCGTACAAGTTGAATAAAAGTGATAATTTTTTCTCATTTTTTATGTCGTTCACAAATCTTGGACGACATCAAAACTTTTCTCAATTGAAAAGTTATTTTTTTTAGTTTTGCTTTGGATTTCTAATTTTCTTAAATTTGATCAATAATAACCATGATTTTCATGAAAAATAAATGAAAACGCTTTAAAATTCGACATACGTTTTTTTGTATTTTCTTTTGAAGGCCTTTTTTAATGAATTTTTAGTCATCTTAAATAAAGTATTCGTGAAATTCATTTCTGGAAAGGAGTAGACACCCTGTTTTAGTTTTTTTTAATTCTTCATTACTATCATTTCAAACATTACATTCATTTCTTATATCTAGATGTTCTGTATTAGACCACACTATCATCCTAATTTGGTAAAACAAAATTAAGATTTTATTAATATTCGGTTAACAACATTACATTTCATTTGCGGTACTAGTTCAGAATGTTTACAGGTGAGTTGATTTCACCTGCTTATAAGAGAGAAAAAAGTTTCCAATTTACTTAACCTAGTGTTCACGCCGTTTCCCCAGTATCAATAGAAAATCTTATGATTTATTTGAACTTCCAAGTGAACAGATTTAGCATGTTACAAATGTGGAATAATAGCTAAGTTTGCCTATCCTTTGTCAACAACTAAATAATCCATAAAGAACAAAATGTACAATAGGACTTGTGTTCATATAAGAATGTTTAACATTAAACCGAATTCCATTCAACAACACTGTATAAATCCCAGCTATCGCACGTAATAAACCAGTTGATAAGTAATCGTTAACCAAGAAACAAGCATTTTACTCTGGTCATCCAGTGTACAAGAACAACTGAGAACTCCCCCCTCGATCCAAGGGTGCCTTCCAGAACGATCAACATCTTGCGTTAACATTGGTCCTTCGAGCCGGATGGCGAAGGCACCGACCGCGACAAAAATATTCGTAATATTTCAAAAGTATGTGAGAATGATCGATCTTACGTCTCACACAGTGTTGAACAAACCCGAAGTTAACACATGCATGTGATCGCAAATTAACTCGATCGACAAACGAGAGAGTATGAGTGTGCACAATACGACAAGAACAACGCAAAAACGAGTGACGCCAGTAGTGTGAGGTCGACTGCGGTGAAAGACAGACCTGTTTTGAACGTAATCGAGTGCGCGAGTGTACAGAAAACCGAATAAATAGAATCATCCACCGAAACGAAAAAATGGACATGAAAGGTGTACCACTAGTGAATGATTTGGAGCAATCTCTACCATCAGCTATCCGCCGCTATTTCCAGCTTGTTTGCTTACTGGAAGCGGAAACCGTCCTACGAAAGAACTGCTCCGGATCGGACACTGCGTCACTAGTTCAGAGATGTGAGGAATTTCGGCGTGGTTTTCTCGACGCCATCTCAGCCTACCAACCCAGCACCATAATTAAGATGGAGTTTTTGCGGCTTTGATCGCAAGTAGCAATCAACTCTATCGAAAATTGCTTTCCGTGGAGGTGTCCGAGGATCCCAAGGCAGACCATCTCATCAGAGTTGACGAAGTCAATACAACAAGTGCACCAGCCAACGCGAAAATTGATGGTGTGAAGAAGAGTTATTCCAAAACGGCGACAAAAGGTGACGTGAAGTGTCTCTTGTGCTCAGAATGTCATGATCTGATCAAGTGCGCAAAATTTGAGAACATGAGGATGCTTTTTATGCCTTCAGTCCGGACACAGCAAAAGCGACTGCAGAAGCAAGACATCCTGTGAATTGTGAGGCAACCGTCATGTCACCATTGTTCACAGCATCATGAAGGTCATCGGAAAGGCGGCAGATGCTACTAGAAGTTGTCCGTGTACAATTTTCGGCTACGGACATATGCTGTACCAGTGCGACAAGTTTGGAGAATTGAAACCAGTGAAACGGATGGACTTAGTGAACCGTCATCAGCTTTGCTTGAACTGCCTCCACCCGGGGCATTCGAGGGAATATTGCGAACATCCAACCAGCTGCCGTCATTGTGGTCAACGTCACCACTCCTTGCTCCATCTTGGCCCACCAATGCAGCGCAAGTGATGCAGAAAAGGTCATTTCCTATTTGATCATTGTATGACCTGTTGAAATCTGGGTAACTGAATCGAAGCCATTTTATTTTTGAAATTTGTTGAAATACATCCTAAACTGCCCATAACTGCATATTTGTAACATTCGACAAAAGTAGGCACTGAGTAAATGGAGTACCAAGTGTGAATTTCTCGTCAGTATGGGAAGGCCCCAAAATTTCAAAACATTACCGAGAACTCAACAATGCATATATGAAGCTGAAATTTTGTACAACTAATCTCACATATTGGGTGAATAGTCAGAAAATAATTCTGATAGAAATTTTTTTGCCACAACATTACGAGGCCCACGTATAATCTCAATGTGACTGTTATGCGGTTATATTGAGCAATGTGACAAAACAACATGGTATTTTTTCCGAACTTTCTAGAACAAACACATAGATTTTATTAAGTTTGTCGAAAGTGTTTTTGATTTGATGATATTCTACGGTATTAACTCGAAATCGTCAAAAATGTCGAGGGACAAATATGCAGTTATGGGCAGTAAAGGCCTGTCCCAATTTTGGTGCCAAACGCTTAAGTTTAGGCTAAAAACACATATTTACTCAATTTTTTAATGTTTTTCTTTTGTTTAAGCCCAAAAAAACATTTTTTTTTAGATTTTGTCACACTCCTTGGCTGAAACTCAAATTTTGGGTGTATTTTGCTTTCCGTGTCCCTTCCAAAATGTCAGATAGGAACAACCCCAGTGTTAAAACTAAAAGTCCTGTGGTGTTTTTGTCGGTTAAGCGAACGTCAAACATGATCAAAACTGTCAAGGTTCATTTATGGACCCAATTTTTAAATTAAAGTTTTAATATGATGTAGCCGTTATTTGAGCGGGAAAAATTGCTAAAATAGTTGCAGTAACATGCTCTTTCGTGTCATTAAATAAAAACAAAATTTCATTAAACATTTTAGGACCCAATTGTTCATCTATCTTTGTTATAGACCACAATGAATCCCTGCCTATCATCCTTTCAACTCAGAAGATGAAACCCAATAACTTATGATCATTTCTTGTATCAAATGTGCACGTGGCCAAATTACCTTCTGCTGAATCGAACCATCGTGATAATCGTTCCTTCAACTGAATTGTCGTGTCCCATATCGATATCTCCACTAGCTGGGAGTTCCGTCCACTATTTCAAGTGGAATTTGTCCTTTTGTCAATTTTGGACAGGCAAGACTTGGCTTGCAAGCATCGATCGCTCCTTTGTTTTGGAGTTCCGCCACTTGCACAAGTGGACCTTGCTGTGCCCATCGTTGGCAAGAAGGACTCGCCTGTCTTGAGCGCTCGCGAGATAGGTATTTGGGGGTTAGTTCGAACACGGAGAGCAAATCAAAAACGGTCCAAGTAGCATCAAAAAAAGTGTACCGTCGGCTATTTGGAAAACCATAGGAGCGCATGGGATATGCACGATATCCAGTGAATCAAGATCGATACCATCGGGTTGCAGACTGCTGCAACATTCCCAACAAATATTCAAGTGATCCAACTGTAACGAATGCTTCAGGTACGTGACCAACAGCAGCTTATGCGCCACTCACCGAAGGTACCATAACTTTATACACTGTTAAGTTGACTTAACGGTTAATAAGATTGGATGCTAAATATATTGTTACACAACTATCAATGTGCAGCAGAGGTAGCGTAATCAGAACATCGAGAACCAAGTCTTCAAACGGCAGAAATGAAGATATCCTGTTTCATCGATCAAGTTTCCAGGGCTGCAAACACGTGCAGCATTTCCACTAATGTACCAACGTTACCGGAATGAACAAAAATTCCTCAATCATCGGATCACCTTGAAATCTACAGTTAGGGTAGAAGCACCGGTTTTGGCCATATGCCAGTTGTAGCCATAAGGGATTATACACCATTTTACATATCCAACCAGCATGAAACCTTTTGTGTTAAGTAGATCACATTCACATGATAGAGCTACATTCATTAACTCGTCCAAACGGATTCAAAACATAAGAAAAACAATTCATTTTCCTTATAATTTTAACTCCCATACACCTAATTTGGCCAGGGCACTCCTAATTTGGCCCTCTCATGAGAAATCAATGCGATTGGCCAATTTAGGAACCGAAATTAAATCTCTGGCCAAAACTGGTTCCGTTGGCCTACCCGGTTAAAAAATACAATACAAAAACAATATAACGTATTGCAACTGGACCATTCAATATATTGGAAATACAATACAGTATATGTAAAATGACAATACAATTACAGTACAATATATTGTTTTGAACAGTTCACTGTATGGTATATGAGATTTTTGCAATATAATGTATGGGTGGTTAAGTATCGTAACCATACAAATATAAATATTTTCTCATACAAACATTTTGAAAACACAATACGATATAATGTTCATGTATTGTCTTGATTAGCAATTCGTGTATTGTTGTACAATACAAAAACAATTCAACGAACTGTATCATGGTTGCATTCGTCTTTACAGCTAATGTCAAGTAACGTTTTTATCCGGGTATATTGACCAACGAGATTTTCAAAGCGAAAAAATGGTATTAGCTCAGTTTTGATATTTTACACACATAATATGGATTGAAAGTTTGCATTTGTCATATTTGTACTATAATTATGGCTCCCCATTTAATTTTTATTGACATTTTTTCTTAGGCTGGCCAAAACCGGTGCTTTTACCCTGAGTGCTCATGATTATTACATTTGGTAAGCACCAGTATCGACATAAGAAGTTTAATTTGTAACCTAATTATATCCCGAGTACTAAGTTACCGTTTTAGTGAACTGAATTGATTCAGCATAACCATGATTCTTACGATGAATAAATACTACAATAGTCTTGTTTTTATTGAAATATTGTATATTTCAAGGGCGGCGGTATATGTTCACGCCGTTTCCCCAGTATCAAAAGAAAATCTTATGATTTGTTTGAACTTCCAAGTGAACAGATTTAGCATGTTACAAATGTGGAATAATAGCTAAGTTTGCCTATCCTTTGTCAACAACTAAATAATCCATAAAGAACAAAGTGTATACAGTAGGAGTTGTGTTCATATAAGAATGTTTAACATTATACCGAATTCCATTCAACAACACTGTATAAATCCCAGCTATCGAACGTAATAAACCAGTTGATAAGTAATCGTTAACCAAGAAACAAGCATTTTACTCTGGTCTGGTCTGGTCTCTATTCTGGTCTTACTCTGTTCTGGTGAGAACTCCCCCCTCGATCCAAGGGTGCCTTCCAGAACCATCAACATCTTGCGTTAACACCTAGCTTAACCTAAATATATAACGTTTTAATCGTGGCAATAGAAGATTGCAAAGATTTTTGTCAAAAATTATATTTTTTATATTTGACATTTGATCTTATGTTTCAACATTGGTTATTCTATGTAACTTTACCAGGGAGGAAGCTTCAGAATCATTTTCAAAATTTTATTTTGAATCCACTGCAGAGCTTTCTTCCTGGTATTACAACAGCTAGTCCATATTGGTACAGCATACAACATGGCTGGCCTGAAAATTTATTTGAATATCAAAAGCTTGTTCTTAAGACTTGTGGGCTTCGTGGCCGCGCGGTTAGTGTCGTCAGGCAATGAGCGCATCGTGTCATGGAGTGTGGGTTCGATTCCCGCTGCAGCCATTGAAACTTTTCGTCAGGAATGTTTCTCGCAGGGCAGGCAATCGTCAGCTTCGTCACAGTGCGATCTCCTTTCTCTAACGAAGGAGGCGTTTATTGTATATTCTCTTGCTATGCACAAAACGGCGAATGTCATCCCAGAATTGCTTGTATTGGCGATTTAAGGTGATACATCTCGGAGTCCAAAGATGGCCGGCACAATGGCTGACTTCTCCACCTACTCACGTTTTCAAAGGCACAAAACTGGAGAAATAGTTGGCAAACGATCCTGATCTTCTTATTTTAAGCTTTCTGCTAGTGTACAAAGCCAAAATAAAAAGTGCACTGTTGCTTGATGCTTTCTTCGCAAGATTTGTGCCTTTGAAGTTTTAGTGCAATCTTAGAAGTTGATTCCAAACTGTTTCACCTTAACTCGTACTCCTCAAGCTTCAACAATAGCTCTGTTGGTAAGCACGTGACGTTGACGATTGTTTGTTCAATTTCAGACACGTTTTGTTTTTTGTTTTTGTTTTATTTTTTCAAAAAAGGCTCATAATCTATCGACGCCACGGTTTATATTTTTAGTCGGCTCAGAGCTCCCGAACGAAGATTCGACTATAACGAAGGAAGCTTATTTGTTCGTCATGACGCCGAGCCTTTGTGGCGGACCACTGCAGCAAATCATCATCCAACGCTGATCGAGTGACGATGACGATTCTATTTTTAGTTTCGTCGACGACTTTTTCTATTTGACGGTGACGATTGTTTACCCTGGTTTCTCGGCTGTACCATTGGAGCATGCTTGTCCGATGTCTAGTGTTAAATTACAGTATGTGCAGCTAAATCGCTGAAGACGGTGTCCGTGTCTTTTAAAAAGACAAAGTTTCGATATTTGTTACATTTGGCTTGAATGCCCTCAATGTGATTCTTGAAAGTTAAATTCTTATCTAGCATGAGTCCTAGATGCTTAACCTTCCTAAGGTGTTCAAAAAAAGTTACGTTTGAGGTGTTCGGGTCATATTGACCCGGATTTGACATACGAATTTCGCAGCTGTTTTTTCACCAAATATAAACCTAAAAATAAAAATCTTGGTTTGGTTGGACTTGGTCGCTCAGAACCGGTGCCAAAGGGACCAAGGTTTGGCCACAGTTATCTAAGGTAACATTAGGGCCCTTTCACAAATTGCATAACGCTGAAAAAGGTGGGTGGGTGCCGTCGTCGTGTTACAGCTCATACAAAATTAGGAAAATATTCACACAAAAAGCGTCAGAGGGTCGAGGGGTGGGTGTCGAAAATGGTCATTTTCGGCGTTATGAAATATATGAATGAACCCTAATCACTTAGTGATTACGAGAGTATTGGGAAAATGACCACTTTGAACATTTGATGGAACCTAACCGTACGGCTCATAATACCTTTTAGAATTGAGAACTTTATAGAATAATGTGTTTAGTAATCATGAGTATTTTTTGCTACCTAGTGGTTCCGTAACAGGTTCTAGGAGTTACGGACTAGTGGTCAATTTAAATAAATTCTTCGCATCAACATTCATTGAATTTCATGAATAATTTATCGCAGACATTTTGAAGTGCAAAATATAAATTGATGGTACTAACCTGCTCGGAGAACCACAGAACAATATCTATTTTGCTTTCGGCTTCGTGTACTACTTTTTTATTCAATGACAGAATGATGATCATTGATCCTGAGATCCTCAATGATCCTGAGAGCTCTTCCGCTACCGTAGGAAAGAAAGTTTACAAAATATCCGCAATATGATAGTCTTTACGGCTTGGCTTATAAGGAAAAATTTAAGATGAATACACTTATTTATTATCTGCTTAGTTCTTTATAAAATTACGTAAGATTTTATGGTTATGATGAGTTTGTTCTGTCAAAAGTATGAAAATTGATCGCATTTTTATTTACGTTCGTTTCACGTGTCCCCAAATCGAGTACAACTTTTCAATAGTGCATAAATGCTTCGGAAACCCCACCTTTCATCAAAACTGGTGATCGCATTTGATGGGAACAGTCAAGTATTGCTAGTTTTCCGAATTTCTGCAAACAGTTCATGGAACACCAGGTGACCAATATTCCTTCATACAAGTTTGCTGCGAATTTTCTAATCAGTCATGTACATTTTGATATTGACCTTAGCACATGTTGTATGAGACAACAAAAGATATTTATGATACCTCAAAAAAAAAAAAAAAAAAAAAAATCCATCGCTTTTTGTATTGGCCCTTTTGGTCAATGATAGCCAAGATAACTGTAGATATTTTTGATAAATTCTAAATGGAACTCTTACAATATAATAATAATTAATTTTGATAATCCACTCGGCTCTATGAAATATTTGGATTGATCACTTTTTCGGGAATCACAGAGCCTGTTACGGAAACATTAGGTGGCCAATGTTACTTTAGATAACTCTACAAATAATGAAATGCCACATGGCTTAGTTCGTTCAAATGTTTGATTTTGGCACTAAAAACCCGAATCAATTTTGAGTTCAAAAAGATACTATTGTTTCTATCGTTTCTCAATGCATAGAGAAGCTTTCAGGTTGTTACACTTTTCACAATTTTCACCGTACCCGTACCCGATAATTGTATAGCCTTCAACCCAAGCCCGACCCGAACCCACCGGGTTCTATCAAATGTTTGAATTGGCCATTTCTCTGGAATTTCGGAACCTGTTACGGAACCACTGTGTCGACCAACAGTGCCTTAGATAACTAAGTGAATATCTCATGAATTCTGTATGAAATTCTGAACAGTTTGATGTGTCGCATGATATGACTGCATCAAATGCATGAGTTGACCACTTCTCCGGGAATCCCGGAACCTGTTACGGTGCCAATAGGTGGCCAACGTTACCTTAGATAACTGAAGGCATCTCCAATGAATTCTGAATGAAATTCTAAAAATTTTGATAGGTCGCATGATATGGTTCTATCAAATGAATGAATTGGCCACTTTCTCATGACCCCCCAGGGAACCCAAGAATCTGCCACGGGAATCCATTTGGGCAATGCTGCCATACTCAGATAGCAACGTCTTGGATCATTTTGTTGTACAATTCTGCAAATTTTGATGCCGTGCTTGTTCCAAGCAGTGCGTGGTTCCACCGAAAACATAAATTGGCCACTACTCCGGATGCCCTGGGAACCATTTAGTGGCCTCCGGGATTGGCCCCTTGGTCACTTGGTAACCAGTAGTGTCCTGAACAACTAATCAGTTGATTAGATACCATTTTCAATGCATTTCAGGCAAAATACTATGTTTCACAATTCACAACATATGTGTAGGGGGTGGGATTTCGTCTCACTAAATCCGGATAGCAAACACCTTGATGTGGATTGTGTAAGCTTCAAGCTACAAATATCGTTTTATTATTTATTTGAATCATTTGATAAATACAATGTTTGCTCACAATTTTAGTGAACGTTCTGTGGGTTTAGGAAGAATCTTATCAGCTACCCGAGATTCTATGTTTGCTATAAGTACAATTTGCATGTTAGTTTTAAGTTCATTGTGTTTGATTGAGCTACTTACAACAGTTTTTAATTTCTAGTCACTAGGTTTAAGTTCAAATTCAACAGCAATTCCGTACTAGTATTTATAAGATTAAGCAATAACTCAATTAGATTTTAAGTATAATTTTTAGGTGATATTTTCCACAACGGTAGATCAACGTGATGACTTGCAAAGATCATTTGCTCGATCGTTTGTCATTTCTCCTGTCTTCTGTCATGTATGACGGCTTGATCAGGTAAGACCAATACAGGTATGTTCCGTTTTTATCAACACGATCGGCAATTTTCAGTTGATAAAAACGGAACCGTGACAAAAACGGAATATTTTTTTTGGACAAAACATTTTACAAATTTTAAAATAAAATTGCAGTATTGTCAGGATAATACACAATGATAGTAATGATAGTTGATTGCAGACTCCTATCAATCAATATAATTTTGTAATAAATCATTAAAAGTTTTAGTTTCCTTGGTTAGAATTTCAATAAATGTAATATAGAATACTAAAACGATAATCACATAAATGTCCTTTGTATCATAACGTGCGTCATCTTTGTAAAAATGACTACAAGGAAGTTGATCTTTGTTTTTTTTTTTTCAAGAAATATTATACAAAAACAACTTCTTTTTCCACTGTTCTTCCTCATCCTTCTGCTTTTTCTTCTTTTTGGAATTATATCCCAACTGAGAAAAAGCCTTCTTCTCAGCTTAGTGTTCTTATAAACACTTCCGCAGTTATCAACTGAGATCTTTTTTGCAAAGTTAATTTATTATTGCATTTTCGGCCCCTCCCGGCTGGCGAAATTAATATTTACGATTTTGAATTGCCAAAATGTTATCAGTAAAATGGTTGTGGGGATCTTTATTCTGAAGTTATTACTACCAACTTCGTCAGAGATGCACTAATCGTCAATCTAGAACAGCGTCACAATCGCCTTTCAGCTATACGTTAGAACACGAAGAGACTGGCAATAAACTAACCTAAAGTTCTAGTTTTTTTGTTAAGTGAAAATAATATTCAATACTAGTGGTCACGTCAAACTTCGTTTTTCCATCAAGTAGGCTGCTGAAAAATGGGATTCAAAACGATAGATTAGTTTTCAGTTGTTTTTCCAGTTATTCCAGAGAATTTTCCAAATCGTTTCCTTCACTCAAACACGTCGGAAAACTTGACCAATGCGACAGTGAAATGATCATGTAAGTCTATTAGCCCACTCTTGAGTCATTTCGTGACATATAAACACCATTCATGTTTGCTCAAAGATCAAGATCCCAGTATATTTGGGATGATAACGAACGTGACGTGGGTACGTCCAGTATCAACAGTTTCTCATATTGTCAGCCATTTCAGCCCTTTACCCTCTTCCTCGATGTTTGGAAATTCCACAATGTTCTATAGATTGCTTAGTTTTGCTGGACCCCTTCCACTACCCCTTGAACAGGATCTAGACAATGACTGTTGCTATAATTAGTGCAATGCGATCAAGTTTAAGAGATAGAAGATAATGTCCAAAATATGACGGGATCGACAGTCTTATCAAAAATACAATAAACTCGATCGTTTATCTTGTCGTTGCTCAAACATTCTTGAGTTCATTTCCAAGTGTATCCCTTATAAAAAAGAAATGAACATATATGAGATCATCCATTAATCACGTAAGGGATTATAGGGGAGGAGGGGGTTCAAGATATCCTACCATACAAATTATTATTTTTTGTTTTCATTCAAAATTCATTGGGGGTCGAAAACCGCCAAAATTGTCTTATGTAATTAAAGGACAGTTCCAATGTCTATCAATTTTTTATATAAAAGAAAAATCAGAGAAAGAAGAGTTCTCTGCAACTCTCTTAGGTACGTTTTCAACTAATCACAAATTCCAGTTGTTACTAGGACGTGGCCAGAGCAACTCTCGATTGTTGAGGGATGGGTTAATCTTGTCCAACAGACCATGCTAAGTATGAAAACTCCAATTGATTAGTGTATAAGAATTAGTCAATCCTTATTGAATCGTATATGATTTGACACCTACACCTACCATGTATCGTAGGTGCTCAACATTAACATAATATTGAAAATTCAACTCTGAAAATCATTCAAATTGCTTCAACATAAGTATATAGTTTACATTCTAAACATTTTGGAAATAAAAAAAAATCAATTTTTGTGTGTTGATAAAAACGGAATAATTTGTTGACGAAATCGGAACGTGACAAAACCGGAGCGTGACAAAATCGGAACGTGATAAAAACGGAACATACCTGTAGCAGCGTCGCCGCACCGAGGGGTGTTGTCGGCACAATATGCATTTTGCTCTTACAAATGCTCTTGCAAAAATGGCCAAACCTTGGTCCCTTTGGCACCGGTTCCGAGCGACCAAGTCCAACCAAACCAAGATTTTTAGCCAGATTCACAAAATATAAGCCTTGACGATAATTTTGAATACAAAAACATTTATATTTGGTGAAAAAACGGCTGCGAAATACGTATGTCAAATCCGGGTCAATATGACCCGAACACCTTAAACGTAACTTCTTTTGTCCAGCCCTTCAGAATTGTCCTATAAAAATTTTTCAAACGTGAAACTCTTGTTTTCCACAAAAGATTAAAAGTCACCAAATTTCATAACAATAGGAAGTAACAAACAAAAGTTGGGGCGCTTTGAAAGTGCGTTTCGGGTCATATTGACCCGAACACCGTAGGAAGGTTATCTTCATCTGACCAATTTATTGAAAATCCTCTCATCGTGACAACATGTCTACTTGATGGTTTCAAATAAAGAGTGTTTGATTTATGTGGGAATACTATTAGTTGAGTTTTGGACGCATTAGAAGAAATCTTCCATTTTTGCAAGTTTGAAGAAAATATATCCAAACTCTTTTGCAATCTACTACAGATGACACGCAGGCTACGTCCTTTGGCGGAGAGGCCTGTGTCATCCGCATACAAAGATTTTTGACATCCCTGAGGTAAGTCATATGTGAAAATACTGTAAAATATTGATTCTAAAATGCTACCTTGAAGAACACCAGCTCTTACAAGAAGTCTTTCAGACCTGGAGTTGTGATAATCAACCTGAAGTGTACGATTTGACAGATAACTTTGAATTATTCTAACAATGTATGTTGGAAAATTTTTCTGTTCGAATGACCTTTTCAAAAAGTTTACTGATGGAGGATAGCAAACTAGTTGGACGATATCTAGAAGCTTCTGAAGGATTTTTGTTTGGTTTTAATATTGGTATAACCGTAGCATTTTTTCACCTGTCAGAAAAAATGCCAACTGAAAACATTTGTTAAATATATCAACTAAGAATGATAAGCTTCTTTCTGGAAGTTTCTTGATGAGGATAAAGAAAATTTCATCATCGGCGGGGGCTTTCATGTTTTTGAATTTTCAAATTCTGTCTGTAAGTCTGTACGATATATCGAAGACGGTGTAAATAAATAAATAAATAAATAAATAAATAAATATATAATTCTCACTTCTTCCAAATCATTCTCCCAGGAGTTTTCGAAAACGTTCTCTTGATTGAGAATGTTTTGAAGTCCTGAGTAACTTGATTTTCTATTGTACTTGTAAGCCCTGAATTTAATTTGTGCGCGATTTCAAACTACATAGCTAGTTTTTGAGCTTTTTCGCTATTAGTTAGTAATAATTTGTTGTTCTGCCGGTATTGGCTTCTGAGTTTTTTTTTTTCCAAATGTTAGATAATTTCCAAAAGGGCTTAGCGCCAGAGTCCAATTGAGATATTTTATTTTCAAAATTTTTATATCTTAATTGCAAAAATCGTTTTTCAATTTCTTACTGCAGATCCTGTCATACAATTTTCATAGCAGGATCGCGAGTGCGTTGAAATTGCCTGCTCACGTTTTTAAGACGGATCAAGAGTTTAAGATCGTCGTTTATAATTACGGATTCGAATTTTACTTCACATTTTGGTATAGCAATGGCTGGAAATGGTAATGCATAGTAGTAGGCTTAAGTTTTTCGAAAATCACGTGGCTCTTCTCACTACAGTTTGTTTGCAAAAAATGCTTACATCAAGCTTACTATCGATATATGTTTCATATATTTTCCAGTTAGCTCGAAAATAATTGAAAGTGGAGCTGATAGGATTGAGAATCGCTACATGGGATATTCGAAATGTAACAGGGCCATGATCAGAACCAAAATCAGCATAAGTAACCAGTTGGCTACGAAGGTGATTAGAGTCGGTTAAAACCAAATCAATCGTAGACGGCTAGAAGAGGAAAAACATACACGGAGAAAAAATATTAACAAATAACAGGATATTTATCAATTCAATACCCTGATAGCCCTACATCACGGCGAAAAATCTGGCTAGTTTGAAACAACAAAAATTTTGGTTGAGTTTCGAACCAATTGTTTCTACATCTCATTTAGTTGTTTCAAAAACAGGATTTAGTTACAAACAAATCTTTAAAAAAAGTTGTTATGGATTGAAATCATGACATTGATTCAAAATGAATAAGGTTAACTAAACTAAAATTTTAGTTGGAAACTACAAAAAAGATCTTTGATTTTGATTCGCGCATTGTACCGACATAATACTAGTAGAACGTGTATAGGAAGGTTTTTTTAGTTGTTTTTTGTGTGTGATTCTTGCAGCAATAAACTGGTAACAAGCAGGGACAAAAAGCAAATCAGATTGAAAAGTAAAAGGCGTCACATAAAGGAGTAACAATCTTTAACACCAATTTGAATGTTTCAGCAGCTTTGGAAGTGTTTGGAAAATGGCGTACTTACACATCCAAGAAATACTGTTCCGTGATGATGGTTGTTTATATACTTCAACCTTAATAATATCCATGTACCATGCACACACAGTTACGGATCACCCACAGTGGCGGATCACTTTGGCGTTCAACATCGGATAACTCGCTCAAAACATAAACGTTGACGTAAAACATATATTTCCCATGTTATATTATTTGTCTTCTACCATTTGCAATGTTAAGCACAACATTCAACCGCTAAATAACAATGTATTTGACAAATATTTAGTTGGTACCACACAGCTATCATTATATGGTCGTTTTCTGTAAGAAGTGCAGTCAGTATTCATAAGCTCCCACAGGTGGTAAAATTCAAATGTTATAGCATAAAACATGCTCGTTCGCTTCAATTTAGTATGAATTCATCTTTGGAAAACATTTTTCTTGATTGTTGATTCTAAATACCGAATATTAGCACTTCTAACTAGTGATCCATAATATGGTCCAGGAAATGATTGTTTACCACGGTTATGGATCACTTCCAAAGAATGTTGATGTCTGCTATTTTAAGCACTGGAATTGACTTTTTCAAACAATAGCACTAAGGGTAAAACTAATAAAACATCAAGGTTTGTAAATTTTATTTTCAGCTGACAAATATGGGTGGAAAACTTGGTGTGGAGCGAAAACAGTACATGTCTCAGTTAGTACAATGCAGTATCACAAAAAAATTGCATTATACCATTGTTTCTAGCTCTAACACTGCTTTTTTTGCAGTTATATGTGACACATTGTTAACTTTCGCCAAATCATGCAATACAGATGCATTGAGTTGAAAATCTCTTGATTTTGCGCACTGATCCGTAATATGTCACAATTTGATCCATAATATGAAAATTGATCTATAATATGGTTTTAAGAAACCGATACAATTTTTAATTTTTATGCAATTCTATGTAAATATTACACTCAAAACTGTTTATTAACCGAAGTTCCAATTTAAAACGATTCAATTCGTGCTTTTACATTAATATTTCACGTTTTCCATGTCGTTTTATTGAATTTAATAGGTTGGACTCCACACTATTTGATCCATAACTGTGGGGTCATAGTATTAAAACACAAAAAGTATACGCAAAAAATAATACTCTCGATCAGAAGCATTCGCATTACAATTTACTTGATTTTTTGTACTTTCGGTCTAGAAGAATGCAGCTCGGACTGTAATGCTGCAAAACGAGGAAAGATACAGACTGAAGCGGAAATATCAAACTCACGCAGGGTGATGTGCTAGTATCCATCGTATTAAGCATTGGTCAGTGAGAGTTGCAATTTTCCCAGTATTGCAGTGAATGATGCTGATACAAACCGATGCCAAACAATTCTTTCTCAAAACGGCTTTAGCATTGTACAATAACATTTTGATAAATGTTGATCTCTTTTTGGAAATAATGCAAAGAAAATGCATCTTACCGTATTCTCAGTCCGTCGTATCGTTTTCAACTCCGTCGCAATCAGTTTCCAGATTCGTCTCACAGCTTACGGCTCACTGTGTGTATTGAATGGTTAAAACACAACATATCAACGCTATAATAAAATGTTTTACTAGAATATATAGATCTACGGGCATCTCCCTCCATTCCTTCAGCATGATGGAATATATTAATTTCCTTTAAAATTAATTGTTTGTCATCAAATTCAGCCCAAACATAAAAACACAATTCCTTTTGACCATACAATAATGGCATTTGCTCACAGTACAGCGAAAACAACACAATCAAAGGAACCGTATTTTTACGTCGAGCGTCGCGCACACATTGATGCGCACAAATATTTTTTTCTCCGTACGACGGATTGAACTTTGTTTACATTTTCAATTATACGCGGCGGTTGAGAAAATTTCGTAAAATTTAGTGATTTATTGAAGTTTTACGGCGTGTGATTGAAATGAAATCCTTCAGTGAAGAAGTACGAAGGTTTTCCATAGTGAAAATAAGTGCCCGGCGAAGTAAGTCACCCACGGAGGCGGGAAGAAACTTGTGTTGGAAAGTGGTGTGGCTCAGTCGATTGCTCAGCATTTCTCTCAAATCGTGTTCGTCCATGCAATTTCGGTAAAAAAGTGCAAAGTGGATAATTGAACTGAAGTTATTTACCGAAATACAGTAGTTTCATTGCATTTTTGGTGTACAAGTGTACAAACCATAACAGCTTTCACAAAATTACTTTTGGATAATGAATTTATGTTGCAGGTAAGTTTGAATACCCGACTAAGGGTACATAACAAAATTATATCAGCATATGTTATTATGTTATAAGTTTTTTTCGAACATAGGTTGTTACAAACTTGATGCAGGATCTTGTTAAAATATAACAAAAAGTGTATGAATAGTAACATAAACATAACAAAATGTGTTTTAATTCTATCAAAAACATATCAAACCAAGTTATGATGTTTGATACAAAGTATCAAAATTATAATACTGTTCGATATACGATAATATTCTATATTATTGCAATGCATAACTATCTATTTATTTTGTTATAAAGTTGTTAAAAATGAACAAAAAAATATCTTATAGGGAAATATAACACATTATGTTATATTTCTGTTTTATTATGTTCTATGGATAACGGAGCCTAACAAAATTATATCATAACATGATATGCATATCATATTCTGATAAAATTTTATTATATTTTTGTTACAAGCCTCTAGTCGGGTATCCGCCGTAGTGGAACATTTAAAGTTTGATACGACGAATAGTAGCGATATGAAAGTAGAAATATGCAGGGATAAGGATGGAAGCATGTTGACAGACGGGCGGGATGATATCAATAGGTGAAAGCAGCATTATGATGAACACTTGAATGACGCCGAGAACACATGCATTGTAACCGTGTGGTTCCAATGCGTACTTGCTGGCTCCACCATAAGTATACCGTTACCCCCCCTAAATGAGACCCCGAAAAACATAAATACCTAGGAACTTACACATTCACTGAATGACAGTAACACGAGTGAATGAGTGTTCCGCTTTGACGTCATACCATTCCACATAGAATGGGCAGTTTAAGCTTTGGCAAAATAAATTACAGCCCTGTTGATTTTATGACTGCCCAGGCCAACATGTATTTTTGCTTTGTGTTTTTTTTTGGTTCAACAGACATGCTCTCTTCTTTCCATCTCTGTCGGTAATCGAATTCAGATATATTCAGACGGAGTTGGTGGTTTGATGTCCTCTACTTCTACTTTATAAGCAGAGGTCATGGTTTCAATCCCAGGCCCGTCCCATTCCTTATACTTTGTTTATTTGCTTATTTGTACGTATCCTATCACTTGCAAGATGAGGTTGGTGGTCTAATGGCTACCGCTTCTGCTACATACGCAGAAACTCGAGGGTTCTATCCGATCTTTTTTCCTCGTACTTTGTAGTTGTAACTTTAACTTGCCTATTCGTTTATAGCAATCGCTAGAACCAGAGACGTATAAGAAACCGTTTCCTACGATTCCATTCTTCCATTATTATAGGCTGTCGCTAATCCAAGAAAGCATCTAAGCCATAAAATTTCCTTACCCCCAATACCCATACCCTCTCACATGGAATGGCGTAGATTCAGTGGTATATCCGGTCTACAGTGAACCAGATCTAAATACAACACAAATTTTTCCCCTTCTCCCCATTGGTCTGCAATCTGATGTGGCAGGCGCCAAGAAGTTGCCTAAAATAAAAGTTCAACAGCACTTATACACTGTCTGTTAGTCACAAGCTGATTGCTTCCTTGCGTAAGTTCAGCTGATCTGGTGATGCTGGAGTAGCAATCATGGGCGACCAATCAAGCTCAAGCTCAACTGTATGTAAGGTATGTGGTTCAACTCAGATATTTTATCAGAAGGAAGGTTAAGGAACAATTTATTCCAAGATGTATATTTTCTAAGCGTAAGTGTTCTTCTATATACTAGTGTATATGACTTCAATTCTGCACACGTATTCCTGTCTGCTGGCTTATCCAGTTGAGATAGGAGGCAGTACGAATGTATCCAGATGGATCTCCTGTGCTACAACCACGGTTCGACACAAAGGACACAATACCGATTTGAATGTAGGATCCATTCTCGTTGATGACCAACGGGCCTCCTGAATCACCTTGGCATACATTCTGGTTGGTCCGTTCCAATCCAATGGCGCATAAAGTCGAGTCTTTGATGACCGATGTTCCGTACACGGTAGAGCATTCCGAGTTCGATATCAGACGCATTTTTTCGTATTTCAAGTGGCTTGAAATGGATTGGCTAGCTGGAAAAAGATTAGCTCATCACTTATTTCATCATCAAAATGGTAGTTAACTGTAGCATTACCATCAGACGTCCGTCCAAATCCAGAGACTATGCCAACGATATTTTGGAACGATTTGGCTACGTAGTGCAATGGCGGAAGCTGGATAGGTGATATTTCGTTACTGTATGGGACTTGCGATGGAAGTTTGATAACTGCAACATCATTGGCCAGTCTGATTGGGTCAAAATCCGGATGGATGATTTTCACAACGGTTGACATGGTCAGTCGTGGCACATTGAGAAGCGTAGATCCCAAACCTATCTGGAATGCTGTGTAATCTTTGGCGCAATGAGCTGCCGTTAGAATCCACTGTGGTGCAATTAATGACCCTCCGCAAACGGTTACAGAGCGGCCCAGAGTAGCGCGGATCGAAACTTGCCACGGAAATTGACCAGGGTCCGCCGTCTGGCCATTCACAATTTTTTTCAGTGCATCATTATGTGGTGCGTCTTTTCTAGGAATTGGAAGCACATCGTACTTTTATTGAAACTTTTTTATACTGAGACGATGTTTGTAACATTATTTCTACTTACAGTTGCAGCTAGCGCTACAGACAATACCGCCGGTATGAGAAAAATATTTGTTAAAATCATTCCTTTTAAGACTCGCTATTTGCAACCTAAACCGTCATCTACTTTGAACGGACACAACTGAGGAATCTTGAAGAAAGACATTTTTATAACCTCCATCACTTATTGACGCTGTTGTTCAGTTGCTGATTGTATCGAATATCGTGCAGTGATAAACAATGTCCATGAACTGGAGATACGAAGATACACATTTCTTCAATTATCTGTTTGGTGGGATTTTACAAAGAAGTCCATGAATAGAATTTTACACTGACTAAGTGTATTCATGACTCATTCATAAAAAAATCTATCCAGCCATTCAAAGAATGCTTTTCCTTGGTTATCATAATTTGGGTTATATTATGGGTCAACCTCCACTGAAGGGCTTTAGGACATTTCGTAATTGTAATTGTAATTATAATTTATTAACGTTACGATACCCTGTCAGTTTACAAACTATATCTCAGGTCAAGGAAACGTCGTCGAAAGACATTTGGTCGAAAGTACATTTGGTCGAATGGACATTTGGTCGAATTGCTTTGGATAATTTGTTTTGGTCGAATGACGTTTAGTTGAACGGAAATTTGAAGGCTTATTTTCAAACGGTCAATTAAGAGATCAGTTGCTAAAATTCATTATTGTTTCCTATGTTTTGCAAAGTTGGTTTGATAACGTTTTCTTTTAAATAATCTAAATCATTAACTGTTGTTCAATGAAAAATGGGACATTTTATATACCGCCGTGCGGGGTGACATTGGCCCTAGGAGGTGACTTTGACCGCCCTTTTCGATGCATCTCATGACTAGTACGGGAATCATAAAACTAATCCATGTCCTTGCAGTGACTATTTATAACGTATTCTTGAAGCTTGCCACACTTTTTTCAATATTCTGGCTTTATTTTGCTGTAAAAATCTTGGCCCATAATCACCCCAGTGCCGTAGCGTGCGGTTGGCCAGGTTGGCGACCGCCAAGGGCGCCAGCCTTCAGGGGGCGCCAAAATGCGTGACCCATTTGGTAATTTTTTTAGAAATGCATATTTAGTTAGAGCACCTCTTAAGTCAAAATTTCGAGAAAAATATCGTTGACAGAAACATGAACAGTTAAAACAGTTTCTGAATCGACTTAAGCAAAATATTTTGAAAGCAACCTACAAGATGTTAAAGGATTCGTTAATTGAACACTTTTTAGAGAAAATATAAACAATGTTATATTTATCATTATTATATTTATCAACGAGATTTTCAGACCGAGCCTGGTTCATCTCAGTAAATTTAATAAAGATTTCTAAAAGAGTTCTTCAATAATTTGTAATCCTGTTGTGGCAGAAAACAAGTAGGTATCTTGAAATCAAACTATCAAACGAGTGTTCATAGTCTGATCGAAAGTAAAACAGCGGAACACATTAAATTATTGGCGAACGAGATTCTCAGAGAATTATAAAATTATAACATGAAATTGGGTATGCTTCCTAACAACAGCAATATTTTTTGTTTCTCAAGAAAGAATTCCTTTAAAACCCGTGCAGAACTTTCTAACATTTCTAGAAAGGTATTACTGATTAACAACAGAATTTTCTATTTTACTTCATGCTGCCTTTTTAATGCAGCCATGATTCCCTGCCAGGATACCGCGGACTTCTGATCGTATAAAAATCTCGTTGAAAAGAGCATTATTCAGTGAACTGTTTCCCTGTTATCACTAAGGTTCTAGAGGATATCTTGGAATTTTTTTTAGATCAGAATACTATTTTGGTCTCTTTGAGTATTTGAAATTTCTTCTATTTTTACTATTTTCTATTTTTCTTTTCTGAGCTACTATCGTGAAGTGAATTTAATATTCAAGACAAAAACATTCAAAAAAAATTTGTTATTTGAAAAGTTGCTGAATAAATTAAAAAATCCTAATGTTATCTCGTGACTTTTAGGTCAACAATATATGGCTAATAGATTTCACTAAGAGATTTCCTGAAAATTTCGTTTGCACTATTGACCAAATGTTTTAGAAAACTATGCAAAAACGAGTAAGAAATGATGATTCAGAAATGTTTACAATAGACCATTTAAGAATATGAATTTTACTGAGATTCCAATGAAGGTTTAAATCAATAAATCCAGTGTATTTTGCAAATACATCTCTGAACATTCTGATTCTGAAGATTTGTGCTTTTGTAGAGGTGAGGTGTTGCTTCGATGAATCTTCACCTAGATACATCTTCTAGATAACCTCCGGACTAACAGACATTTCAGCTGTAGATAAATTGAAGTCAGTCCTCAAATCTACTAGAAGAATATCTAGGGCATCAGACTGCAATTCAAGCTTGAACTGGTGGTGATCGAACGATCAAGTCTGCAGCTGGAACCTTTGTTTGGTTGTCAAGATTTGTGCTGCTAAAGATCTGAGGAATGATCTCGATTCATCTCCACCTTAAAAAAATGTTGAATCATTTAATATGCATTTTTGCAAAGCCTTACAAATAATTGAATGATTTCTAATGTTTAATTATTTATTAAGCTTTATCATGAAGTTACCATAGACTTTTGAAAATTATCGTTGACGTTTTTACTGTAATCCGTGGGCAAATTGATCACAATTTTACAACTTTTTGTTGTGTTATCCTTCAGAATTCAAATATGGTCAAATAAATTTCGACAAAACTAGTACTCCATTGATCTTTATCAGTTTATGAAATTGATTTTTCATGAAATAATATTTAACATATCATAAAAATAGTTTTAATATCAAAAAATTAAAATGACACATTGGAGCGTAATTGAACACCATATCACAAAGCAGACTTTAGAATTAAAAATTCCCCTGTCTACTAAATTTGGGTCTCCTGAATCTGAAAATGATGTCAACATTCTTTATTGCAAAATTAAACTCTGAAAATCTGCCTAATACGCCTAAATGTAGGCAATTTCCCTTGAAATTAGCATATTATCCAAGATTAACGGTTTTATGAACAAAAAACTACATTTGCTATGCTGTATGATACCAAAAATTAGTTCAGTAGTTCATACTTAAGCTTACACATCAATTCAACTTCTCAAAGTTAACATGTAGGCATTGCACCAGTGGATTGTTTAGCACAGACATTTCCAACTGTATTGCTTACACCTTCCAAAACTGGGAATATTTCTATGCAAAACTGACCCTAATAAAATGAAATAGTTCAAAATCATCATAAGATATCCCTAAACTAGAAAACATGGAATGTCTGTAGTGCCAATGAAACCTTTACCCAAGTAACCACTAGCCCGCTAATTCGCTTTTTTGGGCTTATAGGGCTGTTATACGGCTAATATTTGGCTTGGCAGCTCTGTATTAGCCCTATATTAGCACGGAGGGCGAATTAAAGTGCTACCTGGTTACTTGGGTAGTATCCTTGGAAGAAAATGTCTTTTGGTACCGACCTGATCAAATTCACCCCAGTGATCAATTTGCCCCCGGATTACGGTACAATGTTAAAAAAGTTAAACTCTGAGTAGGTGCGCTCGACTGGCAGTTCGCCAAGGGCGCCATGAGACCACGCTACGGCTCTGAATCACCCTCATGGCCCAATGTCATCTCGCACGACGGTAGTCTTAGTTTTAAATTTCATACATCTTTTTATTTGTACTTTGAAAGTATGCCAAAATTTACGATTTCGATGATTATTCAAATGAACTTTCTAGAAGTTGGCTGAAATATTTAGCTCTAGTGAATTTATTATTCATTAGAAATATCATCATTCTTTGAAAACTGCTCAACAAGTTATTTTATTGCTCAACAATGTGAACATAATGTTTTTATTATTTATTATTCTTTTGAAATGTCATCGTTCTTTGTTATGAACTGGCGATCTTCGTCTGATGGAAGCCTTCGGAGAGAGTGCTCGAAATCTTTCTTTGAATTCCGGGTCTTTCAGCTTACGGATTTTTGGGTAAGATTTTGGAATGCGGAAATCAGAATTAAAACGACAGGAAAAAAATGATTTAAGGAAAACCTTTATGGTGAAATGAATGTGAGGTGTTGGTAACTCTACTTATGGCCAGTTGGCTTATTGTGAATTTCAGCTTGCTTAATAACATTCTTCAAGCAAATATATGGCTTTGCTGACAGTGTTGATGACCTCGGATGAAAAACAGAGTTTGCAGTAGGAGCTTCGAATGATTAAAAATAAAAATTGTGCTAAATCTATGTAGGGTAAAAGCACCGGTTTTGGCCAGCCTAAGAGAACCTGTCAATAAAAAATAAATGGGAAGCCGTATTTATACTACAAATATGTCAAATGCAAGCTTTCAATCCATATTATATGTGTAAAATATCAAAACTGAGCTGAAACCATTTTTTCGCTTTGAAAATCCCATTGGTAAATATAGGCCAACGGAACCAGTTTCGGCCAGACATGTAGCTTCGGTTCCTAAATTGGCCAATCACATTGATTTCTCATGAGAGTGGTCAAATTAGGAGTGCCCTGGCCGATTAAGGTGTATGGGAGTTAAAATTATAAGGAAAATGAAAAGTCGGCTTGCTCTCATTTAAGATCAGCTTATCGCGAATCGCGGAACTTGCCTGAACGAAAATGCAGCAAGACGTTTCTTCTGTCTCAAAAAACGTAACAGGTTGATCAATATGTTCGGAGAGCGTCCATCAAATTGAATTACAAAATTTTGCTAGTCGCATATAAATTGTTGGTAAAATGGCTGATACTATTTCAAGTATTCAATCACTCTTGTATTAGCGACAAAATGCTACTCTCGACGATAGTCAAACTGAACGAAAAACTTTGTTTCCATACTATTTAGATTCGGCCACTATCCTTTCACCGAAATGTCGGTTCAACAAAATATCAGATGGTTTCTGTTGCAACTAACCCTTTTCGACCAAATGTCCATTCGACGTAATGTCCGTTCGACCTAAAGTACTTTCGACCAAACGTCATTCGACTAAATGTCATTCGACCAAATGTCTTTCGACCAAATGTCATAGATTCCGCTGAAGAGCCATGTCATCAGGGCCGGATTTCAAAATGTAGGGGCCCTGGGGCCATTATCTTGTGGGGGCCCAGAAAAAAAAGACATTAGAATATATTAGACATTTCTAATGTTTAAATAAGGTTTTCATTATCATGTCATGTTTATACGTTTACAGGTTAAATGCAACGTTTTTGGGGCTTATTCGACCACAATTATTTTTTTATGATTCCTTTCTTATTGGTACCTTAATTCAAATTATGCTTATTATATTTTTGTTGAATATGAACTTGAATATTGAAATTGTTGAACATACAGATTTATTTAACAGTTTTGAGTTGAAGAAATTGATTAATATTAATGCAAGTTTTTAAAAAGTGTAAATTTTTAATTGAAGATCTGTAAAGTTTCGAGTTTACCACAATAGATCATTTAATGTTCGCAGTGGTTAAAATCTCAACAAAAAAGGTCTCTAGTTTGCTCAAATTGGTATTTGAAGTCTCTTTTCTTCCTTGTTCTGGTTACAGTAAATCCTGATGCAAAGTTTACAGGCTCCAGAGCACGTACATGGCTAATCAGCAAGAAATCTTTTAGTGGTTTGTCCTTAACTTTCATCTGGAATACTTTAGGGACTCCTACAGACATCTCTTTTGAAATTCTTTTTGAGTTTCCTTCACCAACTCTCTCAGAAATTCTTCCAGTGATTTTTCAAAGGATGCCTAGATGATTTTCTCGAGAATTTTCTTAAGGAAAACCTTGAGCACTCCAACGATATTACTTCCAATATTTTTTCAGGGAGACCAACCTTTTTCGCTCGTTTCTGACATCAAACGAAAGCTTGATAGTTTATCTAACTAATCTAGGTACCGTTTTGTCTCAAATTCCGATCAGACTCATATTATTAACACTCGGTTTTTGTATGACGACTTGGTTGAAATGTTTCACTGAAATATGTCATCAAATAACGAGGAAATGGCAGTCAATTGAAATGCATTTTTAACGCCTTTAAATCGGTTTTATACTTCGGGAGTAGTGATGATTCTCTAGTTTGAGGTCAGTAAAACTAGCTCAGATAATTTTATTTGCGAAATTATTCATATGAACACGATTTATTCATGCTGTTCGGAATTTGAGTCAAGGTATTCGGAATATGAGACAGAATGAATACAGTGTTCGGCATTTGAATCAAAATTTTATCCCATACTTTCACGTGAAAACAAAACTAAACAAGTTTAAATAAACACTTTTATCGGCACACCCAACAGCTAACATTTAGACTTTGTGAAGAAATTAAAATTTTCACATATACTGCTAAATTATGCCTATCAGATGCATTTAAAGTCACTGTTTGCCTTAAGTGTTCGGAATATGAGTCAAAACGGTATAAGCTTTAGAATTCATGTCAAATATTATGCCAGCGAGACAAATAAAGGCAGTCATTAGACCGGCCTGCGGGCCGCACAATTTTTTCAACCAAATTGCATCGGTGGCCTAAAATATAAGATAAATTTTAACCTTAGTTCATGGATTAGTTAGATATACAATAGAGCTTTCATTTAACGTTCAACGCTTCGTCATCGTAATCATCGTCATCATTGAAACTTCAAAAGCAGTTTTCTGTTCAACACTAAAAATTATTTGATGAAAATGTGTTCACTGTGTTTCGATTGGAGAATAGAATACAGTGAACACATTTTCCTGTAAATTTTCTTGATTTTGAACGAAAAAACTTCTTTTGAAAATCCAGAAATCAATGACGGATACTGCCCCCTTAAGGTTAATATTTCTCCTATTGGATTATTACTGCTGACTAGA
This sequence comes from Aedes aegypti, assembly GCF_002204515.2. Classification (NCBI taxonomy): domain Eukaryota; kingdom Metazoa; phylum Arthropoda; class Insecta; order Diptera; family Culicidae; genus Aedes; species Aedes aegypti. The sequence continues at coordinate 209,844,494 of NC_035109.1, read as the reverse complement.
CCTGTTCATATTTGAAAAAATGTCTGGAAATCTTTCGGTCAAGCAGTATCCTGAATTCTCATGCTAAGAACAATGTCTGGTCAAATTTGCAGCTAATTTGATAGAGATTTCACTATGCTTCAAGTTGAAAATGTGTTTTTAGGCTTATTTTAAGGTTTGAAAAATCATAACTCAATACTCATAAATCAAAATTACTTGCTATTACCACCTATTGAAAGCTAATTCTATTCTGTTAAAGTTTGTCGAACACGCCAATAAGATTAAATTAAGGCCTTTTGGTGCGTCATCACAAAATGGCTTCTTTCAAAAACATTAATATAATGTTATGATAGTATTGGTATTTGCATCATCAATAAAATATAACGGCTCATCGCTTGATTATATGGATATTTTATTCGAAGAAAAATGCTTCAGATGGTACTCCAATATTTAATTATAAATTTCAGATACAGCATTGTCAATTTAGTGACAATATACTTGAGATTTATATTCCCAAAAAATATCTTCTAACTTATGCCGCATTTCATTGCCTCACACAACTACACTTGTTAATAGAAGGTGCTTACCTTTTCCGTTGTAATTCAGCATTAAAAATGAGTGTATTGGATTTTATATTGCGTTCACAACACTTTCACTAAACAAATCTTTCATTTACTTCCCTTAAAGGAACACATTTCAAACGGGAACTGAAATTTTTTATAGTTTTATCAACCGCAACAATCAAATATGATGGCGGCGTTTTTCACTTGTAGCAAATCGACGACGACGACGACACCACCGTACGTGCACAATCATCGCGATCGTGAAGCGCAGTGATGCCAACGATGCCTTCCATAAATTCATTGCAATTAATGAGAATTGATCACAAAAATGGTGGAAATTTCATTATATCAGTTATCTTGTGATAAAAAACTTTTTGAAGAATTATAAGGTTTCATTACATGCGGCAAATGTTCTGAAAACGAACATATTACAATTCGTAGAAAAATCTGCACCTACACCCTGGCAACACCGTCATCTCCTGCAAACACAAACAGTGCCGATGCATAAGAAGAATATGCGATGAATTCAACATCAAACAGAGAAGTTCCGTTGCTCGTCAATAAATCATAATGTGTTCTTTTGATATGTACGATTAAACAGCAGATTTTGATTTTCAATACTCGTCAAATTACTGAATTTCCCGTGTATTTACATAACAATATGCTAAACAAAAATTATATATTTTTTGTTTGTTTGTTTTGAAAATGTACATGAAAAGGTGACACTAATACTATTACATCAATGATGATTATAATGATTCCTTGACTTACACGCCGCTTCACCTTAAGTTTAAACATCGTTTGATCGAGATTTGTTCTCCACAGTACCCAGAAATAACGGTTTTCTGAGTATGTATGCTATAAAAAATACACATTGGCATTATTTTTCCAGGCCCTAGTCAACGGGATACAAACATAATAAATCTATGAAATCATTAACCACTAACAGGTTACATTTTGCTTTAGGAAATAAATTACAAAAAATGCCCAATGATCGAACAACCCATCCCAACCTGGTGATAGTTGAATCGTGCATGACACATGTACCGTCGAATGAATGAATTGAACAAGTTAGCATTGCTTTTTCTTTCCGAGTAATGATTGTTTTGATCGTATTTCACTGACTATTCAGAACGATTTGAAAACAATCATTATCATCGACTGTGAAGCAGTGCTAAAGTGTCCATTTTTTACATTCCTTGAAGCTCACGGTGGAGTTCTTGACTCACCCACAGCGGATTTACGAATGTGCTTCCTAATTGCTTTTTTTTTACAATTTATTTTCGTAAGACGAAAGGTATCTTTAAACGGGATTGAGTTTTAGAAATACATAGTAATCATGTTCTGGAAATTTTGAAATTTTCATACAGGTATGTTTTTCAGAGAGAACACTTCCTAAAAATAGTTATTTTCAAGAACCTTGACATGAAAAATCAAAATATTGGTTGACTGAGGAACTTCCAGACATTTGAATTGGTCTACTGCTGACGCACCAACCATTCATGTCAAAAATAAGACAAAAAGGTTAGACAGGCCTGCTCTGGGAGGTTTTTTTTTTTTTGAAAATTGTCCCGAACGTAAATCTTGAAGGATAACTAAGGAAATCGATGGAAAATTGATCACCGAAAAAATCTTAGGGATTCAGAACTTGAAAAAATCTGAGAATCTGTGGAGTAATTCCTGATGGAACCCCTGAGATGCTTTTCTTATGATTGTCCTTGAAAAAAAAAAACATTTTTTGAGATATCCGAAACAAAATGCTTGGGAGAGTTCCTTAGGAAATTTCTTGAAGGAATTCCACTTAATTATTTTCTGGAGAAACCTTCGGAATAATCTTAGAATATTTGGAAAAATAATTAAATTGTCAAGAAATTTCTAGAAAAAAAAACTTGAAAAAAAAAAATCGACGCGTAATGTCACGCGGAATTAAAAAAAAAGAGAAATGCCTTACCTGATTCTATGATGAAGAATCAGGCTCCTATCTTCTGGTTACATTCTCAAAGCTAGATGTCTCTAAAGTTTCTATATTCAAAGCACTTAAGGCGCAAGTAAAAATTAGGCAAATGTCAAAAATCAAAAAGCAGTTTTCGCTCTTGAAATCAACAAATCGGAAAAAATAAAAAAAAACAGCTGTTTTATTTGCAAAATAAAAAGGCTGTGTGTATTTATTTTTTCCGATTGGTTGATTTGAATGGCGAAAACTGCTTTTTAATTTTTGACATTTTTCTTAATTTTTGCTTGCGCCTTAAATACTACCAACCATGCAGTGCTATCGATAGGGTCATTTTTAGTAATTAAGTTCTATTGCTTGATTTGCAGATCTATAAATTGCATTCCAACCTAGTCTTAAACGTCGTTGAGAAAGCTTTTGTTACAGTTGGAAAAGTCACGTTTTAAGCAAAAGGATTTTACTCTACTCCAAATCATTTTCGAATCTTTCTGTTTCTCTTGAAGTAAACAAAAATCCATTCTGAATGTTCTGATATTTTGTTTAAGTAATTTCATTTAAATTTCACCCATTAGGGGTTCCTGGGGTAATATGCACCACTTAAGGAAAATGTGCCGAAATTAATACTAAACAACAGGTATGTAGTGTTTTAATACGCGAATCTAGTTGGTTTGGGTTTACCCTACATGGTGTTGAGCGAATTTTCATCATAATCACATTAGATTGTTGGAAAATTTAACTTTTTTCAAACACTGCTTTTGCGTGAAATAAGTTTGATGCGGGGCACGATGCACCGCTTTTTGGGGCAGAACGCATCACAACATTGATGTATGACGCACCTAAACAAAGGGGCATGATGCACCACAACATTGAGGCAAGATGCACCATCGTGTTTTAAACGTAATTTAATTTATTCTAAAAACACGAGTTTTTGATGATTTTCGTCTACAAGATGATATAATTGTGCATAAATACGTTAGTAAAGACTTCAAAAGACCTAGCTTTTATGATTGTAGTTTATGTTGGAATGGATCGTTCTGCCCCGACCAATGGAGTGCATGTTGCCCCAACCGGGTGCGTAACAGAAAATGTTATGGAAAATAGAAATCGTTGTGTTATTTCTCAAAATCGTGTCATCAACAACTTACCCATTCTACAATCAACTGTTTTATGGTGAAAGGTTGTAAAAATTCTCAATCCATCACTTTCAAAACAACAAGTTAAATGATCGGAAAGTTACATCAGAATCCTGCTTTTCGAAATTATTGTTCTATCTCCCTGTTAAGTGTTTCAAAATGTATCAAATTTTCAGGGTGTCCACAATTTGCAACGTTTCATCAATCCGCATAGTGTTTTTCTCTCAAAACTCGTTTATTTCAGAGAAATTGACAAAGTTCGTTTCGCCCCGGCAGTGCATATTACCCCAGGAGCCCCTACTCCGAAATTCTTAAAATAAAATTGAATCTTTTAAATCATATGATGCAAATAAAAAAATGTACTATTGTATTGATTCAAATTATTCGTAAAAGTTCAACTACAAATATGTTTGTCAGTATTTGTGAGGGCCCCTGAAATGCGGGGGCCCGGGGCCATGGCCTCCTCGCCCCCCCCCGTAAATGCGGCCCTGCATGTCATCAAATTTAATGTCATCAAAAATGAGATTGCGCTTTACAGTCAGGGAGAATATGTAGAACAAAGTCACGCCTCAAATACCTTATACACGTACTGTCACACTTTCGTATACCCCCCCTCCCCCTAATATTGGACGTCATTTTTGAATGACCCCTTACAACGTGGGAGATTTCGACATTTTAGCGCTTTTGATTAATAGCGGTTTCCTAGCGTTTTGTTGTGTTTAAGAAAGTTTTTCAGTTAATTAATGCGCATCTTTTGATGTATTCAGCATTTTGATATATCTCCCTAAAAGTGAGATAGACAATTCATTTTTTAATCTTTTCAATATACAATGTTGGTGTCAATGCTGTTTTGAAAAACTTTGTCGAAGACACCAAGACCGTAACTTCAATGCTTTTTAAGATATAATATTTTTCGTTAATAACGCCTTAAAGGTGTTTTTTCGGTAGATCTTTGCATTTTTGATTTTACAGTTTTAGAATGTAGATGTAGAATGTAGTGTAGAAATGTAGCACTTCCACAGTTATTAACTGAGAGACTGGGAATCGAACCCAGACACCTTCAGCATGGCTTTGATTGGTAGCCGAGGATTCTAAGCACTCGGCGTAGGAAGGCCCCTTTAGAATGTTCTATGATCTTTTATATATATCAGGGGCCCAGATAGCCGTAGCGGTAAACGCGCAGCTATTCAGCATGACCAAGCTGAGGGTCGTGGGTTCGAATCCCACCGGTCGAGGATATTTCGGGTTGGAAATTTTCTCGACTTCCCAGGGCATAGAGTATCTTCGTACCTGCCACACGATATACACATGCAAAAATGGTCATTGGCATAGTAAGCTCTCAGTGAATAACTGTGGAAGTGCTCATAAGAACACTAAGCTGAGAAGCAGGCCCTGTCCCAGTGGGGACGTAACGCCAGAAAGAAGAAGATGATCTTTTATATATCGTTAAAATAATCAACTTTGTAAAATATGGCATCTCGCTAAGTTTTGAAACAAACAAGCTTTTGCAGTTTATGTAGATTTTTCTAGCATGTTTCACATACTCGTAACTAAACAAGAGACAATAAGATACAGATCATATTATGCGCATATGAAAAGACAAGTTTTTGGTTGTACGATAACGTTAAGGTGAAACAGCTTGGAATCAAAATTCAATAATATACCAAAACTTTGAAGACACACACCTCACGAAAAAACATCAAACTACAGTGCAATTTCTATTTTAGCTTTGTGCACTAGCAGAAAGCTTAAAATAATAAGATTGACTGTGTACGTTCATTATTTCAGCAGATTAGTGCCCTAGAAATCGTTAGTAGGGGCACAAGCCGGCCATTGTGCCTGCCATGTTTGGATTCCTAGATGTGTCACCTTAAAGTGATCAAACTGTAAGTGAATGTAAGGCGAGTTTTTCGCACTAATATTTAGTCATTATTGTCATTTAACGGTACTGTTCTTTGCATTTTTCTGTGTAAATGTTAGTTAGCTTTTCTCTAATTTTAGAATATCATATCATTTGTTAACGTTACCTTATAGTCAAGAACTTGTTCTTCGATATGCACTGAGAAATAATAATAGTCACAGAATTACTAAAGTTTATGCATAAATGACTATTTTCTATTTGCCTCTCTTTCATTCTGCTGTGAATTTCTACACTAAATGTCATTTCGCCTGGGTTGAAGCTTATCGAACCCAGGTGAATTGACAAATAGGAATAAAATTCCCTGCAGAATGAAAGAGAGGCAAATAGAAAATAGTCATTAATGCATAAACTTTAGTAATTCTGTGACTACCCGTGTTTCTGAGTGTGCGCATAATTTGATCTAAATCTTCTTACCTATTAGTATGTTGCAAAAATGTGAAATAAGCCCAAAATACTACAAAAACTAACACTAACGACTAACACTTTTCCTCCTGACTCCGATTGGCACTCCACTTCATTGCCCAGTTGTAAATTCAATGATGCCCTGATGCCCCCTCCCTCCCCAAAACATGATAAATTCAATTATAATTATAGTGATATGTTATATAGTAGAACAGATTATAATATATATACATATATATATATATATATATATATATATATATATATATATATATATATATATATATATATATATATATATATATATATATATATATATATATATATATATATATATATATATATATATATATATATATAATATCATAATAAAATATGAAAATAAAATGGTAGTAACAATAAAATATGACGCAGTGAAACAGCATCTGAATGCATGCGGCCGACATATATTTTTCTTTTGAATATATATCCTTCTGATGATATTAGACTGTTTGAGGGAATATACAATTTGAGCAGATAAAAAAATGAACTTTCTATCTCACTTTTAGGGGGATATATCAAAATGCTGGATAAATAGAAAAATGCGCATTTACTAACAAAAAAAACTTTCTAGAAGACACTAAAACGCTGGGAAGTATAATTCAGGCGCTATTAAGGTGAAACAGCATCCGACAACAGTGCACCTCTTATTTTGATTTTGTGCAAGGGCAGAAAGCTTAAAAAAGAAGATCAGCAGCGTTTGCCTACTATTTTTCCAGTTGCAGTGCCGTGAGTAGGGGCACAAGTCAGCCATTGTGATGGCCCTTGTGGATCCCTTGAATCGCATTTGTTTTATTTTCTATAACTCGTATAACCGTACAATATCGAGTTATGGACAGTTGACTGTAGCAATACATTCAAAAATGGCAGTTTCTGCAAAACTAAGGTAAAATGTGAAATCTTGATTACTTCCTTTGCGTGATACCGGGCTTACTATTATTTATTTGGTTCTACATCAATTAACTTGATAAATCCTCGTCAACAATATTTTTCCAATTTGTTCGGTTAATGGCCGCTTCTCTCTATCCTCGACTGCAACCCACGCTCTTCAGATCCTTGTGCACCTGTTCAATCCACCTCCCGTGTAGCACACATGTTATAATTGAGGCAGAATAACTCTTATATGACCAGATCCAGCTTTAGCCGCCTTCAGGACACTGGGATCGTCGTGGAGTTAGGCGAGGGGCGATCCATTAATTACGTAAGACAATTTTGGCGATTTTTAGACCACCCCATAGTAAGATTTTTTGTATGAAAATTAAAAATAATTTGTATGGCGCGTAAGAAATCTGCAAAGATTGTCACCAGGTAGTGGTCGAAGTCAATGTTGGTGCCAGGATAGGTTCTGACTTCGATTATGTCGACGCTAGATGAGGTTAGAAGAGCGATCAAAGAGTTGACGAACTGTAAGGCTGCTGGAAAAGACGAGCTCTCTGCCGAACTTTTCAAGCACGGTAGTGAGCAGCTGTACGAAATACTGCACCGTACTCTGTTAATGATATGGGAGAAGAAGATTTCTTGCTAGCTGGCTGGAGGGCCTCATCTGCCCTCTGTACAAGAAGGGACACAGATTGGAGTGCGCCAATTACCGAGGAACAACGATCCTTAATTCGGCGTACAAAATAATGTCGCGTGTTCTGTTCAACAGATTGAGACCGCAGAAGTAATCCTTCGTCGGCGAATACCAAGCTGGTTTTCGTGAGGGCCAATTAACGACGGATCAAATGTTTACCTTGCGACGAATCCTTGATAAGTTCCGGGAATACAACTTGCAGATTCACCATCTGTTAATTGATTTCAAGACGGCGTACGATTCAGTAAAGAGAAATGAGTTACTTATGGCAGATAATGATAGAACACGGTTTTCCGAAGAAACGGATTAGACTGATTCGTACAACGTTGGATAGATTCAAATCAAGTGTGAGGGTTGCGGATGAGATTTCAACCTCCCTAGTAACCTTAGATGGGTTGAAGCAACGAGATGCGCTTTCGAACCTTTTGTTCAACATTGCTCTCGAAGGAGCTATTAGGAGAGCGGGCTTGCAAAGAAGCGGCACCATCGTCACCCGGTCGCATATGCTACTGGATTTTGCGGACGATATCGATAAAATCGGAATCGATCGTCCAGCCGTAAAAGAGGCATTCGTGCCTTTTAAAAGGGAGACAGCGAGGATTGGACTTACCGTCAACACCAGCAATACTTCGTCTACCAGCATGATCGCTGGTAGACAGCGTGGTAGCAATATGGGGGTGGGGCGGGTGGTTAAAAATTTGTAGTAGTGGAAGAAATTGTGTATCTTGGTATTTTAGTAACCTGCGATAATGATGTTACCCGCGAGCTGAAATGGCGTCTTGCAACTGCGAACGACAAGCAAAAATAATATTCAGTAGAGAACCCGGACGAGGCCGTCGGCTTCGTGGAAGCCCGCGCACACGTTGGCTTTTTGCATTTGAAGAGGACTTAAGGTGAAACAGTTTGGAATCAACTTCTAAGATTGCACTAAAACTTCAAAGGCAAAGAAAGCATCCCACAACAGTGCACTTTTTATTTTGGCTTTGTGCACTAGCAGAAAGCTTAAAATAATAAAATAAGAAAATCAGGATTGTTTGCCAACTATTTCTCCAGTTTTGTGCCTTTGAAAACGTGAGTAGGGGGAGAAGGCGGCCATTGTGCCGGCCATCTTTGGATTCCGAGATGCTTCACCTTAAGGGCACTTAACGTTCAGGGCGACAGGAAGCGACCAGTGGAGAAGAATTATCCATTCGGCGTAGATTCAACGTAGCGGATTGTAGCCCATCAAGTATCAAGTAAGTATCATCCCAAGTAACACCAAGCATTATAACATTGCACGTATTCTACTACATATCAACGATACTGATGCGACATTGCTTTTATTCGACAAAGTACAAGAGCTGTAAAGCAAAAGAGCATTAACGCTACATTACAAATGTATCAACACACCAAAAAATTAATATTGAACGCAAAACGTCTTCTCTCGAAGAATGTTGCATGCAAAGCGGCTCGGTTTACATGATTTTCACGCTGAAAATTCAATGATATATAATGCACATCAAATGACAAGCCGTCGATCCATCCATGTGCATTATTTTTGACAGAATATTCTGCGTTGAATCATGTAAACCGAGATTTCTTGTTTGCAATTTCACTTTCAAGATACAAGAAAGCATGCAAGATTGGCGAATGTTGGACATAAGATCATGAAATTTTTCAGTTTCATTCTAGATTGCAAGCATTATAGAATGCAATGAGACAGTTTACATTAATTATCGTTGAATGTTCAGTTGCAACTCCTTTTACATGATTATCATAAAAAAATACGTGCCATATAAATTTCAGATTTTTTTTGCTGTGAATGCACTAATATTACTTTATGAATTGATTGGTTGCTTTATAAACATTCTTGCATTAGTGTTTGTACTGTAACAAACATTTACCACCTCGACATTCACATTTTTCTACACGACCATCAAAATCCAAAGCAAACCATGACCGTTCAAAACAAAAAAATGTCACGGCTCTTCAAAACTGTGATTCTTCCCAACGTTTTTTTCAAACCCGAATGTGAAATGACTCGAGCACAGTGGTGAGACGATTTTTCCGGTTTTTTTCGGGGTTTTGCATTTTTGCTCGCATGAACTTGAACTTGTTTCTAGAGGAATTCGCGATTAGGGCCTATCTGACAAATCAATAACAATGAGAAAATAATCAATGAAATTCTCATGTGCAATTTTAAATCCCAATTGGAGAAAATATACTCAAACTTTAACCTTTTCACTTTAAAACATATTTCATAAATCTAGTTTTAAAATCCTCATCAATACCACACACATCTCCTACAATTCCCCTATTTCGTACTCAAAAAATCTTTAAAGGTTTCGCCTAAAACGTACTCGAGAATGCCAGTATCGCCCAATGTTATGAGCCTGTAATCGATATTATTTTCAGTGTCGCCTATTACTTTTGCGCCGTGTTTACATTCTGGTTTCAATTAAGCCCGCCATGTACGCCTTGTTTATTTTTTGTTTGCAGTGTCGCCGTTTACTCTCGCCGTGTTTTGATTTCGATTTCAGATGCGCCCATCACTTTGATAAACAAAAACACAGGCGTAATCAATACAGTGTGTGGTTTTGCATGAGGTGAAGTTTCGTCTTCTACAAATTTGCGTTTTTTTGAATAGTTAAATTATCGAAAGGGGAAATGTTCAAAAGCAGTGAATAGACAATCAAGCTACAATTTCACCGCTATAGTTTCTTAAATTGTGTATATTTTGTCAGTTTCGCCTAATTCGCGAATCTTTCTTGGTTTATATGTATCGCAACGGAATGATTGTGCTCTTGCTATTAGCGCTAATAGATTTAAATTAGTTAGAAAAACAAGCGAAATATTAGCGATTGAATTATTTAACATTTTTTTCAATCATTCACCTATTTACCGAAAACCCACGTCAACGGATCGGTATGATTCAAACCGTTACGGGGCCCAAAAACAAGCAGCGCACAATGGTACCGCCCATAGGTCATAAATCAAAAAACAAAATGTCTTGTTTGTCACTCATATACCTTTTCATGGATCATTTATTATCTCAAGATTGTAAAAACATAAACATTAATGGCGTTCCTGTATAATATTCATAGTAGGGCTATGAATGATGGAGTGTATTTTTCATGTGTTAAAAATACGTTGAAAATTGAGCGATTTCAGCACATTGTTCATTGTCTTCGCAAACCAAAATCAATTGATTTTTCAATCAGTTGAGATTACAGAACCTTAGTACAGATCTATCACTTCCATTAGTACAGATCTATCACTTCCATGTGTGTTGTGTGACATCTAGGAGTCAGTATTGATGTGTGTAATGAGAATAGAAATATACTCACTTGGTAACTACATCACTTATTTTGAAATACGTTTTTGAATATGTTCTTAATCACATTTAATCAAACTTCTGCCATCACATGATCATGTTTGAGTAGGAAAATGAACCTGTGAAGGTTCTAGCTGCAAATATTTGCAAATAAGTTAGCAGCGTGCCTTCAAAGTTGTTAGTTTTACCAATAATGGCAATGATAAAAATATTCAAAGAATTTATTACATACCAGTATAATTGTAGTTAACTGGAATGAATGGACAAAATATTGAAATTTTCACTACTAATACTTCAATTCACTATAAATACCCTTGCAACATTGTACTTTGATTTAATGAGTAGGCGGGAAGCACTTTGACATTTCTTCTATGAAAATGACAGGCCCGTGTTAGCACCGGTCCTCCACCGATGTAAACAAATGCATAGACAGATCTGTCACATGAAAAGGCCTATTCCCGCTGCAGCCGCAGTGAATAGATCAGGCTTGGGAACTGTGACCACAATTTACCACAGTTCATTGATTATGCCAGTCAACCAAACACAAAGTATGGGGTGAGATAGGCCTTTCCATTTGACGTTCAAAATCAGCTGATCTTGAAGCAGTTTGACAGTTCTTCTATGGAAATGACTAGTAATCCTTTATAAGAGAGATTCGCGGAAGCTGACATTTCTGTCAAAGTGTGAGCCAATCGAGCAGCGAGAGCTGTCAAAGTGTGAGCCAAACGAACATGCGTTATGTTTGTTTTGAACTTTTCTTGAAGAGTAATGTAATCCGCTTGAAATTATTTCGGGAAAAAAAATTTTGCATGAAGCAAAAAATGAAACATTTTTCCTGTTATAAATTTTTGTCAATGCGATTTTTAGTTGTTGATTTTTTCGGCTGTTTATTAGTTTGGATATGTAGCTCAAAGATCTATAACGAAACAAAATACACTTTTTTGCAATGAGGAAGTCATGTCCGTGTTCCAATATTATTCTCGACGCCGAGCAAAATCAGCACTGGTGGTCTGTTGCCAAATCATTCCATTTTACTTCCGCTTATCTTTTTACTAGAAATGACAGGCCCGTGTTAGCACCGGTCCTCCACCGATGTAAACAAATGTATACTCCACTGCACTGTGACGTCACGCATCAATTTTGACAGGTACTGGTCCTGTTGTTTACAGTTTGGACTTAGTACTTTTTTCGAATCATTCTTAATTTCGTGAAAGTTTGCTGCGGAGGAGAGGTCAAATCCACTGTAGATACCCACGGATCTACCCACGTATTATTCTAGCTTCCTACCGTGGAAAATCGTCACCATCAGCATGCTGGTGATAGAAATGCGAAGATGAAAAAATGATGTAAAAAACGACTAAGTCCGAAACGTAAACAACAGGACCAGCAGCTGTCAAATAAGTGAGGTTAGGCTCGTCATATGCAGCGCTCTATAGACGGACCTGTCAAATGAAAAGGCCTATTGGGTAATTTTTCATTCACTTGTAGTGCCGTAGTCAATCAATATTTTTCTGTGATTTTTTTTGGACAGTTGTTAATGTACCATCAAAGTACATACACACCAAATTTGAAGTTTATTGGAGTTTAATTGCGATAGCTATTCAATAAATAATTCGTACTTATCCTTTTTTGACCCATTCTCACCTAGGGATCGTTCAAATATTACGTAACACAATAGGGGGAGGGAGGGGGTCTTACATAGTGTTACGGTCCATACAAAAAAAATAAATTTTCCATACAAAAGCTGTTACGTGGGGGAGGGAGGGGGTCTAAAATAAGCAAATTTTGCGTTACGTAATATTTGAATGAACCCCTACAACGACGGTATCTGAAAACTTACAGATGCAGTATGAAAAGGGGATCATTAAATATTAAAACACATTTCGGTATGATTTTGAGTATTTACCTGTATTTTCAACTCAAAACATGAATCAAAAATAAGCGTAGTATCTCTATTTATAACAAAAAAGCTTCTTACAGAAGAACACGTTAACATTACTCGACAAAACGACCCAAATGTACATTCCCCCTTGAAATTAAACCACTAAATGTTCAACGAAGACCTGTTCAATGTTTCAATACCGCACATCAAATAACTTAGCAGCCGCACGTCTTTTGTAAATTGTTCATTTGCTGTCCAAATCATCCAAAAGATCGCAGAATCTATTCCAACGTGAGGATCAAGTCTTCGCCTTCCAGTTTCATGCCGGAGGAGATATCGAGCGATTTCACGACACCAGCCCGTGGTGATTGAACAACCATTTCCATCTTCATCGCCGATAGCACCACCAACGGCTGACCCTTCTCGACGCGATCTCCTACTTTTACTTTGATTTCTGGAAAGAGGGAACATTGTAATTAGTACCATATGTGTAAGGGCTTATTCACAAATTTCATAACGCTGGAAGGGGTGGGTGGGTGTCGTACTGGTGTTACGGCTCATACAAAAGTTGAAGAATATTCATATAAAAAAGCGTTACATGGGGGTGGGTGGGTGTCAAAAATTGTCATTTTCAGCGTTATGAAATATATGAATGAACCCTAACAGAACTTTTTGGGGGAAATTACGCACCGATGACGGAACCAGGCATCGGGGCACCAACTTGATCCTTGTTTCCCTTGGTGGCCTTTGGATGAATATGGAGTTCCTGTAGAATGATGAGGAATAGATAAGTGTTGTCTCTAGTTTAATTTAATCTCATATGTTGTTTACCTTGACGGCTTCCTTATCGCGAACCATGACCGACCGCAGTTGACCATTTAGTTCAAAGAAGACTTCTCGTTCGCCGTTCGATGTTAAATCTTCTGCCATAGCAAGAGTTTTGAAGCCAAGCGTCTTGCCCTTTTCAATAGTGACTTCAAACTCTTCGCCCACCTTAGGCCCAGTCAGGAATACGCGGGTATCCAGCTTATCTACTGGTCCGAAGGAGTCTCTGAAGTTGAGGTAATCGTTAGTTACTTGAGGGTACAGAGCAGCAGACATGACATCGCGGTCTGAGACATCGGGGTGAGATTCTTGGAGGTCTTTTTTAAGTTTGTCGAAATCCAATGGATTCAACGAAGCACCAGGGCGTCCCTCAATACGAGGCATATCTTTAAGTACTCGGGAACGGAATGGTTCAGGAAATCCACCATGAGGAGTTCCAATAGCGCCTTGCAGGAATTCGATCACGGACTTGGGGAAGGAGAGTTCTTCGGCCCGTTCCATAACCTGGTCAGCCGTAAGATGGTTTTGTACCATGAACTGAGCCAAATCACCAACAACCTTGGAAGACGGAGTAACCTTAATAATGTCACCCAGTAGCAGGTTAGCTTCGCGATAGGCCTTCTTGACATCCTCGAAGAAGTCGCCCAATCCCAGAGAGTAGGCTTGGAACTGAAGATTGGTGTACTGGCCTCCGGGGATTTCATTGAGGTACACATCGGCGTTTCCTGACTTCATGGTTGTCGTACACTCAAATGGAGCGTACAAGGTTCTGGTCTGCTCCCAATAAGCAGAATATTCACTGATGTCACGCAGATTCAGGCCGGTATCCAGTGGAGTTCCCTGCAGTGAGGCAACAACAGCGCCCATACTGGGTTGAGATGTCATTCCGGACATCGAATCCACAGCAACGTCCACAACATCAGCTCCGGCTTCAGCGCAAGCCAGCATAGATGCAACACCTGCTCCAGATGTGTCGTGAGTATGAATGTGAATTGGAACGTCTGGGTGCTTTTCACGGATGGCAGCGATGAGCAGCCTAGATGTAAGGAATTTTGAATTATGTATCCGATGAAACGACAAAATTATCAAGAGAAACTTACTTGGCAGCTTGAGGTTTAAGTAATCCAGCCATATCTTTGATGCAAAGAATGTGTGTGCCAGCTTTGACCAATTCGTCGGCAAGATTGGTGTAGTATTTGAGGTCATACTTCTTCTTGGTTGGATCACTGACGTCTCCCGTGTAAGAGATTGCGGCTTCAACAACACCTCCGGCATTACCAGCTGCTTCCATTCCCAGAATCAGGTTGGGCAGGTAGTTCAAAGAATCGAACACTCGGAAAATGTCCATGCCGCATTGAACCTATGAAGAGCGGAATTGATCAATCTATGCATCAGAATACCTAGTAGAAATGAAACAATACCGAGAGCTCGCAGAACTTGTGGACGACGTTGTCTGGATAGTTGGTATAACCAACAGCATTGGCACCTCGGAGTAACATTTGGAATGGAATGTTTGGAATTTGCTTGCGCATATCTTCCAGACGCTCCCACGGACACTCATGCAAGAAACGTAGGGCAACGTCGAAGGTAGCACCGCCCCAATTCTCCAGCGAGTAGAGGTTGTTGAACTTGTGCGATACATATGGAGAAATCTTCAGCAAGTCATGCGTTCGGACACGGGTAGCCAAAAGCGACTGATGGGCATCGCGAAAAGTGGTATCCATCAGCAGAAGATTTTTCTGAGCTCGAACTGCCTTGGCAAATCCTTCCGGTCCTTGTTCTCGCAAGATATCCTTGAATCCTCTTGGTGGTTCAGTTACTGTGGAATATACGGTTGTGACTTTAAACCAAGCTTGAACGATCCTCACGGTGGATGGAAGTTAGTTACGCATTACAGAGTTTATCAAATGTTAATCAATTTGAATTAAGATGGGATATGAAAGCTTAATCAGATTTGAACGTAGGATTTTAAAGCAGTTATCTTGAAGAGATTGTGCGACTTAATACTCTAATACTTCCTCATACAGTAGCAATCCATGCTGTACCTTTTTTGCCCTTTTCCTCTGCTGCCAGTGCTTCTGGTGACAAATCTGCGAAAAAATGCATTCATACATAGTTGCATAACACAAAAGATTAGTTATTAAATAACACGTAACAGCAAGCAGTACCAAACAAACCAAACGCACGCACCACACTATCGAATTGATGGAATGAGAATTGATTCATATCCTGGCAGCTTTCCATAGTCGAAGTGAAATTGTGACTATAGCTCCTGGTTCTTAAGATAACCACACCAATTTATCATACTCCCAATAGTCCCATGCTAGCAAGTCAAACCAATTAGACGAACTTATGAATTGTTTTGTATCGTGAATTTCCTCCTAGCTGCAATTATGACCTTTCATGCGTTTCAATTTTCCTGGATTTGTGACTCATTCGGGGGTTGCATGAATTTTAACTTATAAATCTAACCACATCAAAAAAGTGAACAAAATTTTATTGTTTGAAACGTAATGGATCTATGTAATTTTTTATATTGCATTTTCAGATATAGGCGAAATTTTGTTAATTTCAGTCTATTTGTTTAGTTCTTTACCAAAAAAGTAGAGTAAGATACATATATTTTAAATCACTTTTTGAGGTTTCGTAATTGATTAAATTTTTCATACTAAATCAATCCTACAAAATAAGCAGATTAGCAGATTAAACCAATATAACTAGGTTTTCCGACGTGGCTACGTGGTACTTACGGAATTGGAAGCGTATATCTGTTTATGACCTATCACAGATTGATATCCATATTTAATTCTCGATATGGTCAAGGCACGGTGCTCCCCTGACCGTTATTATCAGAAAAAAATCTCCATCATATCTGTGCTCACCAGTAGTTTTCTATAGTTAGGCTGCATGTCTGGGCAAAATTTAAAAAGGGCTTGTTTTGAAGTTACGCCCATTTGATTGTATAAGTCCACAAATTTAAAGAAAATCTGAGATATTTAAACGGATTTTTATTGGCCGTGATTATCAGAAGAAAAAATATCAAAAATTAGGTCCAAAGTAGGTGTTTTTAGTCATTTGTAACACCTGGGAGGAGTTTTGAATGAGATGGTCGTTTAAATTTTGGCTTACGCCTTTTTTGAAGTGTAGCTTTTTTTTCTGTTGTATCTACCTATCTTAAGGAAGCTCTTTACACTACCTTGCCGTTCTGTTACATCTTACTTGTTCGTACCTACTGGATATCTATGCTATATATACTGGTTGCCGTAGGCGCAGAAGAGAGAGACTTCCCGAACTGTAACATATTATATAACTTAACATATTATTTTACTCTTTATTTGCAGGATATAAAATTTTCAATAGTTCATTTCATTAAAGTCAAGAATATACAGAGATTTTTATCCATAACACTAATTTTAAATATATTAATTAGGCATTCTAATACCAGTAAGCATGTTTAAATGTTGTCAATGACAAATGGCACTCACATGCCGTAAAAGTCTTTCACAATTTACTGATTATTCATAGGCTCAAGTGATATGATGCATTACGGAGCCAATTTTGGGATGTTATTATTAGTCATAAAATATAGTTATAACCCAACTAGCTGCCCCTCGGCTGTTCTGGCTTTGTATTGCCCCAGAACTTAAACCTCAATAGGGAAACGACTGTTTATTTCGTTCTTAAACGCTAACAGTTGGCGCCAGCAGCAAAAAGTACAGACAAAAACCTTTCGAACATTCAATTTCTCTCACTGGACGCCGCGCGGTGACACTGGTGTTTGTATTTCACTCACTGATCGCGCTACGCTGGATTATCAAATTTCTCAAACTTTTAACACAAGCGCATGGAAGAATGGTAGTCAAGAGCTGTCAAAACGTATGGAAAATAATGAAAAACGTAAATTACTAGCAATTAGGAAACTGGATCAAAAAAGTATTGATAAGAAATCAAGCGTGATGAGAATACATAACTTTTTGTGTTTAGTTCATCTACCGTGGTGCTTCTGTGCTACAGGATTTCGTTTTTACTACCACTGAAAAAGAACCATCTATTGCCTCTTCAGTTTTGAATATCGTCCCATTGCTGAGTAATGCACTATTGACCAAATTATGGAACTCTAGACCACAATCAAAACTTTTGTGATCATTTGTAGCATACATTACAACATTTAGATTTTTCACAAATCTATAATTTTACCTGTGGCTTTCCCAGTCTTTTTGATCTCACAAATACGTAAGAGTCCTAGATTAATACATTAGTGAAAAAAAATTATGAATTAATAAACCCATTCCCAAGCCATATCGTGAAGAGTAAGCCTCAATACTCGAAATACGTTTATGAAAAATAATAAATATTCGGTATTGTTTGGATTCATTAAAATCGTTATACTTGCAGAGCTTAATTTTACATGTCTTTCTTAAAACTCAAATCAAACCTCTCTTGAAAAGATTCTACCCCATAATCCCAAATTTCATTTCCCCGAATGTCATTAACCCGAGAGTCATCACCCTGAACGCATCATTATGCTGAATGATATTGTCCCGAATTTATAACAACCTTGAATAACACTGCCCCGTGACAATGGAATTCGATGTAATGCCATTCTATGAACTGGAACACGAAATTATAGTCTTCAGGTATAATGGTATTCGGGATAATGGAATTCAGAGGGGTATAATTTTAAAAAGACTAAACTTTCAGTTTTTGTTACCCAAAAATCTTAAATTAAATTGTTCTGTGGCATTGTTGGACCTGCTAATCTATGTACCATAACAGGTTTTGAATCCTACACAAATTGATGATTTATCTGTAAACTGTCATTTGTTTTATCGCAAACTGTGTCTGTTAAGTAAGGTCTGACCCGCTGTTATAATCAGTGAAGACAAATCAAAGGAAATCGTACTTTTCTAGACAAACTTTTCATTGGTGACAAAAATAGAACTATTAGTAGTAGAACGCTAGTGGCACTGTTGTCACAAAATTTATAATTACCTTTAATTATACATTTTCATTGTTTGTTCATTGCCATGTTGTAGAGGATGATTTGTTATGTTTTTAAAATTTTTTTTGACACTTTGAGTCCCGGTACTCAGCGCGTGGCAAACTAGATGTTGGTAACACGAACAGCAGTGACATTAGCATTCTTAGGTTAGTGCTTCTACTGTGACAAAACATACATTGTAAGTGCTACGATTTAAAATTCCATTAATCAGAATAACAATGGATGTTCTAAACTTTGCATTTTTTTCCATTTTGTATCGCTGCTTCCTACATCGTTAATTTAATTTTATTGCTTAACCTGCTATCCATAACCGAAAACCCAAGTCCGAAAGTATATTCTGACGTCAACTTGCGCTTCGATATACAACTTAAATTGCATGTACAATAATCTGAACCATGAGTTCATTGCTTTACCAAACTATTGAATGATTTTGTATAAAAACTAATTTGGTTACATGATGAATGGCTTCGTAATGCCTTAAAGCACTTGAGCTTATGAAAAATCAGCAAATTGTGAGAGTTGGCTTGTAAGTTAAATGTGTCATTGAAAACATTTGAACATGCTTAACGGTATAAGAATGCTTTACTAATATATTACAAATTAGTTAGTTACTCCTAAAGGGCGTAACTCCATTATTTATTGATCTTCTCCTTCAAAACTCCACCTTGAGGTTACAAATGACTAAGTACACCTACTTTGAACTAAATTTTGATGGTATATTTTTTCTGATAATTTCAATTAATATCAGTGACGGTTCCCGATTTAGGTACGTTTTTTTTGGGTGTTTAGGGTAATTCAAAATTGAAATAATGGACAAATAAAAAAAAATCGGAAACAAATTAAAAAAATCTCTTTAGAGTCCTCAATAACTGTTTTGATTATAACTACCGAGGGGTCCATAAATTTGACCAACCGAATGCAGTATCTTTTTTTACTCGACAGGAGCTTTCGAATGAGCATAAATTTAAACATTGTGAAAGGCAAAGTATAAATAGTGGGCCGGTTTCAGCGATAATTACTCATTTAAAATTCAATGTCAATTCTTTTAGTGTTACTTTTTCGATGTAGGTCATGTGTTTACAGATTTTTATCCACTTATCCCCCATCAATTCACCTCGGAATCATGAGGACTACACCTATTTATTCAAAAACATATTCTAATGACTTTCCGAAATTTCATCCAAAAAATATTTCAATGTTTATTGCAGATATTCCTCCGCACAATCCATTAAAAATTTCTTCAGTCTTTCCTTAAAATATTCTTTTAAAGGATTTTTGTGATTTTTTTAAACATTCTGCAAATTTCCTTAGTAGATATCTCCAGCAATAATCATATACATGTATCCTGAAACGTCTAACCAATTTACAAGATTAAATTTGTTACTTATTCGAAGAGATTTCTCCAGGATTCCTTCAGATTTCTAGAACATCCTAAGGCAGTCTTTTTCTAAAAAAATCTTGATTTCACTGTTTATTTATTAAGGTATTGCAAGCCATCCAAATTATTTCGAAGGATTCAATTGAAATTCCTTTCATTCTAGGATTTCTCGAAAAATAAGCCCATAGAGTTTAAGATTGACAATATACCCAAAATGCCGAGCATTACAAAACGCTTAAAACGGTAACATTATAAAAAATGCGTTGAGAAAATCCAAAAAAAAAAAAAAATATTGACTTAGAGTTTCTGAAAAAAAGATGTGTTTTTGGAGTAATTCAATTGGGAATTTTCAGAGGAATGATTTGGGAATTTCCTGATAGAACATTTAACAGTTAAACTCCAAACAGTTGTGAAAGTTATGGTGAAATTTCTAGCGAGGTTCCAGAAACAATTTCTGTAGGCTTGTCAAGCAGAACTCCAATGGATTTAATTAATTTAACTTTAAATTAATCTTAATTATCCTACACTAAAATAAAGCAAGCATAATTGCAAGGCTAGTGTGCGATAGGAAGTAACATCAACGTCAACGTTTCAAACAAGATGTCGTAATCCTTACTTATTTACCCAACACAGGAAGCAAACACAAACTCACACCAATCAAACATTGAATGTCGTACTCACCCAACGGCAACTGTGGAACATGTGGCTGAACTTCAGCAGGCTTCAGCTTTGTTGCCAGGGGAGTGGTAGGTCCGTTAACCAGCACTTCTCCAAGGTAGTTCAGCAGTTTCTGGGCACGGTTCTTGGATTTGGCAAAGCGGAACAGCTGGGGATGCTCGTCAATGAAGTACGTATCCAGAACACCGTTCAGGAATTTCTGGTTTTCCAGCACGTTCAGCAGGAACGGGATGTTCGTTTTGACACCGCGAATACGGAACTCACGCAATGCTCGGTTCATTTTGGCAGCGGATGATTGCAAATCGGAAGCGTGTGAAATTACTTTGACCAGGAGTGAATCGTAATATGGTGAGATAATGGCACCAGCGTAAGCAGAGGCACTGTCCAGACGGATGCCCATACCTTCACCAGATCTGAATACTTCCAGACGACCCGTACTCGGTTGGAAGTCATTGGCAGGGTCTTCAGTCGTAACACGGCACTGGATGGCATAGCCCTGAGTTTTGATGTTTTCTTGATTGTATCCAAGCTCTGGCAACGTCATGCCTTCAGCTACTCGGATTTGTGATTGTACGAGATCAATACCGGTAATTTCTTCTGTAACGGTGTGCTCTACCTGGAGGCGAGCGTTCACTTCGATGAAGTAGAAATTGCCCGATTCATCACAGAGGAACTCTACTGTTCCGGCGTTTTCGTAGCCAACATGCTTGGCCAGCTTGACGGCATATTCGGTCATTTTGTCACGTACTTCTCGAGGTAGCCGTGGAGCAGGGGCAATTTCAACGACTTTCTGATGACGTCTTTGCACCGAACAGTCACGTTCGTACAAATGGACAACATTGCCAGCCTTGTCTCCGAGGAGCTGTACCTCAATATGTCGTGGTCGTTCGATGAACTTTTCGATGAACATGGCACCGTTACCGAAGGCTGCTTTAGCTTCCGAACTGGCTCGCTGGAAGTTATCTTCAACCTCTTCCATTTTCCGTACCACTCTCATGCCTCGACCACCACCGCCGTAAGCAGCCTTGAAGATCACTGGTAGTCCGTGTTTCTTGCAGAAGTCGAGAGCCTCTTCCTTGGTCGTTACGGGACCATCAGTTCCGGGTACGATGGGAACACCGGCTTCGATGGCTGCCTTGCGAGCGGCCACCTTATCTCCCATCTGCTGCACGACCTTCGGAGACGGACCGATGAATCGGAGACCGGCATCGATGACGGCTTGGGCAAAGTCGGATCGCTCGGAAAGGAAACCGTAGCTGTAACAACAATTGTGTTTAATGAGTGGATACTAGTTTGCTGGACTACAGTGAAAGCATTTGTTCAAGACGCAGCCAAGAGCATCGTCGGCTACGTCGAAAGAAGCTGATAAATATGGGTGACGATGAAAATCTGGTCGGAATGCTAAATAAGATACACAACAGTTCATGGAGCAAGCGAAACGGAAATAATAGTAGCAAACCCGTCTATTGAGGGACAAAAAGCGCGAACTGTAAAAAGTGAAATGTTTAGAAATGAAGCACAAAATCACGGATCAAGGAGCTAAGAGCATCGTCGGCTATGTGGAATAGAGGACAGGGCACGATCTGTTCGACGAGGAGTGCAGGAAAACTTAGTCGAAACGATTTTATGCAAAATAGGCCACTCCCCCGCGATAGGACACGGAGCAATTTAAACAAAAACAGAATTGGCAAACCCGCCTATTACGGGACAAAAAGCGCCAATTGTAAGAAGTGGAATGTGGAGAAGTCGAGCAGTTTCATGTACACAAATACACGTGGGTCCTACGAGAAGATTAACGCATCCCAAAAGACTTCAAGCCGCGACCTGAAATTTTTAGGAAGCATTTTGAAGAACAGGCGAGAGATGATCTAAAGATGAAAGTAGTACTACAACGAACACCTGAATGGCATGAAGAACACACGAGCAGAGATTGTCACTACATCGGAGGATGGAAAGCAACATGCTTCCACATTCATGGAAGTTAAAGATGTCATTCATCTCCTTACGAATAAGAAGGCGGTTTAGAAGGATAGTTTTATATGGTTTTGGAGCCGAACTAACCGAGATGGGCCCAGAAACGTTGACCGACAGTCTGCACCGACTGATGGTTGGAATCTGCGAGACGGAATAGCTACATAAATAATGGAAACAAGGAATTATTTGCTGTACACACAAAAAGGTTGACAAGCTGGAACAAATTCCGCATACAAAGTGTTATTGTTCATCACCAATAGCAAATGAGTTCGTGGAATGTTATACAGCTAATTTCATCGATGGTCGCTCAACGATGGATCAAATATTCACGGTGTATTCTTCCAAAAATGTAGTATCCCAACGCATTATTTGTTACGCTTGTCGACCATTGCAGTTACCTTAAATTGTTGTGGTGTCTTCTGCGCGATGATTTCTGACTGTCTAAGGAATGAATGAATGAAGTAACAGCGAAATACAAGCATTTTTAAAATGGTAAACTTTTGTGCATGCTGTTCAACACTATGCTAACTAGATGGTTTCATACGGAAAGCCGGATTTAACAATTGAGACACGATTTTCACAAGATCCAGTCAAATTGTTTGCTTAACTGATTTGAAACGGTGGCAGATCTGTAGGTATACCTGTCTGAAGCTTAAAGCAACAAAAGCCGGATTGGAGATGATTAGAGGTGATGGATGAGCTCGTCTACTTTAGTTTCGTGTTGACGACTGAGAACAACGTTAGACGTGAAATACGGTGGCTTATCAATGGAAGTCGTCCCTCCTTAAAGTACCATGCACAAGAACGCTAATACAACCGGTGATCTTCAAGTGGACATGGATAAAACTAGAAGAGGACCTGTATACACTTGGAGTATACGAACGACGTGAGAATTGGGCGATTTTTGGGGGTTTGCAGAGGAAAAGTGTGTGGCAACGGCGAATTTACCATGAACTCATCCGACTCTACGGCGAATTCAGTATTCAGTACGCTGGACATGTTGTAAAATTACCGAACAATCCTGTAAAATTAGTCCTGTTGGAACATGTACAATATAATCTGCAGGTGAATTCCGGCGCACATTTTCTTCGAAGAGAAGAAACTTTCTTCTATAATCCACCAACAAGAAAATTTTCTTTTCTTCGAAGAAAATACGCGCCGGAATTCGCCTACTGCAGACCGAAAAAATAATCGAAACTCACCCGGGATGCACCGCGTCGACGTCGTTCTCCTTACAAACTCTTATAATCTCTGGAATGCTTAGGTAAGCCTCGACCGGTGCGAGACCCTTGCCCACCATGTATGATTCATCCGCTTTCTGACGGTGCATGTGCATTTTATCCTGCTCCGAGTATACCGCTACCGACCGAATGCCCAGTTCGTTACATGCTCGGAAGACACGGATGGCAATTTCGCCACGATTCGCAACCAGCACGGATCGAATCGGCTTGTACTCTATCTGGATCGGGGATGAGAGATATAGATTAGTCATCACCAAATGGAAACATTAACTAGAACATTTACCTTTGTAGAATAAGCATTCTTGGTCATGGACCAAATTCTGACACGGGGAGCCCTTTTGAAGGCTTTTAAGGCAATTTGGGCACCGCACATGGACATGGTGATGGCGATATTAGTGTCTGTTCCTTATGCTAAGTAGAGGTGCGCGGTTTGTAAAATTTGTAAAAATATAAACTTTTCCTATAGTTGTATCACTTATCGAGCAGACTAAACTTAATATAGATCAGGTAAAACAAAAACACTAATGATCGATTGGTTTAAGCAGATTTGGATAACTGTGATGCTGAAGTACACCAACTGGGACGTCGATTTATAGTTAGAGCTGGGCTTAAGTAGTATGCAAACTGTTCGTTCGCAATCGATGGCGTTTTTCGTAGATGAGGTGTTCGCTGCGTTAATGGTTGAGGTATTCTGTAAAATAGAACAGAAATGGTGTGATTAGGTTCTGTTTCTGTTGGAGATGATTTATTGCAACTAATACTGGACGAATGATATTTGTTTTTGACCGTGTATCGGTGTAATCATATTTTGTTTTCTTTATTATCGAATGTTATATGTCATGGCTAGTTCGTTTCTGGACCAATGGCTGCACTTATCTTCTGTTGGAAGACGTCATTATAAGCTAGAGGTTATGAATGGCTATTTCGGTGGTGGGATTCGATCCAAGGTCTACGGCGTGAAAACAATGCATTCTAATAGCTAAAATACGGGAATTGTGGGCTTCGTAGCCGTGTGGTTAGCGGCGTCAGTCGTTTAGGTGTATTGTGCTACGAAGTGTGGGTTCGATTCCCGCCCCAGTCGGAGAAAACTTTTCGTCAAACGAAAAATTCTTCATTGGTCCACTGGTCGTTCCGTGTGTCCGTTGTCTAATGTAAGTTATGTTCAGTCTGTGCAGCCTATGGCTGAAGACGGTGTAAATTGTCTTTTTTTTTCTTTTTTAAAAATAATTACTGGTACTTATAAGTGCTGAAACTTTTTTTGCGCTGTGAACACCGGACAAATTTCATCGCACGCTAGAAGTAAAATAAAGCAGTTGGACTGGCTAGACATGACATGGCTTACTATAGCAGCCCTTCCTTTCTTTGCCAATTGAAAAGAAATTGAAATTAGCTGCTATTTAGATTAAAGTTAAGCGAAGTATGCACTTCAACAGAAAAGTAACCGCCTATCTCGATGCATAGGAAATTTCTTGCAATAAATGCTCAAGAAAAGCATTTTTCTTTGATCGCAGTACGCAGTTGAAAAGAAATGTCAATTCAAATGGAGCTCACTGTAGGAAATTTCTTGACCATTTCGTGGGCAGAAATATTTACTTTTCTTGAGCGGAACAGCATAGAGTGCAGAATCACTTGGGCACTTCCATGATTCACTTTGGCATGGGGGGTTTTTCTTGACCGAATAATCTGAAACTTTGCAATAAGAAGCGCATTAGCACGGCGCATATTGTGGCCAAATATGACCTCTATGGCTTTCAAAAATCCCCACTGCCGAAGTGAATCAAAAGTGCCAAGAATAGGATCCGGCTCCCTACCTAGCTTTAGGATATTTTTTTCAAACACGTTGTCCTAGGCACTCATCCTCATAATATAAATGTGTTAGGAGGAGCTCTTTGAATAACTAAAATTCAGACATTCGCGAGATGATTGAATTCTGATTAAAATTTACCCCCTTAACCCCTGTAGATAAAATAATGTTGTTTTCAGGAGAAATTTTGCAAACTTTTTTTTACAAATAGCTCAATGAATTCTCAAAGATTTTTTAGTGTTTTTAGATTTTAGTGGTTATTCGAAATGTTCATCAAAGAATTCTACTATTGGCACCTAGAAAGACGATTCTGGAGATTATTCAAGAAATTCGTTAAAGTATTATATTTTTTACATAAATATATTTAAAAATTACACCCAAATTCTTTTTAAAGGAGTTCCTCTAGAAAATGTCCAATGGATTAGTAGAAACTGCATGAGAGTTCTTAATTTTAGGCAATTTTACCCTTTACTCCAGAGTAAACTCTGGTGTGATTACCGTTACGTCCTGAATTCTGAACATGACTCATATTCCGAATACTTGACTTTTTAGAGCAATTTTTAAAGAAATTTAGTAAAGTTTTTTTCACAAGGTTGATCAATTCTTCTATGATTTAAGCCCCTGTAAATGTTGAGCTTGTTTATTGATAGTGTTAAGAAGATTTTGTATTTTGTTTGTTCGTAAAATGTATGACAGGTACTATTTGCAGTAGTTGTGTAGGTTTTTCCCCAGTAGCATTGACCGTAACCATGTAGGCTATCACCCACCGAGCCCCTATAATCTATTACCAGATGTCTGGAAGCATAGCATTCGGGTGGCCATGAGGTGTGGTGAAATGGGGGCCAAAGGTATCGACCGTGATAATTATATTTTGAATTTGTTTATCGGCATATCGGTCTATTTTGCTCGAAGTAAGAGGGAGCATGGAGAAGAAAGCAATGAATACTAGATAAATAGGTACCGTAAGGGAACGGCGAGAGAAATTGGATTAGATGTTGAAGAGGGCATACCATATTAAACAGTATTACTTGAAACGTCCTTCCTTGTGGCTAACGTCCCCTATGGGAACGGCTTGGGTGTGTTTTGAGAATGACACTACCAAGACAGCCAAAAGGAAGGAGGTTTCAAGCGCCCTAATACTGTTTGGCGATCAAGCAGGTTCTATCGATCGGTGGCTTATATTTTTGGGGAATCATTACACAGTCATGGATTCTTTGTCCATATCATGCGTATTTCTCCCCGATAAGCCACACACATGATCATTCTATATGAACTTCGTTTTTCTTTTTAGCCGTTTGTTATTTTACATACAAATGTATCGACCGTGATAATTATATTTTGAATTTGTTTATCGGCATATCGGCATCAATAAATTTTATAAGACCTACGAAACAACATCCGTAGCTCCTCTCTCGCACACTTCGGATACTAATCCGACAACTCTGAATCCATCCTGCTTAGGCGAACAGCAGGCTGAAAAACAATCGAGTGAATAGTACTATAGCACAGGTTCAAGAGAAGTTGGTGCCTCCTTAGGAAGAAGAACGACAAGTGCATGTTAGTTTGTAGATTCGTGTTGCATGGTTGTGAATCTATTTCCAGAAGGTAAAAAGAGACTGGCGCTAGATAAGTTAGCAGACCACAACTAATTAATGTCCAATTCTAAGTGACGAATGTACCACGTGCAATACACCCGGTGCCAGTTGTATCACACTGATACTATACCGCACGGCTCTTTGTACGACTAGCAGGTAATATTATGTGTAATTAGACCCGTAAACCCAAATGCACCAACAGGTTCTTTACACGAATCCCCCCGACTGATCAGACCAGACCGAAACTACCGACCAGTGCATCATCAGGTAGCATAACCACAATAGTTAACCGTGTTCTATGAACATAACCCTTTGACTAGTGCTCATAACATGTGCTTCCAGTTCCACTCGCCCATGAACGACCAGGATTTACGGATCCACAACATTTGCGGTGCGAGAGAGTTGAGTGCGTGTCGCAGTGCAGCTCGCGACGCAACCGGTCGGTCGCCTGGGACAGCGGAGATGCAGTCGGCGCAACATCACGGGGCCCCCAACGAGTGTTAACTGCGATGGAATATGTAGGGGAAGTTCGAGCGTAGGAGATAACTGTATGTATACGGTTGATTAAGCATGATTAACGGATGATAGTTTAAAGCAGCAAAAACATTCTCGTTAGATGCCGCAATTTCTTATTATTGTGCTTGATAGTTCAGACAATAGACAATAGAATGCTTGGTAGAATACAGTTGACCAAGGAAGCTCTCAATGGATCATTAAAATATTCAAAACGGTCGCTATGACAAGCATAGATAGCGCCACCGTAACCTTGTGTATTTGACAGAACAGCAATGCTGTTACAATGTTAAATCCCATAACAGTGGCGCCTTTTTTTATGCAGTGAGCACTGACTAAAACAACCTTCAATGATCCATTTATAACTGTGGAGCTGTTCAATGAGCAAAAAGCTACGCTGAAGAACAGACACTGTTCTGTTTGAGATACAAATAAAAAAAGGAATAGAAGAAATACTTTTTAATACCAGATGTAATTTAATAAGAAATTTATTAGGATGTTATTAGGGAAATTTCGGGTCAAATTTACTTTGAGTTCTTTGAATTGTTGACCATTCTAGGATTTTGTAAAAAATCAGTAACTTTCAGTCACACTTGATAGAAACTCTGTTCTATGTACTAATTAAAATATCTTCTTATTTGAAAGAAACTTTTTTCCATTATTAACTTGAAATAGATCGTTTTAAGCTAGAAGCTTATGTACAGAACAGTTCTAATGGTTATTCACGGCTGAGTGTTCCAGTATTGCTACAATATAAAATTATTCATAAAATTAAATAAATTAAATATAGACAAACCAAAAAAACATTTATCGAAGGATAAAGTCGATGTATTAGATGGAAATTGAATTTGAAGTTGAAATAATTAGCTTTGAAATGTTCTAGATTTAAATCAGTAGAATAGTCTTTTGGAGTGAATTCATCATTTTTTTTGCAAAGCCCACAAAATAAAACAGTTTAGATGTAGTTTAAACATCAAGGAAATTAGGACATACCGTTTTATCCCAAATTCCGAACAGATTCATATTTCGAACACTCGTTTTTTTCGTTCGGTATTTGAATCAAAATGTTAAAATATTTTTATCGGCACACTCTATAGCTAACAACTAGACTTTGCGGAGAAACTAAAATTTTCACCAATATCATTTAATTTAGGCCCAACAAAGACAAAGACAAAGACAACGAGACGGTAATGCTGCCAGTGAACGATTTGTTCTTTGAAGAAAGCACCACACTTGACAACGGACTAGCATGCAACGCCTAGTGGCACAGTCGAAATACGTACTCGTCGCAAATTTTTCCGGATTGAAGTGGGAATCGAATCAACACTTCTTGACTCGATGCGGCTAAATGTTTGGTAACACTAACCGCACGGCCACGAAGCCCACAAAGTGCTCGGAATATGAATCGAAACGGTATCCTTCAAATGGAAACAAAAAAGTACGCTTCAAATATATTCCCAACTCCTGAATCAGGATAAAGATTAAGTATTTCCCAAACTTTAAAAACAATAGCCCACATTTTATTGGGTCACCTGGTATAAAATTCGATTTTTTTTTTGTAATTTTAAACTGAACTAAACAATTGACCTATATATCATTGTTATTTAAACTAATCCCAATCAATTCGTCGGAGTGACTGCCGTTGCGTTTTAAAATGTAATAAGAATGTTATATCTGCTCTCGGCTACGGCTACGGCTCGGCTACGAATGCTAGCCTTTTTAAAATTATATAGATTGTACAATTATAGAAACGTGTAAATTTAAACTGTTTAAGAAAATTTGGGCAGAAATGCGTGATTGATCCTCTTCTTCCTGGAGTTACGTCCTCACTGGGACAGAGTCTGCTTCTCAGCTTAGTGCTCAATAAGCACTTCCACAGTTATTAACTGAGAGCTTTCTTTGCCATTTTCGCATTCGTATATCGTGTGGTAGGTACGATGATACTCTATGCCCAGGGAAGTCAAGGAAATTTCCATTACGAAAAGATCCTGGACCGAACGGGAATCGAACCCAGACACCTTCAGCATGGCTTTGCTTTGTAGCCGTGGACTCTAACCACTCGGTTAAGGAAGGCCCGTGATTGATGTATATTTTAAGATTTAGTGCAATTATGGAACAATTGCGAAGAATTATATAAATTATCATAGAACACGAGGCTCCATCGTAGACTCAATGAGAATAAAAATAAAAATATAAAACAGGTGATTGCTGCAACACACATATTATAGACCTTGTATGAACATCCGATATTTTTTCACTAAAAGTTAACCTTGGTAGCCAAAAAAAGTTTGCAGTATCTATATAAAAAATGAAGTGGTCAGTTGTTGCAGAATTCGTTCTCAATTGATTTTAAAGCACGATCAAAGTAAGCGAAGAAAAACATCCCATCGGTAGCGGTTTATGTTCGGCAGTGTATCGCAAGTTGTAAAAAGTTTGATAAATGAGAGAAGCGAACGAGAGCCTCAAGGAGAGAGCGACGATAAAATCATTTTTTTTTCGCTTCTTCACCCTTACCCTCCAAGGTTGGAGCTTGTTTAGAGGGATTTTATCATGCACTGCTCTGCCCTTAACTGCATATTTGTAACATTAGACAAAAGTAGGCATTGAGTAAATGAAATACCAAGTGTGTTTTTTATGGCAGTATGGGAAAAACTGAAATTTCTAAATGCTACCAAAAACTAAAAAGTGATTATATGAGGCTGAAAATTTGTACAGCTAATATTGCATAATGGGTGAATAGCCAGAAAATAATTCTGATAGCAATTTTATTGCTACCACATTACAAGGCTCAGGTATAATATCAATGTGACTGCTATGCGGTTACAATTAGCAATGTGACAAAACTACCAGGAATTTTGTTTTCGAATTTTCTAAAACAATCTCACAGATTTTAGTAAGTTGATCGAAAGTGTTTATCATCCACAGTATTCACTCGAAATTGACAAAAATGTCGAATGTGACAAATATGCAGTTATTATATAATAATACAGTCATTCCATGAAAAACCGATCTAGTGGGTCTCCGAATTCCGTGCAAATTTGCTATTTTGTTCCTTATCCGAAATAAGGATACATGTATTTTTGGATTTTTTGATTAGGGTGACCATTTCCGAAATAGGGTGACCAGAAAAATCGCGATTTTGCAAAATTTTTATTTTTAAAAAAATTATAACTTTTGAACCGTTTGACCGATTTTTAATCTTTTTAGACGAAATGAAGGCTTAAGATTTTGACTTTTCGGGAAAAATATAAAATTTCACAAAAATTGTGTTTTTACATGAAAAAACTCAATAGTTTCCGTTTTTTCGTGTTTTGAAGGCCTCGGGACCAAAGGGGCTATCGCTGTTCTCATTTTTTCTTGAAAGTTCAGAAAATTTTACGTATACTGTCAAATTTTCAGCGATGTATGTTTTTTAGTTTTTGAGATATATTTTTTTTTTGAAAATAAAAAAATTGTCATTTTTATCGGCACACACTGTAGGTCTCAGCGCATTAGATTTGTAATGTTTAAACAAAATTATAACTTTTGAACAGCCTAACCGATTTGCAATCTTTTTGTATGGAATAAAATTTTCATATATTTTAATGTGAAATTTTTTTTTTTCGAAGTTTTCTATTTTTTCTATTTTTTCTGAAAAGTTGAGACCTTAAGCTTTCATTCCATAAAAAAAGATTGGAAATCGGTTGAGCTGTTCAAAAGTTATGATTTTTTTTAAACATTACAAATCTAATGCGCTGAGTTCTACAGTGTGTGCCGATTAAAAATGACTGATTTTTTATTTTCAAAAAAAAAAAAAAATATATCTCAAAAACTAAAAAACCTACATCGCTGAAAATTTGACAGTTTACGTAAAATTTTCTGAACTTTTAAGAAAAAATGAGAGCAGCAATAGCCCCTTTGATCCCGAGGCCTTCAAAACACGAAAAAACGGAAACTATTGAGTTTTTTCATGTAAAAACACAATTTTTGTGAAATTTTATATTTTTTTCCGAAAAGTTAAAATCTTTAGCCTTCATTTCGTCCAAAAAGATTGAAAATCGGTCAAACGGTTCAAAAGTTATAATTTTTTAAAAATAAAAATTTTGCAAAATCGCGATTTTTCTGGTCACTCTATTTTGGAAATGGTCACCCTAATCAAAAATCCAAAAATACGTGTATCATTATTTCGGATAAGGAACAAAATAGCAAATTTTCACGGAATTCGGAGACCCACTAGATCGGTTTTTCATGGAATGGCTGAATATATAATCAGAGCTGTAGCAGTATACGATACATAGGCTCTCATAATGTGTTGCAAATTATGATTGTTACAGAGAGCGATAAATGAGAAATTCTCTCAATTTTCTCAGGATTAAATCCATCGGAGTGGTCTTTGAATGTCATGAAAAGGTTTGAGAACGAATGAACGGACTAACGTAAGTTTTTCAACAAGGGATGCGCCGTGATAGAGCAAGGAAACAGTCTGGGAAAGTCTCCGGAATATTTGGCAAAACGAAAGAAAATTAATATACATACATACATATACATGACAATAATAAAATTTTCTTGGTTTACATGTTACTTATGTTATTGTTTATTGGGATGCCTTAACAAATGTTAAAGGTTATAAAAATCGTGAATGTAACTGTTAGTTTTTCAATTTATTGTTCAAAACGATAAACTTTTCACTTGCCCCACCTATGGGGGTATTTAACCCTCTAATACCCAAATTTTTATTTTCGATCTAAATATCATTTTTCGTTATATAAAATCGTTCTAAACACGTTTTGGGCAATGGTTTGTTTTTATTCGCAAATCTATGAACTTTGGTTTTTGATTTTTATAATTTTTATTTTTGAACATCCCTATCCTTTCTCATTTTTTCTTGAAGCCTCTTCTTGTTACTGGTTTTTGGCAATTATAAAAATTCAAGTTTTAACAGTATTCAAAAATATATTAAATTTTTAATATTTTTCTGGAAATATTTTTGTTTTTCGTGTAATTAATGGAAACACAGGATTGAAATTATTTTAATACCACCAGGCTCTTCTTCTGTGATAAGTTGATAGTAGAAAAATATAAAAGGTACAATTTTTCATTTTATACGTTAAATGAACCCGAGGCATTTGTAGATCATATAAGAATACAATTTTTCGAACAATTTTTAAAAATACAAACAAGTTTCAAAAGTCACAAAAAACTTTTCTTATATGCGTGTTATGAGTTAAGGTTTAAGCCAAACATAAAATCATTTCGATATCCGAGCTACGAAAAAATACATAAAATTCCAAAGTGTACCCCGTCTAAAGGCGGGGTTGGGTATTAGGTTAGGGGTTAAGGTTGTTTTAATTTAAGGTCTTTAGAATTTGAAGAATCCCAACTATGCGAAACCTATTACCCACTTGCCCCACGGTACCTTATTTAGTGTCAGGTAGGTGAATGTAACTGACACGCTTGCTATGAGGTTTTGGAAAATACACCCAACCAGCGGCTGCTACATTTCAATTCATAATTCTACATAAAAAACATTACAAATATTGTATAATATTGTTACACATACAATAATTGTTAGGATATCGTAGATTTTTTGTATTGAAATCATACATTTTCTGAATATGTAACGATATTTGAAAATATTTGTAGGAAGCTCTAGTTTTGGATGTATACATATCGTGTAGAGCTCTGCTTAAAAATCTTCCTTAATCTGTTACTCTTTCAAAATAATTGTAAGCAACTAGGCCAGTGAAAATTTCCATACAAAATCTAAACAGTGCAGTGCCCTATATAATTGTATAGTCATTTATATTTAGAGCTGTATGTAATTGAATAATTTTATTAATATTTCTACTATCTAGAAACAGCTCTATGTTTAATTAACGAATTTCAATAATCAATAATCGATAGTTCATTGGTGTTCAAGATATGCCAAAAGACTAAAAGACCAAGCCGTTTAAATTCACAAATACAAAAAACTACCTTTTTCAAATGCTTGCCGATGAAAGATGTTGCAAGCTCGCAAAAAAGATGGGAGGTTCATGCAAGTTCGATACTATTTGCAAATAAAATATTTGTGTTTCTGCATACCGTGTGAGCAATGACTTTCGATCCGACGACTCCATCTCATAAGATCATAAAATATGATTCAAACATATTTTTTGTATAACATATTGATACTGATAATTTCTTAATTATAATATACTTTTCTGAAAACTTAATAACAAAGAATAAAAAAGGTGAAATAATATCTGTTTCAAACTGCTATTGAGAGTAGTACATAAAACTTCATTGTAATCATATATCGTTAAAGTAGGTTTAAAAAAAATACTTGATAGCTTTTTGGGGACAACGTTATATCCAATCCTAAAAATAGTAAACAAAACAGGGCAAACATATAACAATACAGGGCAAACATATAAATAATGGAGAGCTGGCACATGTTTTCTTGAATTCAAGAGACTACAGGTAATAATGATGTTTTAAATATTACTATGAAGTTTGAAATTATGCAATCATTATCCAACCATTAAAATGATCTACGTTCTTCTTTTTCTTGGCATTACGTCCTCACTGGGACGGAGCCTGCTTCTCAGCTTAGTGTTCTTATGAGCACTTCCACAGTTATTAACTGAAAACTTTCTTTGCCAAAGTTGCCATTTTCGCATTCGTTTATCGTGTGGCAAATACGACTATACTCTATGCCCAGGAAAGTCAAGGAAATTTCCTTTACGAAAAGATCGTGGACCGACCGGAAATCGAACCCAGACACCTTCAGCATGGCTTTGCTTTATAGCCGCGGACTCTAACCACCCGGCTCAGGAAGGCCACTAAATAAAAAGAATAATATATATAAAAATAAAAAGAATTTGATATAAATATTTACTATTCTTTTAACATTATAAATAAATGAAATACGTAAAATGATCTACGTATTTCATTTGTTTTTTTTTTTAAATTTTAAAAGAATAGTGAATATTTATATCGAATTCTTTTTATTTATTTCTTCAAATCAAATGAATATCAAACTAACATGGTGAAAAAGAAAGAGAAGTGAAACTGTTGTGTAAGAAATCAATTGTTCAATTTTGTTTTCACTTAACTTATTGAGAAAATAACTTTTGCTTCTCTTAGAAGGAATTTGTCTTCCAATTTTAAATATTTCAAAATACTAGTGTAAAAGTAAGCCTATGTAAAAACATTCTATATTTTACGTATGTTATTTACAACAATCGGAGTGAACATATTTTTTTCAGTTATATAACATTTCTTGTCCGTCTAATCGCATTCTTCCGTTGCAACATCACCATTCAAAACGTTCGAAACAATATCAATTGCAAAAGGATCAACCCAAGGGTCAGGCTCCGTTATCATCATTGTTCATAATTTGCACGTAAACATATATGGACCTTGTTTTTACAATCAGCTGTTACGTGAGCGATGTTGTTGGGGAATTATGATAAGGATTTTACTTTTTACCTACGTAAGCGAATGAGCAGACTATTACCGGCAACATGGGATCAATGCGTGAATGTTTTTCTTCTCGAGGGTAAGGTTGTTAGAACATTGAAATGACCGTTACAAATGGCAGCTTGCTGTTCACGTTCTTTTTCTGATTCTTTCTGAAGTTACGCCCCAACAGGAACAGTTACTGCTTCTTCGTTTAGTATTCTATTAGCACTTCCACAATTATTAACTGATTTTTTTTGTCAGTTGACCATTTTTGCATTTGTATATCGTATATGCCATGGAAGTTGAGAAATTTGCAATCTGAACAGATTCCGCCCGATAGGACTCGAACTTAAGATACTTAGCTTGTTGCATAGCTTTGCGTTTACCGCTATAGTGAAATGGGCCCCCTGGGTGTAACTGATTTTTTTATCCGGCTCAGAAATTAAGCTGAAAATTCACTTATTGCTTGTTTAATAAAAGCTTGTTCCCATTTTCAGCGATATATGGGACAGATCGTTGATTGTCGATGAAAATGCGAAGACACAGTACACTTTGTGCTCGAAACAATACAGTTTATGAATGGTAAGATGGACACGTTTTCTTTAACTTTTACTACCGGCAATTCAAGATAGCGATGACGGTGATTGATGCCGTTTCTTGGCAAAGTTATGCACCAGTGGCGGTCTAGGAAATAAGGTTTATCATTTTCACCCTTATCAATCTTCACAATGACTTAATTTTTCGATTTTAGTGGTACAAAACGTGTTCACGACTTGACCTAGTTGTTGAAACATTCACTCACAAAACAATTTCACTTTCTTCATCACTCTGATACTTTTCCACTAAAGAGCACCACGTTTTCGGGTTTTACCTTTGGTAGAAGTTAATCACAATTGCAAACTGATACTGCCCACCATCAGTTCACTTTACTCGAGCGAGCTGATTTCGCAGACGATGATGTGCACTGTTCCGAAGCAGTGGCAAGACTAAACCATCGTAGACTACCGGCAAAGTGAAACGGGAATCTTTCACGCTCGTTGATCATTTGCGCGCTCCCCGATTATTGATAATACATATTCACAACTGTGCGGCGTTTAGGAAGGCTGATTATAGATTTGCTGTTATATATTGGGTATATTGGTAAATAAGCGAAGTCCAACATATTTTTTTTTAATTTTACAAACAAAAATCGCTTTATGTGCACCCAAGAATATTCTTTCTCTCATAAATGTTTATCAGATGAATAAAATACACTTGCTCATAGTTTGAGTCGAGGCGTAGGCTTGAGGCGCTCTTGGTAAGCCGTTCAATCAAAACTTCAGTGAAAATTGTTTCTCATTTTTTAATAGATTTGTAATGGAAATAATTCTTATGGTGCAGATGCATCGAAGCCGAACCTCAAATTTTCTTGAGTTCGAATCTGGAGAGTTGAACTTCCGTTTGAGCTGACAATTTGATCGATTAGTCACTTTCCGATGATGACCAATCGATCAAGTTTTCAGCTCAAACGGATGATCGCTTTTTAATACTGATTCCATTGAAAATTTAAGGTTTGGCTTCGATATATTTTCACCCTAAAGTAATATGAAAATCCGAAACATTTTAGAGATGTTTGTATAAATTAAATCATTTGAAAAAATCTTGCCTGCATAAATTGAAAGCAAAAATTCCTAATGGGTGGTATGAATAAACAGCGCACAGTGGCGCATGGCCGGTCAAAACCTCAAAAATTCATGTTCACAAAAACACTTGTTAATATTTTTAATAGACTTCTATACTATTGAGTGACAATATCTCAAAATTTGAGATTGATTGGCTTAGTTTTCTAATTTTGGCAGCATCTTAAGTGTGGGAAAGTCAGCAAAATTGGACTGCTTAAAATTCATCAAGTATGGTTCATCGAGCCAACTTCAAACAGCAGTATCTCAATAAAATCATAACCAATTTGAGCTCAATAGGCTTCATTCGGAAGCGTAGTCTCAAGCCATTGATTTGACTATAATTACATAAATTTTAACGAATTAAATTGTTATTTGTTGCAAAAAATGTTTTTACAATCTTTCTTCAATTTTTTTGTAAATTTTCAATACGTCTTCCGTTTTATGTGAAGTGTTTCGGGAAAATGAGTCACTCACTATGAAGCAGCTATTAGTATATACTTTCAGATGTGTAATAGTTTTTCTTGCCCCTGTTTGCCCCTAGAGGTGAAAATACCATTATAATTTTTCATTAAAATTTATCGATTTCATCATTCCAATCTGCATAATGCGTCATAATTCGTTGAAAACTTTACTAAAATACTAAAAGAAAATTAAACTTGTATCTCTTGTTCTGGTTTATGCACAAATTTCTGCATTACAACCATTCATTTTTTAATGCTAGCCTTTTTATTCGATTGGATGAAAAAACTTAATTTGGACAAATTCCACTAGAAAATCGAATTTATAATTTGACAATTATTCCCAACAGGATGACATCTGGTCTCCAAGATAGTTATTAGATTACCATTATCAAGCGATTTGGGACATATTTGATGTTTTGTCCGACCTTTGTATGATGGACCGCCACTGTGCAGCGCTTAACTTATGTACTTGTAGTGCGCAACACTTTCGAATATGAGCGTTTACTACATGCGAGTTGCAGTGAACTATCAAAACTTATGCTGATGATGAGCATGAGCACAAATGACCGTACAATGCGTAGTGGCTAGTTCATGAACAATCGAAGTTGCACAGATATTCAATGAATGGGGTTTGGGATTAGCTTTTCAATATCAATGTGCACAAATCGAGATTTCAACATTTAAAAGTTAATAACGGCGGCGACCACGTCCTTACGATCATCGGTAATGGAAAAGAGTTTTAGTTTAGATACCTCTGCATCTTCATATAGTTGACGTGCAATGAATATTGAGTTAGAAGGATAAGGTAAAGATTTTGACACTGCCAATCGACGTATTGACTTGTTGATACACGGAATAGTTAAAAAGAGTGTTCAAATTGCTTCAAAACTGATGGAATATCACTAAAATTGTTAAAACTTTTCTTACTTGTATCAATAGTTGCGGTAAAGTGTTCCTATAGTGGAGGATCCCCTAAGAAAACAACGGATACCGCAACTATAGGAACACAAATTAAAAATATACCGCAACTAAAGGAACAGTGTACCAATAGTGGAGGTATTATTTTTCACTGACATGCCGAGGATTACTACGATGAAATCATTTTTCTCATTAAGCTAATGGTTATTACTTCCCGTTATAACATTAACATGTGCATTAATTGCGCTTTTTGAATTTAGGGGGTTAAGTGAAGTTCAATCGTGCTTAATACCTCCACTATTGGTACATCTACCCTAATTATTGTAATGCCAGAGTTCACGTGGAAATTCCAAATTTCTACGGCAATCTTGCCGGAATCTGAAAATTATTTTTGGAATCCCAGAATTTCTACGGAATTCTCAAAATCACAGTATTAAAGCTGACATCCTTTTCTCATTTTTTTTACTCAAATTTTCATTATTCCATTCAATTCAACAATCGCAACGCATGGGTAGAAATCTCCGAAGCTAACTATCCAGAAGCTTTGTGGTAAATGTTACCTTTATTCAAGGCAACGCGTTGTTTGTAGTATTACACATACCGAGAATGTAATATACTCAACTTCAATACATTTTATTTATACCGTCTATTTGATTTAGCAATTAAACGAAATTCTTTTACAAAAAATATTAGAGTTTGTTCAATAATTACGTGCTTTCGTAATGCCCGGATTTGAGGGCGGTAAAGGGGAGAGAGGCCGGAAGACCTCCAGGAACCCAAAATTCAAACAAAAATATTGTATATGCAAATAACTCTTAATATTAAAGTCAATTTGAACAAAGATAGGATAAGAAGGAGTCTGGGTTCAATTCCCGGTCGGTCCAAGATCTTTTCATAATAGAAATTTCCTTGACTTCCCTGGGAATAAAATATCATCGTAACTGCCACACGATATACAAATGCGAAAATGGCATCTTTGGCCAAGAAAGCTCTCAGTCAATAACTGTGGAAGTGCTCATAAGAACACTGAGCTGAGAAGCAGGCTTTGTCCCTGTGAGGACGTGAATGCCAAGAAAAGGAGGAAGCAAACTTGATTTCTTTATATTATCTAACAAAATTCGACACAATCTGTAGAAACATATATATTTATTAAGTTTTTTGGTTCTACTGAAATTCTTAAATTTCGTTCGAAAATGTTTTCAATTTTATTTTAATTCATATAATATCACCACCGATACCGATAAATCTTCATTGTGCCTCACAATAGTTTTTTTTTCCAACAGACAATGCGACTTTTTTGCCAGGAATCTATGAATTAGACATTCGGTCAGGTATTCCTTTGCAGATATATTGGGTATTCTTACAGGAATCTCTTAAGGGGTCAACTGTGAATTTTACTGTGGTCACCTTCAAGCTTTCCTCAAGGATTCAAAAAATAGCATCAGGGATTTTTCCAAGCATATTTTCTAGATTTTGTCCCACGATTCCTAAAAGATTTATACAAAAATATGCATATAATCTTTTAAGATATTATGCTACAAATTCCTTCTTTCTCACCAGAAATTATTGCAGCGATTTCTATAACAATTATTTTGTTCAATAGATTTTTAGAATTCCATCAAGAATCCAATCAAAACTTTCGGTTAGGATACATTAGGAGTTGATTCCTCTATTTTTTTCCTTCTAAAAATTAATAGAAAGTTACTTCATAAGTCACCGTAAAGAATTCTGGAAAAATTTTAAAAGAAATTCATGTAAAGTCAGCTTGGAGAATATTCGATATCTATTCTTGGACAAATTCCTAAGTAAATTTTTAGAGTAATTGTAGTGTGAAAAGATTTTTGTCTATCTTTATTAACCCGTATAGGCCTGAGTGAAAGCAAAAATTCTAAAGCCTTCACCGCTCAGCAAATTCTTAATGAATTCAAATGATTTTTTGTCAGTATACTGGCACGCATATCTAGTTTCTAGAAGTGGACAGAGGAACGCGGAAATATTCCTGTGGCCGGAGTTATTCCGGTGGATCGCTAGGTCAGGTCGGGCGAAAAGGTTGCTGTGCGTGTGTGCCCCTTAAGGTAGGCAAAATTCGAGTCACAGATAATTTCCGGAATCGGCTGTAATGTGGCCACTACATGACGGAATTTTAAGAAAATTGAATCAGTGTAAACCTTCTGAGAAACGATTGAATTGGATAACTATGAATTTTGCATCTGATTAATCCTACAAATGACCATTTTCGGGTCTCGGGACGTCTCAAACTTACGATAAAGTGGCCGATATATATATATCTGAACATCTGTACCAAGCTTGTGGGAACGCATTTTAGTGCACAATTGTGTTTGATTTCTACTTTTCGAAAATCAAAACGCTTTAGTATCCAACAAATCTACAGCCGGTTCTTCCAGGTATGACGCCCGAATGGCCCTACCCGGTATATTTTAAGTGGTGCAAAACTCTTCATTTATAATGTTAAATATCAGATCTTAATGATTAATGCAAATTAAAATGATTGTCATTGCAAATAAATACAGGTAATTTGGCATGTCCCAAAAAATAGCCCTTTTTTACCCGACTTGACCCAGTGACCCACCGGAATGACTCCGGCCACAGGAATTAGTTCCGCATTCTTCTGGCCACTTCTAGAAGCTAGGTGAACTGACAAAAATCATTTGAATCCGTTAAGAACTCGCTGAGCGGTGAGGGCTTCAGTATTTTTGATTTCGCTCAGGCCTATACGGGTTAACGATAGTTTTAACCCTGGGTTAGTTCATCTCGGGACCAACGGGTTTACTTCCCTTCCGAAGGAAGTCGTTACTTAAACTTCAACGTCTCGGGGATGTGATCCGATCCTAGGTCCTCGGAGTGAGAGGCATGTGTTCTTACCACTACACCAGGTTTTTATCCCTTCTGGGAGAAGTATCTAGATTACTTGCGTAGTTGTTGGGGGTTATTATGAAAGAATGCAAGAAGAAAAACGTATATGAAATCTTGAAGGTGTTCTATGAACCAGGGCGAAATTTTGAACAAATCCTCGGATGCATTTCATTAGGGATGTGTCCAAAAATTTCCCTGAAAAAGGTTTCGAGAAGAAATCCATGGAGTGGTGCTTGGTAGAATCTCAGATGAATTATCAGTAAACAAACATTTCGGAAGATGTTAAGACAAGAGTTGGATGAACTTTGGAAGATAATCTTGGCTTATCTCAATAATCCAATTTTGATTTCTGAAAACAAACCGCTGTACCCCTACAATAATCTTTAAAATAGTTTCGAGTATATTTTCGTATGGAATTCAAGAGAAGAAGAAGAAGAAGAAGAAGAAGAAGAAGAAGAAGAAGAAAAAGAAGAAGAAGAAGAAAAAGAAAAAGAAAGAATCAGTGGTAAATTCACTATGGGCGAAATTCGAAAAAAATGACTTGTTCTGATAAATTTCTGATAAAAATCTATAGAAAAATACTAGCTCTTCTCTTGTACATTATTCCAAAGTGAACGATTTTGTTAAGATATTCCTGGAATATCAGAGCAAGATTTTTTGTAGTTTCATAAATACAGTATGTTGAGGTCATTGTTTTCAAGAAAAATCAATAATTAAATACTAACACGAAATATAATATACTGCAGAATCATACTATTTCAAATAGATCTTTGTACACTGTTCAAAAACTTACTCAAAAAGGTATCGCAGAAAAATAAAATGATATAAAATTCGAGATCGTAAATAAATGTGAGGAATACATTCAAAACATTTTATTCGTTTTCATTTCAATTTTACACATCTCATACTTTTTTGTCCCAGGCTAAAATTAATTTCCTAGGATACTTTAAGATGTTAACTGAAGGATAGTTAACAATTTAGCTACACATGTTTGCACTTTTTTATTAGGAGCTTTTTGTCTATTGTCAATATTTTCAACAATTTTCGTCTTATAACACTACACTTTTTTTATATTTATGGAGTGCTCGACACTGAAGAAGCCTGTAACTCGCAGACGAAATAGGCCTATCTGTCAAGATAAGCAACATATTAGAGGTCAAAGGTACTTGCTTGCCCTAATAGTGATTTTTAGTATTTTACATTTGTACCAAGCACACGTCTGCTTGGTGTTCTGATGATTGTTGGTGAAAAAAAGCACTAACAATTTATTTTATTGTTTCGGGTTCTTGATATTTAATGTGTAAAACCGGTAAAGGCAAAACACTTCTTCCTTAAATGGCTTTCAATGCAGAACTAAATTTCTGCAAAAGCTTTCAGATCAAATCAGTGAAAATATTTATAAAAACAAGTGAGAAGCATACTGCGTTCTATTGGGACCGCATTGCCAAGATTAGCAAATATATTTAATTTTCAATTCACTCGCGAGTAGTTCTCTCAATTTCTTGCTCTGAAACACTTTTGTTTTGCACCGTTCACATTTTATTTGAGCGGTCACCAACTCCTCACCAAAATTTAAAATGCTAACTTTTAACACTTTCTCTGAAATGACTAACATGGAGATAAGAATCACAGAATCTTTTTGCTAGTTGTTTAATTTGGTTGCTTAGGGAAAACGTTTTAAAATTTGCTTATTTTTCGAAAATTATGTCCCAAAACAACCCGGTAAAGAATTTCCTACTCCTTATCGCAAAATGATTCATATCATCATAACTAGGGTGAAAAGGTATAATATGCCCAATGAAAAAATATAATAATGCACGGTGTGTTTTGTAGAACAAGTTTATTACAAAAAAATAGGTAAGTCTGAAACTTCTCCACAATAAAGTCTAGGTTTCTCGCGTTCATTTGCTGCTAAAACCAAAATAATCGGTCGGGGGGTCCAGAGTAATTTTTTTTTGTTCGATTTCGAGAGACTTGCACATATGTTTGGATTTGTCTATCTATGTGTTATATCTATGGGTACA
The DNA here is from genome assembly GCF_002204515.2 of Aedes aegypti. NCBI lineage: Eukaryota > Metazoa > Arthropoda > Insecta > Diptera > Culicidae > Aedes > Aedes aegypti. Next base: position 209,801,365 of record NC_035109.1, on the reverse strand, counting down.
TATAGCGCGGTTCAAAATTAAAAAAAAATGTTTGAGAATCCAATCTCCCGTATGGTTCTTACCGTCCTTACTATATAAATAGTGTTCTTGGAAATTCGCAGCTTTCTAGGTGGTGATTTAAGGTGGCCTAAAGACAATGTAGGTTTATATGGAAATTACTACGAAGACATTTTGAGGTATGTTCCAAACATGCTCGTACTGTAATGTAAGTACAAACTTATTATCCCATTGTAAAAGCTCATTCTTCAAACTATAATAAAGAAATTTGCTGAAGAGAGAAATTCAATTCGACAGATAGCAGAAGAGATGTTCATGAGTTTGTTTGTTATTATTTTGCTTAACCCCTCTACCGGCGGCTTAATTTTTTCAGCACAAAAATATATTTGAATCGTGATAACTTTTTTGTTTCTATATATTTTTCCACCATTTTTTCACAACTTCTCAAAAAACTCTTCTACTGTTGGAATCTATGTCGGTATTGACCATTGGTCAACTGGTTTTGAAGATATTTCGGTGTTCCTTGGGGGACCGACACTTCCCATATAAAATTTCAATATGATGTTTTCAAGATCTCGCTACGGCTAGAGTGATACCAAAAACATAAAAGCTCATTGCTCAAAAACAGCTACACCGATTCGTTTAATTTCTTCACAATAGACTTTCATCAAAGTATAGTTTTGAAAAGCAAATAACTGAATATGAGAAAAAAACTGTAGCCAGAGATAATTACGAGAGTTATGGCAATGCGTCGGTCCCCCAAGGAATTTTGGAATGTCTCCGAATATAGATGACCAATGCTCAAAACCGATACAGATTCTGAAAATAAGAGTTTTTTGAGAAGCTATCACCTTAGGACGAGATCATAAGTTTTGCGAGAAGTATTTCCTAATAACTTCTTACATCATTATGACCAATTTAAGTACGATTTTCAAGGTTTTTCGTGGACAATAACTAAAATGACGTTTGAGACAGTTTTGCAATTATGCGTCATCATATCATATGTCATTTATGCTTATTACAGCTCTTTTGAGCAAGAACAACTGTACCTTCCAAGCCAAGGTGTTCAAATGGTCGTTACAAAAACACATATCCACGAATACTTCACACAAACTAAAAAAATGTTCTGGACCCCCCGACCGATTATTTTGATTTTGGTCGCGAATAAAAGAGAAAATTCTAATTGTTTTAAGTTCGAAATTTCAGACTTACTTATTTTTTTGCAATAAAGTTACTCCACAAAGAAACCGTGAATGTGTGGAAGAAGAAGCAATGGCTATGTATTAGTAAAGAGAATGAACGTAAACAAAAATAAACTACGTCTAAATTTTACACGGCTTCTAATAGGAGTCACATTGATAGATGTGTTAAAATGTTACTATTTTTCTCATTTAAATTCCTATTTTAAATGTACTTTGTCAAAATATTGAAAATTTCAAAAATTGAAAAATATGTTTTCTGTCTCTCTATTGAGAGGACAATATTCAGTTAGGGAGCGTTGACTGTAATTATATTTACATGTAAAAGAAGCCTCAATCCTGTGAAAAACGAAGTGGGGCGAATTACACTGAGTTACCCTCCATAAGTTCTAATATTTGAAATAGTTTTCTCAACGTTAATCGCAAAAATCTCCTTTATTTATTGTAAGCAATTAAACTCATTTTTTCGCTATAGGTCACATTCGAAAATCTGTTTTCGGAAAACAAACATCTAATTTATATCAAAAACTCATAGATATGACATTAGATGGCAAACATATTTTTGGTTGCCAGTTGAAACAAGATCTGCCCATAGTGGAGTAGGGCGAAAAGCCACTCAAATAAAACAAATAATAACCTAAAATAATCTTTTGATAAATTAGTGGAAAAGTTACTACTGGAATTCGTAATCGTATATTTCCTGTACTTTACCTCTGATTTTTTCAAGAATTTTACGAAGAATATGACTTCGAATTACTAGTATATTTTCCACAAATCTATCAAACAATTCCCGTAGGTAAATTCTCTTGAATTCCATGAGAAATTACACCCGAAAGTTTAAAAACTAGTATTCGGTCATATATTTTCTCGAAAACTCCTGAGGTATTTTTTGTGGTTTAAAAAGCAAAACTAATGAGATTTTTTTCTCTAAAAGGGTTTCACATGCATGTTTCCGAGATAAAATACCGAGTACCTGCAGGATTTCTGGGATTATTATTGATAAAACCGTTGGAGGAAACACTCCTAGATATTTGCTTAGGCTGATTTCGAACCTCTAACTGGCCAGGGCATAATTATCAGTTTAATTGACCGTCGCCAATCATATTTTCAGACTTTTCGAAATGTGTCTGTAGTGAGTACGTGGAATCGTTACCTATCCAAGAAACAGTATTAGGTCGCATTATGGACTTCATTTTGGTACAATAAGCAGTTTTGTGCAAAAATAGGAAAAACTAATAAAATAACGGTGTGTAAAAATGTAACTTTGTCAAAAAATTTTGAAGCCGTTAGACTCCTCCTCTGATGGGAATTCTGGTTATGCCCCTTGTTTTCTATTTTACGAAACAGTTTTTTCGACATTCTAGAATGCAACTGTTGCGTAGGTAAGATATTGTGGAGAAGTTGGAGCAGATGGAAAATGAGAAACAGCGCGTTGTAGGAGAATAGACCTATTTAAAATTATATTTCTGTTTCGGATAGAACCTAGTTGGTGGATGTTTACGATTCAACAATAAATTGTGACCGTGTAGATTCTGGAAATTTATAGTTTTGGATACACAAATAGTATACAAATTTTAGACATTTGAAATGATTCTGTTTATTTTGAAATCAGTTTTATAAAGAACATTATTTTATTTAATTTTGAAGTTCTTCATAGAACTTATATTTCTGTCATTTTTAAAAAGCACATTTCAAGTTTCTGGGGTTTGTGTATACACGACCAAAAGAGAGCGTAGTTGCTGAGTTTTATCTGCACATATTGACCTTGTCACTGATTTCCTATGGTGTTTATCACAACGATCAGTAGACACAAGAGTGTCTAGACGTCAGTACATTTACCTCTCTTTAAATGTGTAGTTGATCGCGTGTGTGCAGGGGGTGATTTAAAAGTGCCTTTTCGTGACACAGCAAAATGTCATTTTCTTAAAAACGATGTCAATCGGTAGTTTAAAATACTGGTTGAAATTGGTTTGTACTCAGCGGAATGATAACCCGATAATAAGAAAATTGCTGGATCTTCATGTAAAATCATGTTTACAAAAAAAAAAAAGATCGAAAGATTTAACGTCGAAAGGACTGAAGATCGAATTCTTGGTCCCTTTTTTTAAATCACAAGTTATTGCACATGTTTGCATAGTTCTTACGTCAATTGATGTTTTCAGCATAGTTTGCTTATTTGAACGACAAATAACAAAATCATTTACATTTAGGGATGATTCAAATATTAAGTAACGAAAAATTTGTCTATTTTAGACCCCCTTCCCTCCCCCACGCAACAGTTTTTGTATGGAAAATTTAAATTTTTTGTATGGACCGTAACACTACGGAAGACCCCCTATTGCGTTTTAATATTTCAACGATCCCTTAGATCTAACACGCTGTCTACACTGAAATAATATAGCGACAATGTGAAAATTGTCAAAGGCGTTTACGTTCACCCAGCGAACATGGGCAGTTTAGACTTATGTCCTTCTATCCCTAATTTAAGTAATGATAATTATGAAGAGCTTAATGTACTCAGATGGTGTTTTTCTTTTAAATAATATTGAAACATGATTTTTGTTTACCATCTCCTTCTGATCGGGATGAATGTGCAAGAGAAAACGTGGAAATTTTTCTCGCTTCAGCAGGAAAAGTAAAAAATCCCAAAATAAAACACGTAAATCATTCGATGTCGTTTCTGGCTCAGTCTGCAAAGTCTGGTTGTGCACCTTGGTCAAATACAGCGAAGGTTAGACTTCTCTGAGCATTGAAAACTTCATCATAGTGCCATCCGAAAAGAAAGCTCTCGGTCAACATATATGGATTTAAAAGTCAGCCTCTGTCTCATTTGGAATGTAAAGCCAAACGAAAATGTCACTTATCTGCTGATCTGGCATGGCTCACGCGTTACTATATTTATCCGGGGAAAAAATGGGTCCGTCTTCCAATCGTCTGTCGTTGGAAATTATGCAAGGAGCATAGATGAGACAGCATTTGTTGATTGTTTGTTGTTCAGATGTCCGAATGTGTGAAGGTGATGTCGACGCCGACGCCATGTGCTGTTCCTATGTGGGTATCGCTACTGATAACGACCTATCTTGGATACGGAATAATATAACGAGCATATTTGTTTGCGGGGATTATCACAGTGCAACGCGTTCCTGATTAGAGTTTTAGTGATAATAAGTAGGAAAATTAACCTTAATTGGCGATACGGGTGAGACGGTTTTGTATTGATATTCATTTCGTACTACAGAATCCAGTATGGTATCACTCAAAATTAATTTAAAAATGAATTTAGAGGAAATAATGTGATTTTAAATTTTGCTATGTAGTTTAGTTGAGACGTCTTAAATCTATGAAATAATAATACATATAAGTCATGAAATCTAAACAGAGTGCGTCGGAGAATCTACGAGAAAATTATGGTACACATTGAAGAGTTTAGAATTTAGTTCACATCCAGAAATATTAGAAGAATTTAACTGCGCTTCTTGGTGAATACATCACTAGTTCAAAGTCATCCAAGAACTTCCAGAAAGATATACCTAAAGATTTACACGATCTTCCAGCATAATAACTTTTAGTTTGATAAGCTGTACACGTCTAATAGACTCATTATTATGCTGGATGAATGTTTGAGGTCAACGGGTGTTTTCGTTTAGTTATATGTAGGGTTAAAAATCGGCAAATTAACTGTTTATAACTGCTTACGTTTGTAAGCAGTTATATACAGTTAACTGTATATAACTGCTTACGTTTGTAGATCTCAAGGCCTGTAGTGCATAGAGTCCTTATACGCGAAGAACATCCATATAAATCAAAACAATGCTCCGTTTACTTATGTGAGAGGTTAAGGGTCTGTTTCATAACTGAAACTATCAATAGATCACAGATTACGTTTATAGATCCTAAGGCCTGACCGGGCCCTGGATTTGGTTTACTGGTTTTTAGTCAGCCCAAGGGGAGGTTGCTTAGGACGTGTCGGGGGTTCAATGCAGGGCTCTGTTGAACTCCTACAAAAACCCACAGGCCCGCGAACACATCTCCGTACAAGCGACCCGTACCGCTTTCAAAGTACTTTAGTCCATCACCAGGAGAGCCACCCGGCGCATTAGGATCCAGGCCAGCGAGATCCTGATAATGGAAGACTGGCAGCATTAGAACATGGACACGACTATGAACCACGCATAGAAACCACGCTACATAGCTGACAGCCGTGCTATTCTACACCCTTAGTAAGGATGGATGATACCTCCCCGAAACGGCGAGTGGGTTAATGGTACGGTTGCCCCCGTCCCGTTGAAATCTTGGCAGGCTTCCAAGTACGTTCTAAACCCGCCACCTTAGCTGGTGGAAGTAGGCTCAGTTGAACCTTTCCTGACTTGCGCCGATCTGGCTCTGAGCTTGGCACTCAATTAGGGGCCTGGTTAACCCTAGCATGGCGTCACTGCTTGTATGTTTGTTAAATTGTTGAACTAGAATTAAGATATTCAATAAGACTGTAATGTCAGTAGAATTAAACGATAAATACAAATACAAATACATCACCATGGGATCATGAAGGCGACTACTTACGACGGGCGAAGATAGCGGCTTAGAAGAGGACCCATTAAAATGGATAATTTCCAAAACAATGCCGATAAAATGGAGTTCAACACAGCAGGAATCGAGGACGCAGGCGCGTTCCAGAAAAGAGTGTAACCCGACAGCCTTGCGAGTTTCCCGGAAACAAGTAAAAATGGCTTACGCGCCACTCCCGAGGGAGACCACTTACCGAGATTGAAAGGTTGCCCGACCGAACTGAGACCCTTCAGGGGAGGGTTCTGGTTTTTCCCAAATGAATGGGCGGGAAACAAGCTGGCTGATCCGGGAAACGAAATGCTTCACGACCGAAGTCGTGCAAATAAAGAAACTAGAGTGCGTAAAGGTGATTTTCGCCGACGACAAATTAGTGCTCGCGATGGTTATCATCACGGGAAAACAAGACTCAAACACCTCGAACACCTCGAACGAATCTTCGTTCGATTAAAGAGCTGTCCCTTGGTTGAATTCGGAGTCAACCTCTCCAGTAAAATATCCAAAAAAAATGACCAAACACAAAACTACCCGAAACGTGAAAATCCCTCTACATTTACCTTTCTAGACTTCTCCCAAGAAAAAGCTATTCAAACACTTTTGGACTATAGTGTACTCATTTATTAAAACACCGCCTCTTCAAATTCAAACTTCCTCCCTGTCGTTTCATGCTATATTAAATTCATTTCTTACTTCTACTTTATCGACAATTCAGTTTCTCTTCATATTTACAATCTTAAACTCTAGGCCTATTCTACTACTGCATTCCCTCTTTAATCTAGCTACTCTCTTTCTCTCTTCTTGTGTGCGGTAAATTCATTTGTGTGCGGTGCGACTTAGGGTGTTCATTGTGGGTTCAATTTATGTTGCCGACTACCGACGCATAAACGGGACGAACGGTAGGGCCGAAATGAACGGTGTGGCCACGCTAGCGGTTTAACTCGGGCTAGGGGCGAAATTCACCATGCGCATGGGATAGAAAAATGAGTACTCACGGTTTGAACGGTTACTTGCGTGGAGGCATCGGCGGTTGCTTCTGTTGCTGCGGCACCTCACGTGGCCGACACGCGGATCTCCTCCGGACTTCGCTTCTGCTACTCGCTTGCCGTTTTCAACGGCGCCTCACACGGGATTCGTGGACTTGCTCGACGGGGTACAGCCGTCACATCGGTGGTCGTCACCAACGATGGCTCAGATGGTAGCGTGCGTGACTCTCACGCGGGGGTTACCGGTTCGAAACCGGTTCGGGACGCTCGACGGAACTTTGCTTGTAGTTCGCACGGGTTTATGCTGGGTTGATGAATGTCGGTCCGAAACCGACTCGCTCGCTGTTGCTGCCCTGCCAAGGGCGCGGGTTGATGGTACGCTTGCCCTCTCCGGCCCACGTGTACCGCCGGGAAAACTCCGAAGCTGGAAAGCGGGGTCGGAAACGGTCGCTAACTTGGTGGTGTGGTGTGACGGACCTTGCAACTTGCCACAAATCTGTATTAAGAATACGGTCACACAACGAGTGACTTTTAGCATTTGCACCCTAAGCACACTATTAAGCACCAAAATTACCTGTCGCATCAACTACTCGCACTAAAACCGCCAACTCGCACAAATCGCTACTAACGCACTTGACTTTGCCTTTCTAAGCTACTTGAGGGATATGGAAGAAATCTAAATTAGTAAAATTCAAAGGCTTTTCACGTTCACTTTTAGTTCACCTGAACTATCACACCACGGCGCGGTTAAACTAAAACTTGGACCGCTCTCGCCTCTTCCGCAGACCAGAACGAAGTGAAAGAGTCAAGTTCAAGGATCCTCAGAATAGGCGCGAGATTGGCAAATCTTCGTCGCCGGAAATTACGCGAAATCTACGAAGTAGAATTTCGCGAAGGTCAAAAATCGCCTTCACGCATACTACTTTCTCTACCCGTCGGGAGAAAGCATTCAATTTCCCTAAGTGGGCACGATCATCCAACTCGCTGCCCACCCGAAGTTTTATAAAAGACTTAAGGGGTCAACGAAACATGAACCCAGGTCGATGCCCGAGCCTCGAACCGAGATCACGGTCTTCTGCAACAGGATCGCTTGGCTGTCGATTTACGCTCAGAGCCAGAATCGAACAGGGAACTCATTCTACAAATGGTATGCGGAGTGGAGCAAATGAACAAATGAACTCGAATTCAGTTTTTCACTCGAGTGAGTGGTCTATATACAAGGGGTAATTCAATGATATAATTCAACGATACGAAATTATTCTGTACAACTTAAACTAAAATTCATTTCAAATTCAACTATTCGTGGTACCGCCACAAGAGCTAAGGTGTCACGATCGCCGGTGCATACTACGGAGCATCTACCTACGTATAGCAGTAGCTCGAAGCATACCGTGCATACCGAGATCAAGAGCAAGCTGACGAAGATCAAATCCTCCGTCAAAGCTGCCATGAACGAGCAAAAAGTGCTGAGGATGAGAGCAGAGCTTGCCGAACAGGCACTGAAAAAGGTTTCAGAGCAAGCAGCGGCTAACAAGCTTAAGACCCCGAAAGTACGAGGTGTCAAACGTACGAAGAAGAGAGACATAGTGTCGCCAAGAGAAGAGGAGTCCCAAAAAAGTAACCGCAACGAGGTGTGCCGGAAAAGGACGGAAACGATGACGGATGGCAATCCGTCGTCACCGCCTAAGATAAAAAAGAAACAGAAAAAAAGGTGGAGAAGAAAAAGGGCGAAAAGAAGAAAACGAAGAGACGCCCACAGCGTAAGTGGTCGAAAGGCGATGCCAAACTGGTTAAGGCAAACGACCAAACAACGTACGCAAATATCCTTCGTTAATAACGATCCGAACCTGAAGGACATCGGAGAAAACGTGGTTATAACGCGGTCTCTGGCGAACGGGCACAGAAAGTAGTAGTTAAGTTCAGATATCTGGACGAGATAACAACCGCGGACTAGGTGCGTGAGGAGCTGTGTACGCAATGTAGCCTTTGAGAGGAGGCCATGACAATCCGTCTGAGGAAGTCGTACGACGGCACACCGTCAGTAACGATTCGGCTACCAGTAGGCATGGCGAACAAACAAGGCAAGAAAGACACCCACTGAGACTCATCATACGAGCAGATAGGCCACCAATACGATGCTTCAAGTGCATGGACTTCGGACATTCGGAGCTGTAAAGGTTCGGAAAGAACCGAACTGTGCAGGAAAAGTGGAGAAAGAGGTCACTTTGGGAAAGACTGCAAGAATCGACCAAGGTGCTTGCTCTGTTCACTGGAAGAGGGAAACACCCATGCCCGCTTCAATTGCGCCCAAGCCTGCTTCAAACACCCTGCCCGCTTCAATTGCCGTGCGTACCAAAGCGCGATCGCAGCCCAACAGTAACGGAGATAACGCAGATCAACCTGAATCACGCGGGGGGTCTTCCCAACGCATGATCTGACACCGTGGCCACCCACACCGTATGTCGACGAGGAAGGAGCAAACGCCGAAGACCGTCAGATCTCCTATGACAAGCTTGTAGCAGCGGCGAAAGCATTGAAGTTGAGGATGGCCCCCGGACCGGATGGAATACCGAATGTGGCACTTGAAGCGGCGATTCTAGCGTACCCGGATATGTTCCGGAAGGTGATGCAGGAATGCCTGGACGAAGGCTACTTCCCAATATATGGAAAATCCAAGATGCAATTCGGACGGTCCTGGAGAGGGGCGAGAAGGCATAGAAGCAAAAACGTAGAGGAAATCGGTACTGCGCCGTAGTTACGATTGACGTTATTGTGCTCTGCAAGACAAATCCACGGAATGCGATCATCAGAAAATGTCAATATACCGTCGCAGTGATAATAAAAATCATCAAATGTTTCAGATTTTTGAAGAACGAAAAAATCCAAGCCTACTTAAATTTTGACGTTGCGTTTGAATTGCGCGCATTACCGCATTACCGCCGCTGGATGTGGATTCAAAATGAGCGCCGCAATAATAACGCTTACAATAGCGCCAGTTTGGAGGCCATCGCCACAGCGCTGCATGGAATGCGGGATCCTGACTGTCTGTGCCGGATTCTGCAGAGCTACTTCGAGGATCGGGTGTTGGTGTATGCAACCGACGCTGGCCGAAAGGAGTTAAGAGTAACGGCAGGAGTTCCGCAAGGGTCTTTACTGGGTCCAACGCTGTGGAATGGGATGTACGATGGGGTCCCATCATTGGAGTTACCCATGGGCGTCGAGATCGTCGGCTTTGCTGATGACGTCGACCTAACAGTAATAGGCGAAACGTTGGGGGAAGTAGAAGTAGAAGCACGATCTAGAACTGGATGAATGGAGTCAAGCTGAAGATAGCCCACCACAAAACGGAGGTGCAACTAGTCAGCATTCGTAAAGCGGTTCAACACGCTGAGATTACCATCGGGGAAAAACTCAGACATCTGGGCGAGATAAAAGACGATCGGTTAAACTTCAACAGCCACGTTCTCACATGCAGAAGGCGGCAAAGGCAACCAACGCATTAACAAGGATCATGCCGAACGCTCATGGCCCGAGTAGCAGTAAGAGGCGTTTTCTAGCTAGCGTATCATCGTCGGTACTGAGATACGGAGTTCCGGTCTGGGGTGGAGCACTACAAACCAAGCGCAATCGGGACAAGCTCAACAGCAAGTCTATGCCATTGTTAAAAAATATCAATAAACGATTGCCCACGCTTGTAAATACTTTAGACTAGAATATCGGTACTTATACACAAAATACTCCGTTTACTGATATGAATGGTTAAAGGACTCAACCATACTGAAAGACATCAAATGATTGCTTATCCTACCAGTAGATTGGAGTTGTTTACTTCAGGTAGGTTTTGGATGAATTAGAACATCTGTTTTACTCATAAAGTTACCAAAACAGGGATCATGACGAAACAAATGATTTTTCAAAATACAACAATAATCTAGTTTTCGGAAAAAACTAGATGTTCAATTTTCATGAGCGATTTTTGTCATAATTCCTGTAAGACACCATTCCGGAAGATGTTTTTGGAGAAAACACTAAAAATTTTCGAGAAATATAAGAAAAATCATAAGAAAACTGTAGATGAAGAATTGCAGAAAAAAATATTCGGAAGAAAATATCCATAGTGTGAACTCATATAAAATGAAATGAATATATTAATTATGATCTTGAGAAAAACTACAAAAGAAAATATTTTATACAAATGTTGTTCTGACAAGGGAAGGTCACGATGGTGTTACACGGGGTTTTCAACCGGAGTATTTTTGTTAGATTCTACATGTCGAAATATGAAAAACCCCAAAGCCTTTCGGGTGATGGACCAGTGGTGTAGCCAGGAGGGGCTCTGAAAGGGTCGATTTTGTACGAATATAATATTATTCAGTCAATTGAAAATTTACCAAAACGATTTTTCTTAGTATTTATTGTGATAGTTATGAACAGAATTGACATAATGCATGTTTATAATGTATTTTTATGCCATCGGCGTAACTAGCATGGGATATGGACACCAAAACAAATTGGGCTTTATTAGATTAGTATACCAAGAAGAAACCCATCCTGATTGTGCTTATGGCATGGTAAAAATACATCTTAAACATACATTAGTCAATTCTGTTCTCTACCATCACAATAAATTCTAAGAAAAATCTTTTTGGCAAATTTTCAATAGACTCAATAATATTATTGTCGTACAAAATTGACCCTTTCAGAGCCCCTCCTGGCTACACCACTGGTCCATCACCCGAAAGGCTTTGGGGTTTTCCATATTTCGACATGTAGAATCCAACAAAAATACTCCGGTTGAAAACCCCGTGTAACACCATCGTGACCTTCCCTTGTGAGAAAATCTAGGGGAATTTTCAGGTGGCAATTCAAGGAGAATTTTAGCAGGGATATGTGAAGGCAATCTTATAAGGTTTTGGTAGACTTATTGTAAATTTATTTAAATTTGATAAATATTAGAATTATCTTCATTCCCGATGTAATGTAATAAACCTTATTTTATTTTGAGCAATGCTTACAGTTTTTATTTATTTATCAGTGGTCCTGAAACATTCAACTTTTCGTCATTTGTATATTCGAGCAACTTTGGAAATACAGTTAACTCTCCCTTACTCGATATTCCGTATCTCGATATCGAGTTAGAGAACCATAGTAAAAGTTGGTTTTCATGGCTAACTCGATGGTCCCTTGGGACGCAGTTGCACTGATTTTGTGTTCTGTAAGTCGATACCTCCCTAACTCGATGGTCCCTTCAATATCGAGTAAGGGAGAGATGACTGTATATAAATAAAAATGTAATGGTGTTTGTATGTAACGAAATAATTTGAGAACGGGCTATCGGATTTTTAAAGTTATTTCATAGTTATGTTCCTGAAGTATTTCTACAATAAAGAGTTTCCGGAATTTGAATCAGAACGGTAGATAGTAGTAAATTTGAAACGTTAAGCTTTCATTCGTTACGTATTACGTTACAGTGTTGCCAGCTTGAAGCTTCAACTACGCCTTAAGTTTTGTTGAAATAAATTCCAAAAATATATAAAATATTGAGCTTTTTAAACTAAAACCCGCAGTTTTATCAAGTCAATAATAACAAGTTTAGTTACCATAATAAAATAGGGAGCCGGATCCTATTCTTGTCACTTTTGATTCACTTGGGCAGTGGGGGTTTTTCAAAGCTACAGAGCTCATATTTGGCGACAATATGCGTCGTACTGATGCGCTTCTTATTGAAAAGTTTCAGACAATTCGGTCGATAAAAACCCCCCATGCCAAAGTGAATCATGGAAGTGCCCAAGTGGTTCTGCAAACTACACAAATACTTATCTATTTATTACGGCTCGAGGATTCAAAAAAAAATCTGTTGTAAAATACATGTAATAACATTGATTTGTTCACAAAAATAACAACGAGCAACATAGAGCCTATTTTGAATATTAAGTTCAAAATAAGAATTCAAAAATTTAATATAATTAAAAAAAAATAATCAAACCGCCCAATTTGTGTGGGTCAAAGATCCGTCCACCGAAACGCGAAATGTGTACCGAAATTATTATGATCGTTATAAATGGCTCTACTCGCGCGCTGATAGCAACGTGCACATTTGATAAGACCAAAGGGGCTTGGCTACAAGCCGGAGATGTTCACTCCATTTGGCAGCTTGACATAATGTCGAGAAAATACGTAACTGAGACGAGTCGGTATGTTGGAAATTGCCAACCGAATTCGGGGGTTCCGTAATAATAATCCCGGAAATGAAACAACCGGAGACTGAAGTTTGGTTCCAATCCGGATAATTATTATTTTCCTGTGGAAAATTATTGATTTTTAACAAATTCATCTTTGTGTTCATTGTATAGTGTGAAGTTTGCTTAATATAATGTTCAATATGTCTGTCATTTTCGTTATTTGTTACCTAAAGTTGTCTTAGTTCACTTACGTTTAGTCCCGATTTTGTGTCGAGTCCAGTCTTTTCAGTATTTGAACCAGTCTAATGTTGGGTCGGAGAACCAGTTCTAATACAGATTCTTTCGTAGTCTGTTCGCTAGCCGTACTATCAATCGTCGTAACAGTCGTACTGTAATATTTAAGTTAACTTTAAGTAATTGCATGATTTGAAATTAATCTAACTTTTACCACAATAGTTCATAAGTTTTATCAATCACTACAGGTGTGCCTGATTGCCTCTCGGCGAGTAGACTCCTATCAAATAGCACTAGTATTAAGTATAACAATTAATTTTAAATCTGCATGAATACTACCTTTGAATGATGGTAATAATATATATTTTGATAATTCAATAAATTCACTTGAAATGATTATTTTTTGCAACTTTTTCGCTATGACCTGCACAATGGATGGCTCAAAACAATATCTCTCGACGGCCCATCAAACTGTCATTACAAAGCGTTTCTATCGACGGGGACACAATCCGTCTATAGAGACCAACATTAGAGAGGCGCGCTGGCGTCAATTCGCCAACAGTCCCCCCAGGTACGATGCCTACTAGGGCAGCTTACTCCATAACGCGCCGTACATCTAGCACAGCTAATTTGGCTACCGGGCGTTCGTAAATTCCTGTCGTTGTCTTCACTGTTGCTGACCTCGGTTGACCATCACGTCCTGGCTGGATACAGATGATTCTGCCCTTTGGCCAACAATTGCGGGGTAGCTTGGGATCCACGATTACTACCACATCGTCGATCTCTATTGGTTTGGTGTCGGTGAACCACTTGGTTCGTCGGGTTATTTCTGGCAGATAATCGGTGATCCAACGCTTCCAAAACCGATTGGCCTGGACTTGGGACAGGCGCCAGCACTGTCGTAGTGTCTCCCCACGATCATCGATGGTGCAGAGTGGTTTTACTCCATTAGACGATCCAAGCAAGAAATGGTTTGGTGTTAGAGCTGGAGCGGAGTCGTCGTCTACGGGGACGTGGGTCAGTGGTCGAGAATTTACGGTGTTTTCCACTTCGGTAAGTAGATTTCGCAGAACTTCGTCCGACAGTTTTCTCATTGGTAGGATGGCCATTAAATTCTTTTTCACACTGCCAATCAGGCGTTCCCAACTGCCACCCATGTGTGGTGCAGAAGGGGGGAGAAACTGCCATGTAGTGTCTGCGTCAACGAACTCCTTCATTAGTTCTGCTTGGTCGACGGCGAGTGTCGCTGCCTTCAACTCTCGATTAGCTCCAACAAAATTCGTCCCCCGGTCACTATGGATTGTTCTCGGCTTCCCTCTACGCGATATAAAATTACGCAGTGCCATGATGCACGAGTCGGTGCTGAGAGAATGGGCGACTTCGATGTGAATTGCGCGAGTAGTGAGGCAAGTCGCCAGCATACCCCAACGCTTCTCCACTCGGCGGCCGATGACGGTCTCGTATGGTCCGAAGAAATCAATCCCGACGTGAGTAAAGGGACGTGCAAAGGCATCAAGTCTGGCTGCTGGTAGATCGGCCATGATCGGCACCTTTGGGGCGACTCGGTGGTTTTTGCAGCGTTGGCATTTCATTCGGACGTTGGCGAAGGCAGCGCGAAGCCTTGGAATATTGTACTTCTGTCGGATTTCGTTGATTACGGTCTCATGATTTTGGTGGTGGAATTTTTGGTGAAAATATGCAATGATTAACTGAGTGGTGGGGTGGTCACGTGGAAGAATAACTGGATTTTTGGCGTCTTCGGTTGCATAATCGCAGTTTGCGATACGGCCTCGCATTCGCAAAACTCCATTCTGATCCAGCCACGGCGATTTTTGGTGTAGTGGGCTTGTTTTAGGCAACGGTGTTTCGGACAGCTTCGGCTCATGTTGCGAACGTTGGAGAAGCACAATTTCGTCGGGATAAACTTCTAGCTGTGTCTGACGAAGTAGGTATGCTTCCGCACATATTATTTCTTGGCTGGACAGTGGGCCAGTTATGATTGGCATCTTCAGGCACTTCAGTTTGCAATTTTTCGAGAAACGTCGTACGAGCGCAACGACTCGAACTAATCGAACCCAACTGGAGAAATCATTCACTCTTACGATAAGTTCAGCTGCGACAAAGTGTGACATTGCACTGGGACGTAGTTCAAGATCGGTGGTGCTGGAGCTTCTCGACGTGCGTGGCCAAAGATCTTCCGGGAGATAGAGAAATGGGGGGCCGTTGAACCATCTTGCTTCAGGTTTCAAGTCCGGGAGTCCCTTCCATTTCGTGCCATCATCCGCAACGTTGAGGTCAGTGGGAACGTATCTCCACTCATTCATCTCTGTTAACTCGAGGATTTCGCTGATCCGGAACGCAACAAATGGAGAATAGCGGCGGTGGTCAGATTTGATCCAGCACAGGACATCTTGTGAGTCAGACCAGAAAACTTTACGAGTGATCCGGAGAGTGAGCGCTTCGGAGAGTGTTCGTGCAAGTCGAGCACCAATCAAGGCTGCTTGAAGCTCCAGTCTAGGTATAGAGAGGAACTTCAATGGCGCAACTCTGGTTTTTGCGGCAACAATACTGCAGTCCACGACGTCGTCACGATTCAAGCGCAAATAGCAGGTGGCTGCGATACCATTTTCACTGGCATCCACGAATGTGTGAAGTTGCAACTCTTCGTTGTTGATGCTACGAGCACTGAAGTAGCATCGAGGAATGCTGATCTGCTCGATTTGCGGCAGGACTTGGAGCCATGTTTGCCAACGTTCGAAGACGAAGTCATCCACTTGATCATCCCAGCCGATGCCAGAGCGTCAGACGTCTTGCAGCAAGATTTTCAGGTACATAAGGACCTGGGCAATTAGCCCAAGTGGATCGAACACGGACATGAGCACACGTAGCATTTGTCGTTTTGTTGGACGGTATTCGCCTTCTAGCAGTGCTCGACCGTATCGTTCCCACCCAACCTTGTAGGTGAAGGTATCCAAGTCGGTACGCCACCACATACCGAGTATCTTCTCTGTTGCTAGTTCCGGTGACAAATCAAGGCTTTTTTCTTCGATGCGTTTCTCAT
This sequence comes from Aedes aegypti, assembly GCF_002204515.2. Taxonomy (NCBI): domain Eukaryota; kingdom Metazoa; phylum Arthropoda; class Insecta; order Diptera; family Culicidae; genus Aedes; species Aedes aegypti. The sequence goes on along the minus strand of NC_035109.1, from coordinate 209,785,146 downwards.
CTAAGGCATCGACGACGCGTTTGGAGTTGCTAATCCAATTACGGATCTCAAAGCCACCTTCTGCATGCACCTTCCTCACTTGCTTTGCGAGTTCAATCGCTTCTTCTTCGGTCGCCACGCTCACGAGCATGTCATCAACGTAGTGGCGCTTCTGGATCACTTCGACAGCCGCTGGATATTCGCCCTTAAAACGCTCGGCGTTAAGGTTTTTCACATATTGAGCGCTACTAGGGGAGCAGCACGCTCCAAATGTCATTACCTGCAGAACGTATACGGACAAGGTTCCATCTTCCTCATACCAGAGGAATCGCTGACATTGCTGGTCTTCCGGACGCATGAGCACTTGCAAGAACATTTCACGCACGTCTCCAGTTAGGGCAACCTGCCCCTCACGGAATTGGACCAATATGGTAAACAGGTCGCAGAACTGATCAGGTCCCTTGAGCAAAGCTGAATTCAGAGACACATCGTGGGCTACCGCGGCAGCATCCCACACCATTCGAATTTTCCCAGGCTTATTGGGGTTCGTCACGGGAAATATCGGAAGGTACCACGTCCGAGGGATATTCTCGGAAAGTTCTTCTTTGGTGAGCTTCCTGGCGTAGCCCTTTTCGACGAAATCGCTGATCTTGTTGTTGAGAGCATCCGTTAGTAAAGAGTCTTTGTCCATTCGCTTTTTGAGGCAACGCAGTCGTTGGAGGGCCATCGGAAAACTGTCAGGCAGTCGAACATTGTCGTATCGCCACAACAAACCGGTTTCATAGCGGCTCTCCCTCAAGACTGTGCGAGTCTCGAGCAGAATCTGCGCTCGCTCTTCTTCTGTCGAGAGGAGACGTTTCTTTGGTTGAACAACACCCAAGCTATCCACGGCGAAATACTCCTTCATCATTTTATGTAAGGTCTCATCCGATGATGAATTACAGGCACAGATGTGAAAAACGGAATGCACGAGATTTGCTGCATTTTTGCTATTTCCTGCCCCACAAATTGTCCATCCTAGCCTAGTTTTGACCGCGATCGGCTCGTGTATCGCTCCCTCGCGGCTTTTCTGAACAAGGCTGAGGTGCTGATCCTTTATACCGATGAGAATTCTCGGTCGCACATCTTGATAAGAAGTGATCGGCAGACCTTTCAGGTGTGGGTATTGCTCGGATAGCTCTTCAACTTTTAGCGTTTGCGATGGAAGAAGAAGTTCAGCCACAGTGCGTACTCCATGCATGGCGTACTTCTTGAAACCGTTGTGTTTCGCGGCGATCTCAAGTTGTACACTCTTAGAGCCACTCTCTCGACGCCTCGTTCCTCCAGTCCAGAGCAAGCAGAGCGGGACTGTTTCTCCTTCTAGCTGCAGCTCGTCCGCAAGTTCTTCGTCGAGCAGAGTGAGTTCTGAACCGTCGTCCAGGAAGGCAAATGTCTCGATCGACTTATTCTTTCCGTGAAGCACTACGGGTAGGTAACGGAACAGAGCCTGATTAGAGGTGACCTGGTGAGTGTGACATCCGTGCTCTGTAGAATTTGCCACTGGATGTGATGTAGACTCTAAACACTGATTTGGTGATGGTCTGCTAGCGTCACTTGGAGAAGTATTTGACGGAATATGTGTGCATTTCTGCTCGTTGTGCAGCAATTCATGATGCTTCAGCTCGCAGCCATTTCTTCCACACAGTTTTGCTTGACATCCACCACTGTGTTGCCGTAGACATCGGCGGCAGAGGCCTAAATCTCGTACAGTTGCCCAGCGGGAATCTCGAGAGAACTCCAGGAATCGTTCGCATTTCGGGATAGACTTGCAACTTCCTTTGCACACTAGGCAGCTATCAGCTGCAAGTTTTGCGCTCGATGGCGTTGCGGAGTGATGTCCAGACGATGCTTCCTCAGAATGGGTGTTGACAAACGAGTTGCTTTTCTTGGCCGCACGTGAATCACTAGGTAGGGGCTTGGATTCGAAAGTAGTGTTTGGTATGGTAACGGCACTAGCTGCTTCTGCAAGAGAGTAGAGCCAGGTACTAAAAGACGACAGATTGGCCGTCGGTAGAGATAATCGATACTGTGCCCAATTCAGCTTTATTGATGGTGGAAGCTTGTTGACGAGTTGGTGAAGGAAGGTCATGTTGTAGAAGTATTCTTCCAATCCACACGCGTCCACTGTTGCGCAGAAGTTTTGGACGCTGACGGCAAAATCAACAATTGTTTCTAATTTGTCCTCTCTCAGTGCAGGGAGAGAGTTGATCTTCGACATCATCGAGTGGACGATTACTTCCGGTTGCCCGAAAAGCATCCTGAGTGTCGACATGACCCCGCTGACATTCGAAGGATGTAACAGTCGACTCTTGACCGCTTCATAAGCCCGACCTTTCAAGCTTCTCTGCAAGCGTACCACATTTTCTTCGTTTGTGAATCCACAAAGAGCGGTGGTGCTGTTAAAGGTTGATAGGAACAGAGGCCACTCTTCCGGGTTTCCAGAAAACGTCGGAAGATCCTTTGAGATGGCTTGTCGCGCAGCTAACTGCTTCCGAGAAATCGGATATAAATCGGCTTCTTCCCCTTCTTCTTGATTGTAAACCCGGTTGTCTCGCATAGTGGATGAATAAGGATGGCTCTGATTGTGAACTGCTGGTCGATTCGAGAGTGGAACAAACCGTTGATACTCCGGGACTGATACGTTATGCGAAAACCGACGGACTGGATCCATTTCAATGTTTTGAGAAGGGGCCAGTGCAGCTACTCTATGTCCGCCAATATGAGGTATTTCTGCCATCGAAACTCGACGTGAAGGTTCTGGAATCCTTCGAGATTGTTCCGGTGACGGATCTTGATTCATCGACCCGAGAGCTAACTGCTGCATTCCGGCGTTCAGTGCCGATGGATTTATAGGGCAACTCAGAAGGGACTCCGGCACTGGGAATGGATCTGGAGGGTTGGGCTCCGGGAGCGTTGATAGAGTACCAGCACTCCGAGCAGTTACTGGGTTCCAAAGCTGCATTTTACCAGTTTGCATGTTCGGACCGACTGGATTCCCATTGCGATGCGCATTCGTAGCTTTGATCCACTCCTGCGTTCTGGATATTGAACCGTTGTTAGAAGAGCCATGTTCGCTCATTGCTTGCTCCAACAGATGATACTTTTGCTCCAGGTATGTCTTCTCTCTTTCTGCTTCCTCCGCTGCGATTGTACGTTGCCGCTCTGCTTCACGCCGCTCGATATTTCTCATCTCCTCCAACATTTGAAGCTTTAATCTAGCGACGGCTTGTGAGGAGCGACTTGATGACACCGATGGAGCTTGCGATCCGTTTCGGGACGGGGACACTACCCACTGCAGCGAAGTGACGAACGAGGGTCCTTGACTTTCTCCCTTGGGTTGGTTTGACTCATCCGCCAATGAAGCAGCTATGTGACTTGGTGTTACTTCAGGTTGCTGCTGGTGATGCTGTTGCTGTGATTGCTGCTTATGCTGAGCCAGTACTGTGTGCCGGTTTGAGTACGATTTGGACGACTGACCAGATGGATCACCGTTTCCTAGACGAAGAGCTGCAGAAGAATTGTTTTGCTGGACACCTTTCGCTGATTCGCATTTGGTACAACTCCAGGGAAAAATCCTAATTTGCTGCGAAACTCCTACACATTGGAAGTGATGCCATTTGGAACAGACGTCACATTGCACCATCTCGGCCGAATCCTGACCGCTGCATACCTGACATGTCCGTCTGGGTTGTGACTCCTCCGGATCTGCCGTGACCACCACTTGCACACCACTGTTTGCACCAAGATTTGCACTATTGGTCTCACCAACCACTTTGCCCGATCGTAAGGTTCGACTTGACATGACCGACTAATTCGCGTTTCCACCATAAACGAAAATAATAAATTGTTGGAAATTGCCAACCGAATTCGGGGGTTCCGTAATAATAATCCCGGAAATGAAACAACCGGAGACTGAAGTTTGGTTCCAATCCGGATAATTATTATTTTCCTGTGGAAAATTATTGATTTTTAACAAATTCATCTTTGTGTTCATTGTATAGTGTGAAGTTTGCTTAATATAATGTTCAATATGTCTGTCATTTTCGTTATTTGTTACCTAAAGTTGTCTTAGTTCACTTACGTTTAGTCCCGATTTTGTGTCGAGTCCAGTCTTTTCAGTATTTGAACCAGTCTAATGTTGGGTCGGAGAACCAGTTCTAATACAGATTCTTTCGTAGTCTGTTCGCTAGCCGTACTATCAATCGTCGTAACAGTCGTACTGTAATATTTAAGTTAACTTTAAGTAATTGCATGATTTGAAATTAATCTAACTTTTACCACAATAGTTCATAAGTTTTATCAATCACTACAGGTGTGCCTGATTGCCTCTCGGCGAGTAGACTCCTATCAAATAGCACTAGTATTAAGTATAACAATTAATTTTAAATCTGCATGAATACTACCTTTGAATGATGGTAATAATATATATTTTGATAATTCAATAAATTCACTTGAAATGATTATTTTTTGCAACTTTTTCGCTATGACCTGCACAATGGATGGCTCAAAACAATATCTCTCGACGGCCCATCAAACTGTCATTACAAAGCGTTTCTATCGACGGGGACACAATCCGTCTATAGAGACCAACATTAGAGAGGCGCGCTGGCGTCAATTCGCCAACACGGTAAATATAAATAGTTCCAATAATAGAGCCTTCTTACGGTATGGGCATGGTGTTCCATGTTGACAGTGAAAAATGCGGGCTTGAAATTTGAGCAGTCTCTATTGGAACAGCGTTGACCCGTGCAAATTGTCTCAATGGCATCAGCAGCGATTAAGAAGAAAAAATCGTGTCGCCTCAGTTATATATAGGAGGAAGCAACATGTTTTCATAGAGCTCGATGCGTTTCGCAAAAATAATTATAATATTTATTTGAATATTTTTTTTTATTGGTAATACATAATATTATTTTAACGATTTCTTCAAGACGTTTCCTAAAAATTTACTAAACAAACAATATTTTCAAAATGAATCGACTCGCTTTCAATATTCATATAAAGCACTGCAGCAATGATTGATGCTGGGCAAACTCACTCACGCCATCATCAGCTGTTGTGCTGATTTAATAAGTGGAATTAATTCGCACTACTGATAGCGAAGGGGATCGTGTTAGCGGTCAACGAGATATTCAATATCAAGGCTGCAAGTATTATGTATTGAACGTGTTGTTGAACCGAATTTGCATAATCGGTTTCCTGTATTGTATAATCGGGTGCAAACAAACATGATTATTTATTTTCCATGATTCAGCGCTTTTTTTGATAATGTTTTGACTGTCCTCGAATTCGGACTGTAAAAGTTTGAACTTTTCGACAGTTTATGTAATAAGGAATGAACAAATTTGGCCCTAATTCTGACTAGATTTATTGAGATTCTCCGAATTAACTCTGTTGATTTGTGAGCTTAGTCAAAAGACTGGATTATATTTGAAAATAATCAATGGCTTTATGATCATCTTCTTCTTTTTCTTTTTTGCATCAGGTTCCCAATAGGACAGAGCCAATAAATAACGTCAACTTTATATGACTTTTCAGGTATTTTTTTATGGTATTTCCAATAAAATTAATGATTGTTTTTACACAATTTAACATATTTTCTTTCATGTTCTGCATAGCTTTGGAAATATTTCAATGTTTGAAAAAATGATATCTTGGCGTAGAGGTTCCAGGTAATTTGGCCGAACGCCATTTGGCCGAATGCCATTTAGCCGAAATTGAAAACAAAAGTGAACTACTGTTACCATGGATTTATAATGAATTTCAAAGAACTTATTCAGCTCATTCATAAAGAAGGTTACACCATCATTGAAATACACAAAATTAGATTTTTAGTCGTAGTTCAAGTAACAGTTCGTGCAGAAAGAAGAACATCCTATATGTAAGCAGCTATTCACTTCTCTGCTAGCGAAAACCTGCAAATGTTTTCGCATCGTGTTTGTAGTTAGCTTTTGACAGTATCTAAAACGGTTTAAGACTTATTCGTCCTTCTGCTGGATCGGATTGCTTTGATCCCTCGAATCGTACTAAGCTGAAGGAGACTCGCGAAGAGGAAAAATATCAACGTCATATGCAGCCCAGATTCCCCTCTCATGAAACGTCAAATGCAGCCCACCGTTTTATGGCTGAAAAAGTGAAAAGTATTGTGTTCAAAGTAAACTGTTATTAAAAACCTCAGTTGGCGGAGCAGTGTTTTCCAAAATTGCTGATAAATCTAAGCAGAAGATTAATTATTTCTAATGTCTGCTACGTTAGGGGCCCAAATACTTTAACTCTGTAAGATATAGCAGTATATAGATTTAAGTGTTAACATGTAGTCTACTTTGATTGACGATAATAAATAAATAAATAGCCGTAGCGGTAAACGCGCAGCTATTCAGCAAGACCAAGCTGAGGGTCGTGGGTTTGAATCCCACCGGTCGAGGATCTTTTCGGGTTGGAAATTTTCTCGACTTCCCAGGGCATAGAGTATCTTCGTACCTGCCACACGATATACACATGCAAAAATGGTCATTGGCAAAGTAAGCTCTCAGTTAATAACTGTGGAAGTGCTCATAAGAACAAGCTGAGAAGCTAGCTCTGTCGACAGAAAAGAAGAAGTCTGCTACGTTTGCTGGCATGAAATTTCACTCAAACGGCTATTTATGATTCGATGTGATGCAAACTCAATCATTTTTTGCTGAGAGGTTCATGTGTGGATTTGAACAGCATGCGCATAATTGGTATAAACACAATGTGGAATAAGAAAAAAACTCAGCAATCACAGAAAAAGAAGACCGTCTTCGCGAGTCTCGTCTCAGGTGCTAAGTAATATATGTTAAAGCTCTAGCAACCAAAAGTCTTGGTATCTTTGACTTAAGTGTTCCCCGAGTCGTTTATTGCTATACGCCTAGGACAGGACGTGACAGCTCAACTAAGACTGCCCGTTGTTTTTCATCCGATAATCTTGACGATGCAAAAGCCAGTGCTACCAAAATTATTTTTAGGCAAATCTTGTGAATAAATTCAAACATCTCGGCTCATAATTTGGTAGTTTCTTGTACGCTTCATTCATTCAATGCAATAGAAAATGCTCACCTTTTTAAAAATCAGTATTATTTTCAAAACCGACGGTTCTTTTGTAGAAAATTGACACAATTTCCATTATTTTGCTCTCAATTAAGTATTTTGTATTTGTTTTGCCATTATAGGAGCACTTGCGATAAACTTAACACCGAATATTATTAGATTTGATACAAAAAAACATCATGAAAAAAGTTCAAACTTTTGGTGAAACTCTAATTTATGAACCAGCAACACGGCCTGACTAGCAACAAAGTGCCATGTTGCAATTCAACTCAACGATGTGGAAGTAGGCCTGTGCCAAAACGGCCAATAAGAAGCGGTCTTTTTTGACAGGCAATTGGTTTGGTTTTTGTACTTTGACCTGACACGTCCTGTCCTAGCTATACGCAAGCAACAGTGCAGAGTTCAGTTCACATGTTGCAATCTTAAACTTGGAGGAGAATGACATCTCACCCAAGTTAAGGTAAAAAATATGTTTTGAATAAGACGTAAGGGAATCTGGGGTAATATGCACCCATGAGGCAAAACAACCCCACGGTGCCTTTTATGAGTATTTGTAAAGATTTGGAAAAGATACGTCAAGGGCTGATAGGAGTGACCCACAATATGCGATTTTACAAATCCAACTTCCAGAAAAATGTCTAAATTTTTCTAAAATATTTGTAGAATCCCCGAAAAATCGTTTTGCCCCTTAGGTGCATATTACCCCTGATACCCTTATTATAAGCTTTAATATCAATAACTATAAGAATTACTTCACTCTTGAAAGAACAGCCTATGATCAAAAAAAGGAAAAATCTCTTATGAAAATTTAGGCAAGTGTAATGCATATAATAGTTTTATCAGTACAACTACAAAGAGCTTCCGATGATTTAAAGAAGGTAAAATTCCCAAATAAAATATAATTTTAACTATTGTCAATAGTAATGAAACCAGTTTAACTTGAAATTATTGCCTATGTGCTTAAGGAGGAAAAAATCTGATGATATCATTAAAACACTTGAAACCTTATTAAACCGCGGCGAATTAACCATCAACTCAGAGTCTTGACGCGATGTAAGGAGTTCATAACTTCGTCCTGAATTAACAGGTCGATTTTATCATTCTTTTAGAGCTCTTATAGAGTGACAAACATTACGTCCCGTCACATCATAAGAATCAACAAATTATTTAGCTTATCAGTTATTGGGCCACACTTATAAAACCTACACATCAGAGGTGTTGTAATTTGATTTTTTTGTTCATGATTCGGCCAAATGACATTCGGCCAAATGGCATTCGTTCAAACGGCATTCGGCCAAACGACATTCATCTTGTATAATTTTTATTTCTACTTCAATTTTCAGGGTACAGGTTTTAAACACAGATATTTTGCTCCAGGATTCAGATCATTCAAAGAAAATAAAAACAGATTTTAATGGAATCCCTGAATATGAGTTGATTTCTTTCATATATTCCTCGACTTAATGAAGGTTTAAATCAAGAACGTTCGCCCAGTATACTGGCTGCTAATTACATGCGCTGTTTTAAGCGATACAATCAAGGCCGTATTTACGGGGGGCGAAGGGACCATGGCCTCCTGGCCCCCCACAAATCTCGACAACAATATTTATAGTTAAATTTTCACGAATAATTAGAATCAATGCAAATTACATACATTACGGAAACGCATCAAAAGATTTGAACGATTCATTTTCTCAATAAATATGGAATAATGGGCGAAATTTTTGGAAATAAACACTTATATGCAAAATTACTAGAACAAAATATTCAAACATGAATGGGATGGGATTTTGTTGACTTTACGAGAAACAAGAAGATCAAGAAAGATTCAAAAACGATTTGGATAAACAAGTGGAGTGCCATCCTTTTGCTTAAATTCTTAACAATTTTCCAACATGACTTTTCCAACTACAATGAATGTTTTCTCAGCTACCTTTCAGACTAGGTGCGAATGCAATTTATCCCTCTAATACCCAACCCCGCCTTTAGACGGGGTACACTTTGGAATTTTGTGTATTTTTTCGTAGCTCGCAAATCAAAATAATTTTTTTTTGGCTTATACCTTGACTCATAACACGCATATAAGAAAAGTTTTTTATGACTTTTGAAACTTTTTTGTATTTTTAGAAATTGTTTGAAAAATTGCATTCTTATATAACCTACAAATGCCTGGGCTTCATTTAACGTGTAATATAAAAAATCGTACCTTTTATATTTTTCTACGATTAACCTATCACAGAGCCTGGTGATATTAAAATCATTTCAAACCTGTTTTTCCGTTAGTTACACGGAAAATAAAATACGCTCCGAAAAAAAATTAAAAATTTAATATTTTTAAAAATACCGTAACAATTTAAATTTTTATTGTTGCCAAAAATCAACAACTAGAAAAGGCTTCAAGAAAAAATGAAAAAAGCTAGGGAGTTCAAAAATAAAAATTATAAAAATCAAAAACCAAAATTTAAAAATTTGCGAATAAAAATAAATAAATGCCCAAAACGTGTTTAGAACGATTTTAGATAACGAAAAATAATACTTAAATCGAAAATAAAAAGTTGGGTATTAGAGGGTTATATATCTGCAGATCAAGTAATAGGAATTAATTATTTAATTATTAATTTTGAAAATTAATCCATCCATCACATTGCAGACCTAGTAGTGTTGAGGTGCCTTGAATATAGGAACTTCAGGGAACTCTACCTTGAAAAAATGAACCACAATGAGACCAGCCAGGAACCGAAAATGGATCAAAAAGTAAACAGGACAACTAAATGTAACCTAAAATGAACCAGAAGAAAAGATAATCATGCAAGACATTACTCTTATTTTCGTAATTCTTGATTACGATAATACTATAGTGTTACTGGCTCGTATTACTGTTTGTATTTTTTCAAAAATATGATCTGGGTTTTAACAAGGATAACTATAGAAAGTATCCAGGCACAGTGCTTCCCTGACCGTTATTATCAGAAAAAAAACTCCATCAAATCTGTGCTCACCAGTCGTTTTCTATAGCTGAGCTGCATGTCTGGGCAAAATTGAAAAAAATCGTAGGGCCCGTTTTGATATTAACAGTTGGGTAGCAGCTAGTTGGATTATAACTATAATTTATTACTAATAATAACAGTACAAATTTGGCTCCGTAATGCCTTACATCGGTTGAGCCTAAGAAAAATCAGTCAATAGTGAAAGACTTTGACGGCATGTAAGTGGAATGTGTCATAAAAAACATGTGAACATGCTTATCGGTATTAGAATGCCTAATTAATTTATCTAAAATTAGTGATTTTAATAGTTACACTTCAAAAAAGGGCGTAACTCAAAATTTCGGCAATCAGAGGTTACAAATAACAGAAAACACCTACTTTGAACCAAATTTCGACGGTTTATTTCTTCTGATAAGTACGGCCAATAAAAATCCGTTTAAATATTTAAGATTTCCTTTGAATTTGTGGACTTATACAATCAAAAGGGCGTAACTTCGAACCGAACCTTACGATTTTTTTTAAATTTTGCCCAGACATGCAGCTTAGCTATAGCAAACGACTGGTGAGCACAGATTTTATGGAGATTATTTTCTGATAATAATGGTGAGGAAAACACCGTGACAGGTATTTCGCCAAAGATTCTTTTAGATATTTTTCAAGGAAGGCCTAAGTCCTCCATGATTGTATCAGGTGATTCTTCCATCGATTTCCTTCGGTAATCCCTGAGGAAATATCTGGAGGTGAATCGTTGGAGTGCTTGAGGTTTTCTTGGAGAAAGTCCTCTAAGCATGCTTTGCTAAATTGCAGGAATAATTTCTGGGAGTATTGGTAGAGAAATCACAAGAAAAAAATCTTGCGGGATCCCAGTATACGTCCCTGAAAGTATTTCGGATGAAATCTCTGGAAAAATCACTAGTAGATTTCTTGAAGGTTTTCAATGAGACATGTGAGAGCAAATTCTTAAAGAACCTGCTGAAAAGCTGCATTAAAGAATTTGGTTTTTTTCTGGAGCTCGTAGAATTTGGCTTTAGGATTCACTGCAATCCTGATGAGGGAAAATATTGATTAGAATAGAGACCTCAGAGATCTTCCATTAGCAATATAAACTATTTAGAGACTTTCATTAAAATAGAGATTTACCCAACAAACATTAGTAGGTGAATAACAGTTTATTCAGCTGAAATATGTTTGAGAGTGGTTGGTTCAACTCTCATTCCGTGAAAATGTTTATTGGGAAGTCTCTACAAAAATACCTGCTACCAGCTCTACAGCAATTTTTTCAACTCAAAACTGTTAAATAAATCAGTTTGTTCAACAAATTGAATATTAAACAAGAATATAATAAGAATAATTTGAATTAAGGTACATATGAATTAAACGAATTTTGTTCTTGGCTAATAATCCCCAAAAACATTGAGTTTATCCTGTAAACATATAAAATACTATGATGAATTAAATATAGAAAAAACACTATGCTAAGGTATCAAAATGTTTTTTTTTTTTCTGGGAAAATGGCCCCCACAAGATAATGGCCCCCGGGCTCCTACATTTGTTAATCCGGCTCTTAATACAATACATATCAAAACTGTTGATATTGTTGAATTAGCAATGAATATAACAAAATGTGGGTTCAATATAGATTTTGTCTGCCAATTTGCGAATTATTTCAAAGAATTTCTGGAGGAGTTCAACCCCGAATCTAAGGGCAGACCCTTGGTTACAATTAATTACGCCAATGTCTGTTATGTAGTTATCGAGTGATATTTTCATGAATCATACTGAAAGTATTGAATAAAAACTAAGAAAATATTCTGAAAAATAAAAACATCACAAATGTTGATTCGATTACGTGAAGTAATCGTGACAGAGCAAACAAGTCCCAAATAAACGCAATTCTCTAAGCAGGGCAACACTCTTGCTTCGTCAATGCAGTCCGCTAGACAAACCTGGTTGACCCTTTCCAAGGTAACTGGCGACGTCAGTAGTTCTCCAGACAGTCACACTTCTATAAGTCACTCACGCGATGTGTATTGGTTGAATTCTGAACGAGTGAGCGACCGCTTAATATTTCCTCGTGTCGCTGCATAGAACCGGCTTTCTTCGAACGTGCACGGGTTTAATAGCGACGAATGAAATAGGTTACGATCAAGCGCATCCATTTGAGACGGTGCCAAAATCTTCTTCCATTTCGTATAATAATTTTGGAAGCGAAACCATTTGATACCTATGTGCTAGAAATAAACACACTGCCTCCGATTCGTTACATAACCAATAACAAGATTCGGGCTGAAGTTCATTAGGCACTCTTTTGGATAACTGGTTCGAACCGGATAGAATTTAGCCAATCCGGTTTTCGAGAATATAAAATAAAAGAATCTTGCATTTTAATGACTCCACCTTTCCAATACTAAGTCTCAAAAACGTAAATCGTACGATTCTCATTCGTTTAGGTTGTTGATAAGAAAATGATGATAATGGACTTTGTGCCGCAGGGAATAGATTGAGGTTAATATTTACACAAGCCACTACAGCCAGCTAGAATCATCGTAGAGGTTGCAAAAACACAAAACATCCGCATGTAGGTAATCATCATTATATGCAATTCCCCGTACCGACATTGGCCAGGAATGTGTCTAGTTTTGATTGATTCAATCGGGCTTTGAATCACCCAGAGCATTAAGTGATGTCGGATCAAATCGGAAGCCACTTAACCCTTTCGAGGCGAGCCAGCACAATTGGGCTGTTCAGCATTCATAGTATTATCCGTTTTTTAAGGTTTATTAAATGTTTCTGATTTTCATTACTGCTACTTTTAAGTCGGCACATCGTCTATTGTGCAATCTAAATATATGAAAATGATATCAAATATCGTTATCAAAAACATGTTTCGATATAATTTTCTCGAATAGATAATGATTCGAAGTTGCAATTAATCCATACACTGAGATAAATCCATAAAGCTATTATATCAGAAAAAATTTATGAGGTCGATTGTTCGCTCGACATATTCGTTCCAAATTTCATCCAATGCATTTCATATGCTAAACAGTTAAGATGCAATTATAATCGATACAAACCTACGTTCTGGTTTACGTTATATGCGCGTCTGATATGCAGTACAGGTCGAGTTATGAGCATAACATATAACTTACACTGGCTTCTGTATTCTAGTATAGTGTTTGCATTTCAGGCAATGTTGCAAAAAAAAAACAGTCACATCAATGCATCAACGTTCAGGTCATGTTTTGAATTGGATTCCTTGGTACTTTAACTTCTTCTTCACTTTAACTAAGATTATTATAATCTGAAATGATGTAATGTTATTCCATGGATCAAATCCAATAATCTGGAGTCAACAATGCACCAAAAGGAACGCAGTGGAGCTTAAATCCGCGAATATATCTTGACAACTATTTCATGTTTTTTGCTATTGGTAATTAACTTACACTTAACTATTGATTTTTTTTCCTTTTACAGAAAATCCCTTCGACAACAAATTATTATACATTTATAAGGTTTAATCACCGCATGAATTTATTATTATAACATTAATTGGCTTTTTTTGGTGAGAGCGATACCTATACTGTGAATCAAGCATCCATAATAATTTAAAAATTTCATTGAATGTGAAAATATCCTATGCTTATTTTGTTTATATATTTATAATGGACTAAGCAAATAGAGCTTCGATAAAGTTTAAGCTTTCTTCTTCTTTTTGGCGTTACGTCCCAACTGGGACAAAGCCTGCTTCTCAGCGTAGTGTTCTTATGAGCACTCCCACAGTTATTAACTGAAAGCTTTCTTTGCCGATTGACCATTTTTGCATGTGTATATCGTGTGGCAGGTACGAAGATACTCTATGCCCTGGGAAGTCGAAAAAATTTCCTTTACAAAAAGATCCTCGACCAGCGGGATTCGAACCCACGACCCTCAGCATGATCATGCTGAATAACTGCGCGTTTACCGCTACGGCTATCTGGGCCCCAAAGTTTAAGCTTTGAAATCTGTTTTGATTATATTAGTAATACATTCCAGGTAAGCTGCCTGACATAAATCATATGAGAAATAAAATAAAAATAATAAGGGCTCCACCTACGACAAACTTATTTTGCCCATAGCTTTCCATAGTAAAAGCATATAAGTTCCTCAACCGCTCTCCGCTGAGAAAAAATCGTATTCATCTCATATAATGCTAACATGCTTGCCCAGAGAACATACTATATGCATTGCATATAATATATAGTCGGCGATTTCGGTCTTTGATAAATCTTATATGAACTTCCAATAGTGCAAAATTATATACCTATCATATAACATCGACATGGAAAGTAGGCTCAGTGTAGATTGCCTTTTTGTATTCCTACGATATTTGTGAAAACGAATTGATTTCTAATTCTAATAATTTCATCAAAAGCACAATAACATAATTAGTTAACAATAATATCGAATTATGTTACCCCAAAAAATTATCTTCTTGTAGGCATTACGTGTAGAAAACCTGCTTCTGCGTTTATTGTTCTTATGAACATTTTCGCAGTTATTGTCCGACAACCCTCACGTTAGCGCCCCCCGGGAATTTCAACCGGAGCCTTTCGGGTGGTTGGCCAGTGATGTAGCTAGGAGGGGCTCTTAAAGGAGCAAACTTTTACACATCAAATATGATTGCAAAATTTTCTTATTCAACTTAAAAATATATATTTTTTATACCAGACGCGTAATAAGGGTGGAAACTCGTGGTTACAATTTCAAAACCTTTTTTTTTATCAATTTTCGACCACTAAACGCTATTCCCACCTTTACCACGAAAATAGAGAAAGGCAACATGTTTTCTCTAGTCATGTAGATAGGAGGAGCAAATATAAGGGTAATGTTAACAATGTAGAATATAAGGAATTATGGTTTATACTGACAAGGGAAGGAAACGATGTGGATTACGAGTGATTTCAATGACTATGTACAGTATTGGACAAAACATTTGCAACTTTTTCGATTTTCCATACAAAATGACCAACTTTGGTAAGCTATATCTCAGTTATTTATGGACCGATTTGAATGAATTTTTGGCAGAACATCAGACATAACTTGAATTTCAACATATATTTTTGTGTGATTTCTTCAATCACAAGTTCAAAAGCAGTAACAATTTGTCTAAAGTGATTTTTTTGACGATTTTTAATAATTGACATAACCCAAGCCCAATAGTCGATTGTTTGAAGAATAACTTTTCCACTGGGGTGCATCAATCATGTTTAAACTATAATTAGCATCAATCCTGTACAAACTGTTCATGATAAAACTATCTTAAATAACGAATCAAATATTGAACAACAGTTAAAAACAGTGGGGTCTCATTACCGTAATTCTGAGTATCACTTATCAGATTTTTCCAATACAAATTATTGTAAATATTGTAATTATTGTAAATACAAATGTTGCAAGTTTTATATTTTTAAAGTAGTAGTACAGGTACAGTTACCCAAAGCTCGTAACGGTATACCAAATTTTGTTTTCCCAAAATTCCAAAAAAATGTGTTAAAAAATGTGTTTTTTTTTTTACTTAGCTGATACATATTGGGGGTAACATTGATCACCCATATAAACAATGATCGGTAATATTGAAAATGTCGTTAGTTACAAAAATCGCGGCCACAGAAACCAAATATGAAGGCCAAACTCCTACAAGTGATTTAAATTTTGGATTATTATAAAATTAAAAAACACCTGGAATTGCGGAATACGCCTAAAGGTATTTAATTTCCTTAGGAAATTCTGTATTCTCCATAGTTATCCGTTAATTCTTTTGAATTGAAAATACATGTTGAAAACGAAATCGTTTCGGCGATCTCATTTTAGGAAAACCCGCATTTTTGTTGCTTATATCGTTTGCAGAACTCTTGTGAGGCTTGAATCGTTGGTAGTGTCATCCATAATCATAGATATAATTGTTTCGAAAAGTTGGAAAATTTACGTGCGAACAAAATCCAATTCTCTAAAAAAAATCTATTTTTTTTATAATCCTATGAAATAAATATAATAAGAAATAATAGCGTACACAAAGGCCGATTTTCATACAAAATGGTCAAATTTGGAAATCTGTATATATAAATTGAATTCCATTAAACAATCTTGTAGTTATTGAAGAAAAAAAATCAGAGTTCTGCGAAAAATGCCGACTTATTCTAATTGAAATATTTCATAAATGTGACTACTTAGAAGAAGACATGCGTCTGCAAATTTGTTCACTTAGTCAAAATTCAAAAATTTGTGGAATATAACATTTTTCCTATATTGTTTGTTTTCAAAATATCTAAGAATCAAAATATTGACATTTATGTCAAAATGAGCGGTTGTTAATAATTCCATAATTCTTCCATAGAATTTGATGATTTCTTCAAAGATCTAATTTGAAGTTATTAACAAAACGTAGATAAAATTTTATACTAATCTGTTTGCTACAAGCAGAGATGTAGGTCTTTTACCATAACAAATTAGCATGAAAATCGGCATTTGCGTACTTTATTCTTGCCAATACTGTATACGAAAGAGAAACACCATTCATGCTTTGGAATTATTTCATCGATAAATTTCGATTCAAACCTTTTACTAGGAGGGACATTACGGTCAATATTACCACGGTGGTTAATGTTACTCCGTTATACGGTACTGTAAAATGGGGTCTCTTTGATAATGCGGATAACTTCGATAGTGTGTTACCTACCACATACTAAACGAAATATCATAATTTTGGTTAATCGTTCAAGCAAAACGAATGCAAAACTGGAGAATATTAGTATGACACTTCATGTAAGAGCAGTTTTCATTTGAATCGAGAACATTTGAGGCTTTATATATGAATATCAAAAATTGATACGATTTTAGCATTTCCAAACGCTTATAAACAATCTGTTCTAAGATCACTATTTGATATAGTTTTGAATAGTTGGTCACTTATCTTTGACAGTCTAATTATCATAGAAGAGGGATTCCACGGAGGCATGCAAGTCGATTCTGATCGACCATTTCAAAAATATCTGAAACTTTGCACAGTTTTTCAGTTCCATCTAAATCGTCATTTTCCGATATCAAATCTTCAAGTTGAGTCACGACTAACTTTTCAAAAGGGTGTATGTGAAAATGGTTCAAAAATATTCAAAAAGCTGCACAGCAAAAACGGTTCGTTTGATTGTTAGACAACTAAAGAAACAAAGTTAGACAACTAAATAAAGATTCAAAAAAAAAAAAACACACAGTACAAAAAAAAATTTTTTGCATTAAAAAACATCATTTTTGTCACAAAAACTCAAATATCTCAAAACCCTATCGGAATACCAACGTAATTTTTTGAGGGAAAACGGTCCATTATATTAGCTATCTACCATAAAAATTGTGGTGATGGTAAGCCAATAAACAAAAAAGTTATGACATTTCAAATATTTCACAAATTTGACACTTAGTGAAAAAAAAATTTTTTTTTCATTGTCAATTTTTTTTAGGACCGCAGTTTGTTGCTGAATTTTTTGTTAAGGGTACCACATGAGGTTAACAAGTTGTTTTCATGATATTTTATTTAATTATTCATAACTATTATAGCATCTATTAGAAAGTTAGACGCGATTCAGTGTTGTGATTTAAAGTCTTGATAGTGTCATATTTTTTATTGTACGTAACTGAAGAAAAATTCTCTCAATAGTGTTGAAACCTTTTGATAAAAGAAACCTATAAGAAATCTAATATTGAAGACAAAAGCTACAAAAAAAGTTTTCTATACAGGTAAACGACTAGTTTACCTGCAAAAAGTTTACCTCATAGAGAACAAGGCGGGTCTATACCCAGATGATCTAGTATACGTAAAGCAGGTCGGTTTTCTCGGCGCTGGTTTTCTCCACAAAGTTAAAATCTGATTACACCTGGGTATAGACCCGCCTTGGTAGAGAATAGACTTTGTTAATCATATTTGGGAGAAAGCGAGTAACTTCAACAACATCAAAAAACATGATAGGTACATACCATGAACATACTATATATACTACCACTATGGTTATAAAAGATTTAATTGTAAAATGTTTCTTCAGTCAAGCAAACGACACCAAACTAGTCAGTAAAAACTTAAAAGTGATTTTGTTTATTAAAATCTAACGAGCAACATGAGTAGTCGCTTTCTCAACTGTTGCAGGCCGTTTGCAGAAAAAAAGTGCATTTGTACGTCCTGCCGTTTAAACGTTGACAAACGGGCAATCTGTACATCATCGGTGGATCAGGTTGCAGGAAGTTCGAAAACAACAACAACTGAGGAATTACTAAATGCACCGACAACAACTGAGGAGTTACCAGAAGTACCAAGTGCAGATAGTCTTGCCACGGTACCATCAGCGACATCTGTTTCAACAAATCAATCAGAAGATGAGTGCATCCAGAAGGTCAACATCGAACGCTTCAACGAAGGGATAGCTGGAATAAAAGTGACTCCGATTAAATGGACGAAGATGGGTTACGTCAATTATCCCGAGAAAAAATACCGTGAAATCAACGAAGCTGTACGAAGAAACCTCTTCAAATTAGGACCTGAGGATGTGGAAAATACAGACTACGATGAGGTAATTATGAATATGAAGGAAAGGTTCTCGAATCTAGCCACGACAAGGAAAGAAAAATTATTGATTTTGTCGATGCTGCCAAGCTCGTGGTCTATTCAAGACGCCATTGATGAGTTCAAAACCAATAGAAATACAGCAAAAGAGGCAAAACAATTCAAAAATAACTGTCTTGCAACCAAAAATGCTAGGTCGAGTACTTCATTAACAGATGAGACAAAAGAAAAAATAATTCAATATTTTGAAGACGATGAAGTAAGTAGAGCTATGCCTGGCCAAAAAGATTATGTATCTGTAAAAAAAGATGGAAAGCGTCAAGCAATCCAAAAACGATTAATGATGACTACTTTGAAAGAAGCGTATACACGCTTCAAGGAAATTAACGAAAATATTAAGGTAGGTTTTTCCACATTTGCAAGCCTTCGTCCAAGGCAATGCAAGCTCTTATCCAATTCAGGAACACATAATGTTTATGTGTGCACAACACACTAAAATATTAACCTAATCTTACATAGTTTGAAAAGAATCAATTTATCAAAGGATATTAAAATGTTAACTGGTAGTCTTTTGTGTGAAAATACAACATCAAATTGCTATCTACGATCTTGTTCGGTTTGTCCAGATTCTTCATCATTGGAAAATACTTTATTCGCTGAGTTTGAAGAAAATTATATTGATCAGTTATCATTTGAGCAATGGGTGACCACGGATAGGTGTGACCTAGAAACTATTGTAAAACCTGTAGATGAGTTTGTGTCATTTTTTTGCTTGAAATTAGAAAGTTTAATTCCTCACGACTTTATTAAAACAGAGCAATCCCGAGGCGTGTTCATTTGAATTGATGACATCTCTGGCGGTATTGTTTGTTCAGTCTCGGAAATCTCGTCAGTGGAAAGCGGACAGAACATAAAATCATCTTAATGTTTTCTTTGACGTGTTTTGAAAGACTAATACTGTGAATTTGGCGTTTTAAATTTGGTTGCCGATCATAGTCGAATGGTGCCGAAGCCGTAAGTCTCCCTATATTTATTTTATTTTTATTTTATAATTAGATACAGATATTTTCAATTATTGAACTTGAATGACATTCGTTATTGTCACAATAAGCGAATGGATAAACTATTTACTGTGTAGAATTTTGCTGACTTTAAGGAACAAACGATTCGCGATGTTCAAATCTGTATTATTATTGTACTTTCATGCACCTCCAATATTTTAAGCGAAAACGTTCAGATTTCGCAATAAAAACGTTAACAAATATTCAGTGATTTTTTACAAATGTTTTGTATGGGACACGTTTAGCTGCGAAATTGTGTTTTTCTTGAATAATGCATTGAAAAAAAGTTGAGTCTAGTACACGACACTGAGGGTGGCCTTACATTTGAGATCGAAATACGTATCTGTCAAAAAAAAAAAAAAAACAAACTCTAGCAAAATTAAATGGTACAGTCGTCATGTCCTAAAAACTTTTTTAATTATGTAAACACAAAATTAAAAAGTAGCATTTTCCCTTCGCGAATGCATTTTGACGGAAACGTAGATGAAAACTCTTCCGATATCAGCAACCTTTTCGCAGATTTCTTCCAAGAAGTGTGTACCATCTACTCTGAAGAAGACCGCGACCGCAAATTGTTTCCTTTTTTTCCCAGAATTTTCTAATAGTATTTCTATTGAAAAACTATCACGACAAGAAATCTTATAGGCACTAAAAAACCTGGACGCAACAAAGGGAGCAGGACCAGATGGCATTGCACCCGTGTTCTTCAAAAATCTCTCAGAAGAACTTACCCTTCCCTTAGAACACCTTTTCAACATGTCGAATCAAGCTAGAAAATTTGTTTAGTAATCAGAATTCACGTGAGTCCTTGAATTACCAGAACTTACAGTCCTTGTTCAGTTAATACTCTTGATTGTTATCCTGGCTTCAAGTGTAGTCTCGAGCAACTATGCTCAAGTAATCATTCTTTTAAATCCTAAGCATCTAGAGATATAGAACGTCATAACAAATGTGTAAGCTCCATATTGTGACATTTTCCAAGCTAGCGCCACAATATAATTAAAAAAAATCCTTTGGGCTATGAAAAAAACTCGTGGAAACTCACCAACGTGTGAAACAAATTCCCAAATCGGTTCACTAACAAAAAAGTTAAAACCCCGTCAAAGCGCTCTGGGGTCATATTGACCCCAAACACAGACAAACGGTTAAAGACGAACCTTCCAACGATTCATCAAACATTTTAAAAATCTCTATTTGTCTAGGAGTAACTTTTTTTGTCTCAAATGATAATAGGGAAAATCAAGATAGTTACCAAATAATCACTTAATTTTTGATGACAAAAACTGAATTTGCAGCTTTTTCTACATACACATGGGTTCGAGAGCAATTAATTTTACCCCACTAATCCACTACACCCTGAATTTCGAATAGTAAATTTATTACACATTTTCATGATAGTTCGCTTTAAACAACTTTAAAAATTGGAAATGTAATCAGCCTTTAATGGCTTGTAAGCCTTCGTTTGACTTTCAACATAATATTCAATTCAACAAAAAAAAAAAAAAAAATACCATTTGAAGGATATTTGTAACTTTTCAATGCATGGGAAACTAAAACAAATAACATCTAGTTAGAAAGGGGCGGTCCATTAATTACGTAAGACAATTTTCAGGATTTTTCAATCGCCCCTCCCTCCATGATAAGATTTTTTGTATGATAATCCAAAATAAAAAATCTCAAACCCCTCCTCCCCCATAAACCCCTTACGTAATAAATGAACAGCCCCAAAGGTATCGAATTACAGAGGGATCTAAGTATATGCTAGATTGAAGCGAGGGCGCATCCTGTCGAATTAGGGGAAATATCTAGTTACAGGATATCTATTAAAGGAGAGTTTACTGTATGTACATTGAAATAAAAATAAACATACTCTAAAGGAAGTAAAAATAGGAGGGTCAATATTTTTCAACAACACATGACTGAAAAAATTTTAGATAAAAAATTTAGATAAAAACTGCGAGATCTGAGTTGAACTCAAAAATTTCATGGATGAATAAATTAGCCCAAGTAGAGGGAAGTTGATAATGATAAATAACTTTGAAACAAGCATCCGAATATAAGTTTTTAAATAATCACTCAAACATAGTCCGTCTCGAAAGGGTTAAAAGGTGCAATATAAATCAGCTATGGAGTGAAGTAACTCAATTACAAAACGTTACAAACTCTTATCGTCATATTGAGTCAACTCCACGTATGGTCTTTATATGTAGAGATCAGAAACTGGAACAATACAATCGCTTCGCCTCCGACCGACAGCTGTAAACACAGACGAAATCTGCTTTAGCAGCCACAAATCATTACAGACTGTACGCACCATTTCCTATTACGCAATAGTTTTTTTTTTCTCGTAGACAAAATCAACTCATTTGTCCTTGGCAGACTGACGAAAAGACATCAGCTGATTGAATGGAAAATTCTTGCTTCAACACACTCTCGGTTGACCCTAGAGAGCATATCCTTCGTTATCATAACCCACTTCGTTCAGATGTACTTGCCGGTTGATGTCGTTTCCTACCAGCTGGCCTGCCGTAGTCCAGAGTCAACCTTGAGCTAATATGTTTGTTCTTCTAATTTTCGCATCGCAATATAGGCACCTTCGGCATGCAAATGTGCAAAGTGACAAATATAAATTACCGTCTATCACTGGGAAGTGGAGATGATGTAGGTAACCAGCAAAAAAAAAGTATCGAATCCGAAAGTCACATTAATTACGCACGGTTTCTTCGAACGCTGAACCTTACACCGACACGACCTACTAGCAACTGATGATGCTCGACAAAATTACAAGGCGGGCATCGCCACAGTCGGAAATCGTCGCCACTTCTTTCCTGAGGCTGATGATGATGATGATGGTTGGCTAGTTTCTACTAACACCAAAAGAAAATGCCGCGAAGCTTTGCTAGTGTTGTCGCTTCTCGGGGCGCCGTCATCATCGGAGTTTTGTTGTTGAAGCTTTTATCGATCCATTTGTTTACTAGACGCCACCACAATCGCATCGTGGAAGCCGGCATATGCACTGAACTGAACGGACGATACACGACGGCGGCGACGCTACGATTAAAATCACGCACGTGCTGACATACATGCTGTCGTAGCGGTCGGGATGGTGGGTGAAGATACTCGCGGTGTTGGCACAGGTATCAGTTTCTGTTGGAATTGTTTGGTTTGGTTGAAAAGATAGTTTATCGTTTATTGTTTATTGTTTATTGTTTATTGTTTATTGTTTATTGTTTATTGTTTATTGTTTATTGTTTATTGTTTATTGTTTATTGTTTATTGTTTATTGTTTATTGTTTATTGTTTATTGTTTATTGTTTATTGTTTATTGTTTATTGTTTATTGTTTATTGTTTATTGTTTATTGTTTATTGTTTATTGTTTATTGTTTATTGTTTATTGTTTATTGTTTATTGTTTATTGTTTATTGTTTATTGTTTATTGTTTATTGTTTATTGTTTATTGTTTATTGTTTATTGTTTATTGTTTATTGTTTATTGTTTATTGTTTATTGTTTATTGTTTATTGTTTATTGTTTATTGTTTATTGTTTATTGTTTATTGTTTATTGTTTATTGTTTATTGTTTATTGTTTATTGTTTATTGTTTATTGTTTATTGTTTATTGTTTATTGTTTATTGTTTATTGTTTATTGTTTATTGTTTATTGTTTATTGTTTTTATTGTTTATTGTTTATTGTTTATTGGCGCCGTCATCATCGGAGTTTTTGTTGTTGAAGCTTTTATCGATCCATTTGTTTACTAGACGCCACCACAATCGCATCGTGGAGCCGGCATATGCACTGAACTGAACGGACGATACACGACGGCGGCGACGCTACGATTAAAATCACGCACGTTGCTGACATACATCTGTCGTAGCGGTCGGGATGGTGGGTGAAGATACTCGCGGTGTTGGCACAGGTATCAGTTTCTGTTGGAATTGTTTGGTTTGGTTGAAAAGATAGTTTATCGTTTATTGTTTATTGTTTATTGTTTTATTGTTTATTGTTTATTGTTTATTGTTTATTGTTTATTGTTTTATTGTTTATTGTTTATTGTTTATTGTTTATTGTTTATTGTTTTATTGTTTATTGTTTATTGTTTATTGTTTATTGTTTATTGTTTATTGTTTATTGTTTATTGTTTATTGTTTATTGTTTATTGTTTATTGTTTATTGTTTATTGTTTATTGTTTATTGTTTATTGTTTATTGTTTATTGTTTATTGTTTATTGTTTATTGTTTATTGTTTATTGTTTATTGTTTATTGTTTATTGTTTATTGTTTATTGTTTATTGTTTATTGTTTATTGTTTATTGTTTATTGTTTATTGTTTATTGTTTATTGTTTATTGTTTATTGTTTATTGTTTATTGTTTATTGTTTATTGTTTATTGTTTATTGTTTATTGTTTATTGTTTATTGTTTATTGTTTATTGTTTATTGTTTATTGTTATTGTTTATTGTTTATTGTTATTGTTTATTGTTTATTGTTTATTGTTTATTGTTTATTGTTTATTGTTTTATTGTTTATTGTTTATTGTTTATTGTTGATTGTTGATTGTTGATTGTTGATTGTTGATTGTTGATTGTTGATTGTTGATTGTTGATTGTTTATTGTTTATTGTTTATTGTTTATTGTTTATTGTTTATTGTTTATTGTTGATTGTTGATTGTTGATTGTTGATTGTTGATTGTTGATTGTTGATTGTTGATTGTTTATTGTTTATTGTTTATTGTTTATTGTTTATTGTTTATTGTTTATTGTTTATTGTTTATTGTTTATTGTTTATTGTTTATTGTTTATTGTTTATTGTTTATTGTTTATTGTTTATTGTTTATTGTTTATTGTTTATTGTTTATTGTTTATTGTTTATTGTTTATTGTTTATTGTTTATTGTTTATTGTTTATTGTTTATTGTTTATTGTTTATTGTTTATTGTTTATTGTTTATTGTTTATTGTTTATTGTTTATTGTTTATTGTTTATTGTTTATTGTTTATTGTTTATTGTTTATTGTTTATTGTTTATTGTTTATTGTTTATTGTTTATTGTTTATTGTTTATTGTTTATTGTTTATTGTTTATTGTTTATTGTTTATTGTTTATTGTTTATTGTTTATTGTTTATTGTTTATTGTTTATTGTTTATTGTTTATTGTTTATTGTTTATTGTTTATTGTTTATTGTTTATTGGCGCCGTCAATCAATCGGAGTTTTGTTGTTGAAGCTTTTATCGATCCATTTGTTTACTAGACGCCACCACAATCGCATCGTGGAAGCCGGCATAATGCACTGAACTGAACGGACGATACACGACGGCGGCGACGCTACGAATTAAAATCACGCACGTGCTGACATACATGCTGTCGTAGCGGTCGGGATGGTGGGTGAAGATACTCGCGGTGTTGGCACAGGTATCAGTTTCTGTTGGAATTGTTTGGTTTGGTTGAAAAGATAGTTTATCGTTTATTGTTTGTTTATTGTTATTGTTATGTTTATTGTTTATTGTTTATTGTTTATTGTTTATTGTTTATTGTTTATTGTTTTATTGTTTATTGTTTATTGTTTTATTGTTTTATTGTTTATTGTTTTGTTTATTGTTTATTGTTTATTGTTTATTGTTTATTGTTTATTGTTTATTGTTTATTGTTTATTGTTTATTGTTTATTGTTTATTGTTTATTGTTTATTGTTTATTGTTTATTGTTTATTGTTTATTGTTTATTGTTTATTGTTTATTGTTTATTGTTTATTGTTTATTGTTTATTGTTTTATTGTTTATTGTTTATTGTTTATTGTTTATTGTTTATTGTTTATTGTTTATTGTTTATTGTTTATTGTTTATTGTTTATTGTTTATTGTTTATTGTTTTATTGTTTATTGTTTATTGTTTATTGTTTATTGTTTATTGTTTATTGTTTATTGTTTATTGTTTATTGTTTATTGTTTATTGTTTATTGTTTATTGTTTATTGTTTATTGTTTATTGTATTGTTTATTGTTTATTGTTTATTGTTTATTGTTTATTGTTTATTGTTTATTGTTTATTGTTTATTGTTTATTGTTTATTGTTTATTGTTTATTGTTGATTGTTGATTGTTGATTGTTGATTGTTGATTGTTGATTGTTGATTGTTGATTGTTGATTGTTGATTGTTGATTGTTGATTGTTGATTGTTGATTGTTGATTGTTGATTGTTGATTGTTGATTGTTTATTGTTGATTGTTTATTGTTTATTGTTTATTGTTTATTGTTTATTGTTTATTGTTTATTGTTTATTGTTTATTGTTTATTGTTTATTGTTTATTGTTTATTGTTTATTGTTTATTGTTTATTGTTTATTGTTATTGTTTATTGTTTATTGTTTATTGTTTATTGTTTATTGTTTATTGTTTATTGTTTATTGTTTATTGTTTATTGTTTATTGTTTATTGTTTATTGTTTATTGTTTATTGTTTATTGTTTATTGTTTATTGTTTATTGTTTATTGTTTATTGTTTATTGTTTATTGTTTATTGTTTATTGTTTATTGTTTATTGTTTATTGTTTATTGTTTATTGTTTTATTGTTTATTGTTTATTGTTTATTGTTTATTGTTTATTGTTTATTGTTTATTGTTTATTGTTTATTGTTTATTGTTTATTGTTTATTGTTTATTGTTTATTGTTTATTGTTTATTGTTTATTGTTTATTGTTTATTGTTTATTGTTTATTGTTTATTGTTTATTGTTTATTGTTTATTGTTTATTGTTTATTGTTTATTGTTTATTGTTTATTGTTTATTGTTTATTGTTTATTGTTTATTGTTTATTGTTTATTGTTTATTGTTTATTGTTTATTGTTTATTGTTTATTGTTTTTTATTGTTTTATTGTTTATTGTTTATTGGCGCCGTCATCATCGGAGTTTTGTTGTTGAAGCTTTTATCGATCCATTTGTTTACTAGACGCCACCACAATCGCATCGTGGAAGCCGGCATATGCACTGAACTGAACGGACGATACACGACGGCGGCGACGCTACGATTAAAATCACGCACGTGTTGACATACATGCTGTCGTAGCGGTCGGGATGGTGGGTGAAGATACTCGCGGTGTTGGCACAGGTATCAGTTTCTGTTGGAATTGTTTGGTTTGGTTGAAAAGATAGTTTATCGTTTATTGTTTATTGTTTATCGTTTATTGTTTATCGTTTATTGTTTATTGTTTATTGTTTATTGTTTATTGTTTATTGTTTATTGTTTATTGTTTATTGTTTATTTTATTGTTTATTGTTTATTGGCGCCGTCATCATCGGAGTTTTGTTGTTGAAGCTTTTATCGATCCATTTGTTTACTAGACGCCACCACAATCGCATCGTGGAAGCCGGCATATGCACTGAACTGAACGGACGATACACGACGGCGGCGACGCTACGATTAAAATCACGCACGTGCTGACATACATGCTGTCGTAGCGGTCGGGATGGTGGGTGAAGATACTCGCGGTGTTGGCACAGGTATCAGTTTCTGTTGGAATTGTTTGGTTTGGTTGAAAAGATAGTTTATCGTTTATTGTTTATTGTTTATTGTTTATTGTTTATTGTTTATTGTTTATTGTTTATTGTTTATTGTTTATGTTTATTGTTATTGTTTATTGTTTATTGTTTATTGTTTATTGTTTATTGTTTATTGTTTATTGTTTATTGTTTATTGTTTATTGTTTATTGTTGATTGTTGATTGTTGATTGTTGATTGTTGATTGTTGATTGTTGATTGTTGATTGTTGATTGTTGATTGTTGATTGTTGATTGTTGATTGTTGATTGTTGATTGTTGATTGTTGATTGTTGATTGTTGATTGTTGATTGTTGATTGTTGATTGTTGATTGTTGATTGTTGATTGTTGATTGTTGATTGTTGATTGTTGATTGTTGATTGTTGATTGTTGATTGTTGATTGTTGATTGTTGATTGTTGATTGTTGATTGTTGATTGTTGATTGTTGATTGTTGATTGTTGATTGTTTATTGTTTATTGTTTATTGTTTATTGTTTATTGTTTATTGTTTATTGTTATTGTTTATTGTTTATTGTTTATTGTTTATTGTTTATGTTATTGTTTATTGTTTATTGTTTATTGTTTATTGTTTATTGTTTATTGTTTATTGTTTATTGTTTATTGTTTATTGTTTATTGTTTATTGTTTATTGTTTATTGTTTATTGTTTATTGTTTATTGTTTATTGTTTATTGTTTATTGTTTATTGTTTATTGTTTATTGTTTATTGTTTATTGTTTATTGTTTATTGTTTATTGTTTATTGTTTATTGTTTATTGTTTATTGTTTATTGTTTATTGTTTATTGTTTATTGTTTATTGTTTATTGTTTATTGTTTATTGTTTATTGTTTATTGTTTATTGTTTATTGTTTATTGTTTATTGTTTTTTTATTGTTTATTGTTTATTGTTTATTGTTTATTGTTTATTGTTTATTGTTTATTGTTTATTGTTTATTGTTTATTGTTTATTGTTTTTGTTATTGTTTATTGTTTATTGTTTATTGTTTATTGGCGCCGTCATCATCGGAGTTTTGTTGTTGAAGCTTTTATCGATCCATTTGTTTACTAGACGCCACCACAATCGCATCGTGGAAGCCGGCATATGCACTGAACTGAACGGACGATACACGACGGCGGCGACGCTACGATTAAAATCACGCACGTGCTGACATACATGCTGTCGTAGCGGTCGGGATGGTGGGTGAAGATACTCGCGGTGTTGGCACAGGTATCAGGAAAAGATAGTTTATCGTTTATTGTTTATTGTTTATTGTTTATTGTTTATTGTTTATTGTTTATTGTTTATTGTTTATTGTTTATTGGCGCCGTCATCATCGGAGTTTTGTTGTTGAAGCTTTTATCGATCCATTTGTTTACTAGACGCCACCACAATCGCATCGTGGAAGCCGGCATATGCACTGAACTGAACGGACGATACACGACGGCGGCGACGCTACGATTAAAATCACGCACGTGCTGACATACATGCTGTCGTAGCGGTCGGGATGGTGGGTGAAGATACTCGCGGTGTTGGCACAGGTATCAGTTTCTGTTGGAATTGTTTGGTTTGGTTGAAAAGATAGTTTATCGTTTTGTTTATTGTTTATTGTTTATTGTTTATTGTTTATTGTTTATTGTTATTGTTTATTGTTTATTGTTTATTGTTTATTGTTTATTGTTTATTGTTTATTGTTTATTGTTTATTGTTTATTGTTTATTGTTTATTGTTTATTGTTTATTGTTTATTGTTTATTGTTTATTGTTTATTGTTTATTGTTTATTGTTTATTGTTTATTGTTTATTGTTTATTGTTTATTGTTTATTGTTTATTGTTTATTGTTTATTGTTATTGTTTATTGTTTATTGTTTATTGTTTATTGTTTATTGTTTATTGTTTATTGTTTATTGTTTATTGTTTATTGTTTATTGTTTATTGTTTATTGTTTATTGTTTATTGTTTATTGTTTATTGTTTATTGTTTATTGTTTATTGTTTATTGTTTATTGTTTATTGTTTATTGTTTATTGTTTATTGTTTATTGTTTAATTGTTTATTGTTTATTGTTTATTGTTTATTGTTTATTGTTTATTGTTTATTGTTTATTGTTTATTGTTTATTGTTTATTGTTTATTGTTTATTGTTTATTGTTTATTGTTTATTGTTTATTGTTTATTGTTTATTGTTTATTGTTTATTGTTTATTGTTTATTGTTTATTGTTTATTGTTTATTGTTTATTGTTTATTGTTTATTGTTTATTGTTTATTGTTTATTGTTTATTGTTTATTGTTATTGTTTATTGTTTATTGTTTATTGTTTATTGTTTATTGTTTATTGTTTATTGTTTATTGTTTATTGTTTATTGTTTATTGTTTATTGTTTATTGTTTATTGTTTATTGTTTATTGTTTATTGTTTATTGTTTATTGTTTATTGTTTATTGTTTATTGTTTATTGTTTATTGTTTATTGTTTATTGTTTATTGTTTATTGTTTATTGTTTATTGTTTATTGTTTATTGTTTATTGTTTATTGTTTATTGTTTATTGTTTATTGTTTATTGTTTATTGTTTATTGTTTATTGTTTATTGTTTATTGTTTATTGTTTATTGTTTATTGTTTATTGTTTATTGTTTATTGTTTATTGTTTATTGTTTTTTATTGTTTATTGTTTATTGTTTATTGTTTATTGTTTATTGTTATTGTTTATTGTTTATTGTTATTGTTATTGTTTATTGTTTGTTTATTGTTTATTGTTTAATGTTCGTTTTTTATTGAAGCGTGACACAGTCAAACCTGCATGAGTCGATGTTCCATGACTCGAAATCGACTCATGAAACTATACTAAACACAAAATTTCATGGTTACAGTGCGATTCCGTTTTTGACATGCTTCATTTTTGGCACCCCCCGATTTTGGCAACAAAATGGATCCATTTTTGGCAACATTTTTGAACACCATTAAAATTTTTATTTTATGTTTTTGTAAATATTATTGAATCTGTCGTCGATATTCCCCCAAATCTCACCAACTACTAAGGGCTCCCTTAAGCGCTTATTTACTTCAGGATGGTCATTGGTTATGCGTTCGCAGCGTTTTATGAGGACATTAATCTCTACCAGTATCTCAACTAGAGACCAATCTCTTTTCTTAGGCATTCATACTGAGTGACCAGCCCACTTGAGTCTGTCAGTAGGTGATATACCTACAAAAATACTTTTCTTCTTTGGAACAGCTTGTTTGAACATAAGCATAAGCACCGATATAAGAGCAACAGAAAGTATCACACCGAGTTACAATCATAAATTTCGTCTCACCTTTTCAGCTCACTGTTCTTATTATTTTTAAGCACATAAATAAATTGGGTTATTCTAGTGAATGGCAGAACTGTCAACATATTATCCATAAAAATTGTGCATATTTTACTCTACTATATATTTAGTTTTTAAGAATTTCACCATATTGATCTTTCTGCTTCAACTATTTAGAGCTACTTTCCCTTTCTGTTAGAGATTCTGAATGATGTGAGATTTGTCAAGAGACGATCCAGAATTCTATACAAGATTTTAAATCAAGGATTCCTAACTGTACGATGAAGATTCCTCAAGGAATTCTTGTTTCTTAAGGGAATTTGCAAACATTTCAACGGATTCTTAGGGATGTCTGCAGATTCCTAGCGGACACTGAGAGTTTTTTGCGGGATTCTGAGAATGTATATTTGGTTATTAGGGATTATGTCCAAAACTTGGTGATTCCTAATAAACTTTTAAGATTTCTAAGGTGTCATGTAAATTCCTAGAGGGATAATGTGGATTTCTAGAGGTATTTTGAGAATTTATGGCAAAATATAGGAGATTTTGAAAGGGATTCCAGAAGAACTTCAGGAGTGCTAGTGGTAGCCTAAATATAACAAACATTTCAAAATTTTCATCCGAGACTTGAGCATTTTCAGCAATATTGCAGCGGAATTCCAAAACGTTTATTTCTAGGAAAATCCTTAGCGAGATCCAGAGAACTCTACACAAGATCCTACGGATTTCTAGCAAGGTGCTTCAGAGCCCTAGCCTTTTCCTGAAGATTCCTTACTAGAACATGTAGATTTCTATCAGGTTTTTGAGGTTTCATACCAGGATCCTGTAAATTTTTGTTTATTTCATAAGGTAGGTTAAATTTCGAAAGCTCAATTACAAATAATTTCGCATATATGGATCATGAGATGCAGTTATTAATATAAATTACAAGGAGCAATTCAAAACATACCAAATTTTGTCAAATTTTACACTAAAGCCTAAAGTTTTACTGATTTTTAATATTCATTAAATTAAACAAAAGCTTATACCGTTGTGCAATACCCAGCGCTTTTGTTTTGTACAGGGTGATTACTAATTCCTGTCAGTAAAGTAAATGATCGTAGATGAAAGATGTATGTATGAATTTTAATTTCGAGTGTACATCCTGTATTGTACATCTATAAATGTAATGTCCTCTCGGCCGGCGCTTCTCACTACACTGGAGATGGTCAGCTGTGGTAACTACAAACTTCATTGTGACAGGCGGCCTGTCACTGAATCTACGCTGTTCGGCGAAATAATAGAAGAGAGCGGAGGAAAATAAAACGTTGGTTCATGCTAGAAGTTCGTCAAAATAATCAGCCAACTATTTTCAAAATTTTCGTAGGAGTTCTTTAGAGTTTATTGTTCTATAGTGTCGAGGAATAGTCGCCAAGTGAATTGCACAAGGGTATAATTGAATTTATAAAAAATAATCGATGAATTTGCCTAAACTAAATACTTTTCCTTAAGATAAACCTAAAACTTCGTCCGTGGGACAAGACAGCTCTGCAGCCTTTCTTTTGCGTATTACTCTTAGCTAGAGATTCAATCGCCGTCGGTAAGATAGCTTGAACTAGGTTTCATTATTTGTCCTAATACGATATGTCTAAACAGGTTGAACCCGCTCGCTGAAAACACGTAATAGTAGCGTTAAACGTTAACGCTGTAGCTAGGATCTCGTCCGGTAATTATAATTGCTTCTCCTAAATGATAATCTATTTTGAAACTGAAATCCAATTACAGAAGCTAAACTCCAAAGTACATAGGGTGAACAGAAAAACTTAAACAGAAATAAGAACACTAAACGTAAGCTATGAATATGTACAAACATAAGTTCAACTCTCTCAAATTGCACTTGTTTTACAGGATTTTTTTTAATTACATCTTATTTGTCATTAAAAACATGGACGTTCTTATTACTGGCGTGCTGTCACCAACAAAAAAATTTGTTTTGACAAAGTAAAGATTAAATCTTTTATCATTTACCTTAGTTTTTAGTCGATTGTGTTGTTTTAAAGGCATTACACCTGGCACGCATGTTTTCCACAAATATGTAGTTTTGACTAAACTCCGCTGAAAAAAATGAACAGTATGTTACCACAACCTTTCAGACATACTAGGGAATAGCGTAAGACTGCTTATGGAAAATTTTAGCGAAAAAAATATGTATATTTTGGTTAAAATACATGCTTCTGAATAACGTGCGAACTAACTGTAATGCTTCTGAAGCAACTCATGTGACAGGAAATTAAGGTTAAAAAATAGATATATTATCTATGTACAGTGAAGACAAATGTTATAGATGTCCAAAACTGGATATGCACTGGTAATTAAAATGCATACAACCATCTTTTTTCTATTTTTACTTATTTTGCTGACACGAAATAGTAATCACCCTGTAAACACGTCTTTGTATGAATATAGTAAGACATTTTATTTTTTTCGTATTCTTACACGGTTTTAAGAAAATGACCAGTTCTTCAAAAAAGGTCACTTATGCGATTATTGATTTTGCATGGCCCATTCATACAAATATTGTATATGAAGCTTCTAGAAAGTCATTGAAGATGTTGGGGCGTAAAACGTATGCCACAATAAATATCATGGAGCTATAGATTCATAGCAACCCTACGGAAAACTGCTTCGAAGTGAACCGTTACGAAGTCTCGATGCCATATGGTTCCATAAGGATGATGTAATAACATTCTTATGATGTTTTAAAACCCATAGTTGAAAAATAAAATTTAAAATATGGGTTCCGATTTTGGCACGGTTCCGTTTTTGGCAACTGAAAATTTTGACTTTGTTGCCAAAAACGGAATCCCACTGTACTATGATGGTCCCTAGAAACAGCTTTCCAAAGGATTGCATGACTCTATACTTCCATAAATCGATGGTCTCTTCAATATCGACTCATGGAGGTTTCACTGTAAAATAAAATTTCGTGGTTACTATGATGGTCTCCTCATACAGCTTTCCAAGCCATTCCTGTTCCATTACTCGATATTTCCATGAGTCGATGGTCTCTTCAGATATCGACTCATGGAGGTTTCACTGTATATTTATTATTATGGTGTACTTTTCCAATCCATTGTAACTTCTGATAATATTGAAATTTGATTTGTTCGCAAACAAAATTATTGGAAAACAGAATACTATTTACAAAGTAAAGAGGTGGGGCAATATTAGCCACCTTGATTTAAGCTAAAAAAAGATGTTTTGAACAAAAAATACATTGCCTAAATATACCAGATTATTTTTTTACTGTATAGTCTTCTTGGTGCATCATAACAAGTGGAACACTTCGCTAGAAAATAGTTTCAACCAAGCTTCGCAATTTAATACTTGTATTGGATGGTGTAAGTATTTACTATGTGTTATGTATCTATCAAAATAACTCGAAAAAAATTAGAATTAAAAATTTCAAGCAAAGCTATTACAATTTCCTTTTTAATATCATACTGCTTATCATTATTTATTTTTATTTATTTATTTACTCATCCATAAACTTAAGACCATGTCTTTTATGTTTCAGTTTGTCTAAGGTAGTTAGTTCTACTTCACATTGTTTTAAATAAAATTAAACGATTGAATGAGGTGGCTCATACTGCTTCGTTGGCTGACTCATATTCCCTATACAGTAATGACCCGATTTTGTCAACCACCGATTTTGTCTACCCTCGATTTTATCTACCTCCGATTTTACCACGCTTTTCGACCCGATTTTATCTACCCCCGATTTTTGCATCCTTTTATGCCCGATTTTGTCAGATTTATATTTTAATCAGACAAAACACGTTCATACTGGCAATATTGGGTGTAAAAGTTCAATTATGATATTGGTCACGTCTATACAATCATCTATTGACCGAAATTTTGAAATTTGAAATTTATAATAATTATCCAAGAAACTGATCAATGTTACCTTGGATAACGGTACACCCCAATCTCTTTTCACGACCGTTATCGGGGGGGTCGTAAAAAAATCGATCGTAAAAAAATCAGGGTTATAATTATGTTTTTGAAAAATGCAACGTATAGGTTGAGAACTTTCCAAAATGGCCGTTCAAGTTTTCATATTTTGGTAATAGATGGCAACACTGCACGATACCGAATGTTCACCAAAGTTGAAGGAAGTGTTGCGTGCCTTACAGTCGGCCAAATCACAAATGTTCATGTGGCTGGCAACACTGTTTAAGAAGAATAAAGAAAAGATCAAAACCATAGAACTTGAGCGGAACAGAAAAATAGAATGCTTAGCAATATAGCAATACTCTTCAACTGTAATCCAGTTTTTCATTAAAGGTTCAAAATGTCGTAGCTGGCAACACTGCTTAAGTGAAATTGCGCCACCAGAAAGTACAAGTGTTCATGCAACTTTTGTTGTGCGATTATCTCAGGATCCTGACCACTTAGAAATATGGCGTCTTCGGCAAAGTTGTTCAGTAGCTCAAGGATTATTATTTTAGTCAAGAAATTCGAGATTTTGCCACCAAGTGGCGCAAGTGAGCATAAAATTTTTGTTTTGTAGATAGCTCAGGATCCTGACCACTTAGAAAGATGGGGTCTTCGGCGAAGCTGTTCGGTAGCTCAAAGGTAATTATTATTGTAGTCAAGAGAATTGAGGTTTTTCCACTAGGCAGCGCTAGTGAACATGAGACTTTTGTTTTGCATATATCTCAGGATCCTGGTCACTTAGAAAGATGGCGCCTTCGGCAAAGTTGTTCAGTAGCTCAAGCGCTATAATTTTAAAAGCTATGCGATTCAAAATTTTGCCACAAGCCAGCGCTAACGCGAAACTTTTGTTTTGCGAATATCTCAGGATCCTGACTACATAGATATGGCGTTTTGGGGAAAGTTGAGCTACTCAACAAATTTACCGAAGACGCCATCTTTCTTAGTGGTCTATATCCTGAGATAACCGCAATATAAAAGTTTCATGCGCACTAGCGCCATCTGGTGACAAAATTTTGAATCTCATGGCTTTTATATTGATAGCGCTTAAACTACTGAACAACTTTGCCGAAGACGCCATCTTTCTAAGTGGTCAGGATCCAGAGATATACGCAAAACAAATGTTGCATGCTCAGTAACGCCGCCTGGTGGCAAAATTTTGAATCTCATGGCTTTTATTATGATAGTTCTTGAGAAAATGAGCAACTTTGCTGAAGACGCCATCTTTCTATGTGGTCAGGATCCTGAGATAACCGCTTAACAAAATTTCGATGCTCACTAACGCCGCCTGGTGGCAAAATTTTGAATCTCATGGCTTTTATTATGATATTTTTTGAGCTAATGAGCAACTTTGCCGAAGACGCCATCTTTCTAAGTAGTCAGGATCCTGAGATATCCGCAAAACAAATGTTTCATGCTCACTAACGCCGCCTGGTGGCAAAATTTTGAATCTCATAGCTTTTATAATGAGAGTCCTTGAGCTAATGAGCAACTTTGCCGAAGGCGCCATATTTCTAAGTGACTAGGATC
Organism: Aedes aegypti; assembly: GCF_002204515.2. NCBI lineage: Eukaryota > Metazoa > Arthropoda > Insecta > Diptera > Culicidae > Aedes > Aedes aegypti. The sequence continues at coordinate 209,749,085 of NC_035109.1, read as the reverse complement.
TTGAGATATTCGCAAAACAAAAGTTTCATGCTCACTAGCGCCGCCTGGTGGCAAAATCTCGAGAATCGTAGCTTTTATAATGATAGTTCTTGAGCTAATGAACGATTTTGCCGAAGGCGCCATTTTTCTAAGTGGTCAAGATCCTAAGTTATCCGCAAAACAAAAGTTCTATGCTCACTAGCGCCGCCTGGTGGCAAAATTATAGTCTTTGAGCTACTGAACAACTTTACCGAAGACGCTATCTTTCTAAGTGGTCAGGATCCTGAGATATCTGCAAAACAAAATTTCGATGCTCACTAGCGCTACCTAGTGGCAGAATTCCGCAATTCAATGACCACCATGTGTTAGCCCTTGAACTACTGAAGAATTTTGCTGATGATGTTCGATTCGATTTCTGCTGATGATGTTTCGATCCTCGATTTTGAATACTTTCTAAGATATTGTTCATTTATAAAAACGGTCGTTAATCTGAATTTTGGTCGTAAAAAAGTGGTCGTAAAACGAACCGTCGGTAAAAAAACGGTCTTAAAAGAGGTTGGAGTGTATATAGAAAATGGAAGCAAATTTTTTTTTTATGAACCAAATCATAAAACAAAGTTTTTAAGTTAAAATAAAATTTAAAACCAGTCGAAAATTATTTTCCCGATTTTAGCTCTTTCCCGATGTTGTCAACCCTAAATGAATGGGGCTGACACAATCGGGACATTTCTGTAGTTGGTGAATACGCAAAAACACGGCTTTCATAAACGTTCCTAAAAATAATTTCAAGTCGATGTTAATACTAATTATCGACATAATATTGAAGAAAACTTGTTATAGTACAAGTCACTTGCATTTAAACGATATTTTTCACAGTTTTTCTATGCATTCCATGACGTTTTTCTTAGATGGCCCATATTGCCCCGATTACCCCTACATGGCGATCTCGATAAAAGCATTTAAAAAGTGCCGTGATCCAAAAACAGGCCAAACGCCTGAATTTTTCCACGGGCCTTACCATAAATATTTGATTTAGGTATATCTTTTATCCTCTTTTTTTTTCTTTTTATTCATCTGTGATTTAGTGATTTTAGCATACTAATTTATAAGAACTTCCACTTTTTTCAACTTAGAACCTTGTTCACTACATAAGACGTATAGTAACCAAAATTGGATTCAGGAAATAAAAAAAAAAAACAAAAACAAAATAACCCCACTCGAAAAGATCCTGTATTTGAAATCTTTCAATATGATGTTACTTTAAAGTTACCCATTTGCACTCTAGAACAGTCGCAAATGACAACTGAAAGCAATAACACGCTTGGACTGTGTACAACAAGTGTGCTTTAAGGTGAAACAGTTTGGAATCAACTCTTAAGATTGCTCTGAAACTTCAAACGCACAAATCTCGCGATGAAAGCATCCAACAACAATGTACATTTTATTTTGCACTAGCAGAAAGCCTCAAATAAGAAGATCAGAAACGTTTGCCAATTATTTCTCCAGTTTTGTGCCCTTGAAAACGTGAGTATGGCAACAACTCGGCCATTTTGCCGGCCATCTTTGGATTCTGAGATGTTTCACCTTAAAGATGGTCCATATAATCCTTGCATGACGTTTTTGCTTTTGAGCCAAAAGCTGAACTGAAGAAAGCTCCCAGACATTGTTTACACCAGGCCTGCCCAACCTTTTTGGCTCTTTTTCGACATAAATGGTTGGTGCGTTCGCAAGAATAGACCGATATGAACAAAATTAGTCTCAAATGAAAACTCGGTAGTATATCTGTCTAATTCATGCTGAAAGTTTTAAATTTGTATCAAACTCTTCGCTAGCAATGCAAGCAGAGGTAAAAATCAGTCTGGTTTACACCATTCGTAATAGTTGCCATGCATATTCTAATACTTTTAGAGATTAAAATGTAAAAGAAACATAATAATTTCGAAATTACCGATATTTGCGACAACTTCATTTGGGCGGCATAAAACTCAAGTCTTGTTGGCAAAATCGGTTGGTATCGTGATAATTGATAAGACCACAGGTCATCGAAATTTCAAAATTATTGGTGTGAATATATTTTTCGTGGAAACACCAATGAAAACATTATCTGTTTAATCTTAAGTTCCCCTACAGAAAAAAATGACCAAAATTTGTTCTGATTTTAATATAAGTCTCAAAAAATTCCAAGAGTTCCAACAAATGTCTTAATTTAAAAATACTTCCAATGATATATGTGACTAAAACTATTCAGATTTTACCCAAGTAACTACGAAGCTATATATGAATACTTTATGTTTGCTCTATAGTGTGCTATCAGATTTTGTTTTAAAGTGACATAATCTTTAAGAGCTTTATAAAGCATTATTGAAAAGGGAAAGAGCCCCACAACAACCAAATTAATGCAAAACTTGGTAAAGCAGTTTTAATGCACAAGCCCTACTAAAGCATTTATGGTTGTATTTTTAGGGTACATCATGTATATTAGCTTAAAATAATGTATATTTAGGGCATGCGTTAAAAGTAAACAAAATAATGAGTCCATGGTCTTATCCACTGGTGTACTAAACTGACTCGGTCGAAGAATTTTGACACTAGAGCGGGTCCAGATCACGTGGGGATCATACGGGAGCGTGCCCCGCTCAAGTGTCACAATTCTCAGACCGAGTAAATTTAGTACACCGGTGGATTAGACCATTGGCTACCTTTCAATGGTTTTCTTTACCATCTCAATGATTTTTTTGGCGCATTGGTTTCCTGAGCTAAACCTGCTGATGTGATAAGGTAGGATAAAAGTTCCTTATAAAAGCCACTGTGTGTGTTTACCATTACTATTCGCCCAGTTATTACGAAAAGAAAGAATATTCCTTTTCTTACCAAATGGAACATCAATAGAAAGAATTTGATCACCATTCTTTCTCGTAGAGGAAATAACAGAACTGAACCCACAAAACAAAGCCGCATTGAAAAGATTTCTGGGCAGAGAAATTGATCGACATTTCTTCTCGCTCCATATGAATAAAAGAGTCCCATAGATAAAATACAACATAATTCTGAATGAAAACATATATCTTTAGATCATGAAATAGGGGTTCGAGATGGAAGAAAGTAATTTCATTATAAAAATTGTTCTTTTTTAATATCCCACAAAATGTAATGAGCGAGTGCGAACGTGCTCGATCGTCTTACTTATATATTACAGATTCGAGTGCGTTCAACGAGGTTACGTAATCTTGTATGACAGCATAACTGTATACAGTGTATATTCACTCTAAACCCTCAACATAATGCTGAATTAAAATAATGCTACAAAGCATTTATAATGTTAATCAAATGGATCATTGCTTGACAGTTATTGAATAAATTGAGAAAAAAGTTAACATTATGCAAGAAATTCATTAAAATACCAACCATTTGTAGCTACATTTGGAATCGACACATCAAAGATAAAATTTTAAGGTTTTCAAAAACACAAATTTTTATTTTTATCAAAATTCAGTATAAATCTATATATTTTTGGCCAAATTATGTATACAGAATCTGTATATCTGTATATTTTCACAAAATCTGTAATTTGTATATACAGATTCTTGGTCACAAAATATTCGAGAAAATCTGTTAAATGCAGATATACAGATTTGTCTGTGGGCATTTGAAATGATTCGGAGAAAATTAGACTGTGCACAAGCCATTTGAAGTTTATATGGAGATTACAAAGAAAAACGCCAACTTTTTGTGTTCAGGCCTCTATCTCTTCGACATAATATTTCATGGAAAAGTGAACAACCTCTGCTCATGTGAAATCCTTTTGGCTATAACTTTGCTGAAGACCACATTTTGATAGGACTTAAGGATAAATTGCTATTCCTAATCATAAAGTAGGTTTGCATTTTGCATGCTTAACCAACTGCTCGGCAGGCAACAGTGGTGCTCCTGATGGGTAGAATCTGAAACGAGACTCGCGAAGACGGTCTTCTTCTTCTGTGATTGCTGGGTTTTTTTCTTATTCCACTTTGTGTTCATACCAATCATGCGCAAGCCGTTCAAACTCCCACATGAACATCTCAGCAAACAATGATTGCGTTCGCATCACACCGAATCATAAATAGCCTTTTGAGTAAAATTTCATGCCAGCAGACGTAGCAGACATTAGAAATAACTAATCTTGTGTTTAGATATATCAGTAACTTTGGAAAAAACTGCTCCGCCGACTGAAGTTTTCAATAACAGTTTATTGTATTCAAAATACTTTTCACTTTCTCAACCACAAAAACGACGGGCTACATTTGACGTTTCGTGACAGTGAAATCCGGGCTGCATATGAAGTTGATATTTTTCCTCTTCGCGAGTCTCTCTCAGGGTAGAATACAGTGAACCCTCCATGAGTCGATGTTCCATTACTCGATATCGACTCATGAAAACATACTAAAACCATAAAATCATGGTTACTATGATGGTCCCTTCAAACAGCTTTCCAAAGATTAGTTGTTCCTTGACACGATATTTCCATGAGTCGATGATCCCTTGAATATCGACTCGTGGAGGTTTGACTTTAGATCAAAGTAATCCAGGCTACTATGTTCTACAGCAAAACAGCAGTGTTGCTCTGAAAGTAATTGAATGATCATCTCAGCATGATTTAGACTTTGTTATCACTAATAACAAATTATCCTTATCAAAGTGTGGTCTTCGGCAAAGTTGTAGCCTGGAAGATTTCACATGAGAAGAGTTTGTTCATTTTATCATAAATTATTATGGCAAGCAGTTAGAGGACTGAACCCAAAAGGTTTGTCTTTTCCATAGTAATTTCCATAGAAACTTCAAATGGCCTGTGTACAACCAAATTTCGCCAAATTATTTTCACCACGATTGACACCGTTTGAGCATAGAGGAGCAAAAACTTCAAAATTTGCATCAGTCTAATGATCATCCTATAATTTCCATGATTCTTTATTTATTTATTATATTACACCAACAGACACATTACATTACTAGTACTTTCGCCCCTTTTCTATGCGTTTTCGAGCCTCACATTCAGTTTTACAAATTTACGCTCCCCTGAAGTTAAAAATCGCTCCGAGGGGGGAGGGGGGAGGGGGAAAAGGAGGGTAAATTCGCTTACTTTGGGAATCGCTGCTCTAGGCTTTGGGATCGATAAGAAATAAAAAAAATATAGAGTTTCAATCCAGTGAGTCTAAAGAACATTTCTCTCCCGTCAAAAAGCTCGAAAAACAATCGAACAAGACCACTCTACACATTTTGCTTAGTAATACCTACGAATATTTGTAATCAGAAATGTGTCAGTAGTGAGATATTGTAATATAACAGGTTAAGATATTAAACCATGTAGGTATGATCAATTTGTTCAACTTGATTACATAAAGACGTGCCTTAAAAGCTTGTACGGGTAAAATGTGGTCACCCTGTAGCTACTTACAGGGTGTCCGCAAATGATTCGTATAAACTTTGAAGGCATGGCTCTATGCAATCAAACGGGATAAATTCGGTATTCTTGCAAGTATATATTCAGTATTATATGTATATACTAAGTATTCTTGCATATATTGACCTATAATATTCTTATGCAGTAAGTCCGACACATTTCCGATTTCAAATATTTGTAGAACCAAGCTAAATGTGTTAAGTGGCCATACAGAGAGCCGTTTTCCGAGCTGACGGAAGTGAAATATTCATAAAGCTCACTGAATTTGAACCTTATAATTTCCTATTTCCAGCCTAACTTGAAGCCAATGACCTGTAGGTAACTTCAAATAATAATAATAGAATATTTCTAGAAAGATGAGCGAACTGGGCGAAACTGACAAAATTTACACAATTAAAGAAAATATAACGTTAAAATTGTAGCTTGATTGTCTGTTCACTGCACTTAAACTTTTCCCCTACCGATAATTTAACCATTAAAAAAACGAAATTTTGCAGAAGACGAAACTTCACCTCATGCAAAACAACACACTTCATTGATTACGCCTGTGTTTTTGTTTATCAAAGTGATGGGCGCATCTGAAATTGTAATCAAAACACGGCGATAGTAAACGGCGACACTGCAAACAAAAAATAAACAAGGCGTACTTGGCGGGTTTAATTGAAACCAGAATGTACAGGGTGTCCGCAAATTATCCGAACAGCAAAATATTGGAAAGATGATCTCACATTGAAAACAATGAAAAATCAATGTCCATGTACCTTTTATAATACATCTATATGTTAACACAAAATACAACTTTAAAAAATTTCGAAATGATTGCTTGTTACTGAAATAGGCAAATTTAAATTTTTCGGAGACGTTTTTACTGAGGGCCGCTAGTCATACTGTGGATGTGTTATCCCTAAAACCTAAAAGAGATCAATCCAAATGTCCTATTATTATTTGAGGTAATCTACAGGTTAGTGGCTTCAAGATACACTGGAAATAGAAAATTGTACGGTTCAAATCCAGTGAGTTCTATGGACATTGCTCTTCCGTCATAAAGCTCGAAAAACAGCTTCCTTCAAGACACCTCAATACATTTGGGTTGGTTTTACAATTATTTGAAATCGGAAATATGTCAAACTTATTTCTTAAGAATATAATAAGCCGATGTTTAAAACCATGCAAGAATATTGAATTTATTATGCTCGATTGTATAGAGCCAGGTCTTCAAAGTTTGTACGGATAATTTACGTACACCCTGTAAACACTGCGCAAAAGTAATAGGCGACACTGAAAATAATATCGATTACGGGCTCATAACATTGGGCGATACTGGCATTCTCGAGTACACTGATAGGAAAAACATAGTAACGGCAACCAGAACGAGGGTGTAGTTAAAAATATTTTACCACTTGATTTCAACGGAACATGGAACGTTATTGGAAAAACAATACCGTTGTGAGAATTACTATGTTTTGACAGCATTGTAAGATTTACCATGTGTATATTCATATTTAACATGGGGGTTTAGTATAATTGACCACAGTTATTGTTCTCATATGGTAGGTTTTGTTTGTCTAGAAAAAAAAAACAGTAATTTTGTTGTTTTCATTTATTAATCTTAACTCAATATTTATCACCTTTTTGGATGCAGTTGCACCGCTTATTTAAACACGCAATGTTACCACCAGAAGGACGGTCAGCTGGCTATGTATGCTCTCCCAGTGCGTCTCACGGAAGAAGTTTATTCCGACCAGATAAGCGAATTCGTTGGCGTGTACATCGATGTCTTTGCGGCTCATGTTGGCCGCTATCTCCTGTTGGACGGAACGACGGAAATCTTTTTGGAGTTATATTATTTTACCTGCTGTTCCATTGGGATGTTATCGACGGTCATGGCGTGGATTCCCTTGACGTTCCACTCGACCCATTCTTAGTTGTAGGTAGTTTCTCTAGGCCATAGGCGGCCATTACGGGGCCATCTTCCGGGTTGGAAGTTTCCTGTAATTCCGCCAATTCACCCCGACATGATCCTTTTTCCCCTGAATCGTCTAAGTTCAGTTCGTGTTTGCGACAACCTGTGAAATCAAGCAAAAAATGATTAGTGCGGTTTCTAAACTTGATGCGTACTTACTTACCGACTCAATTTAGAGGCAAAGGAGTATCGAAAAGCAACTATTCATTATAATATCGGTTTTAATCTACCGCGAAAAAAGTTGAACCATTTGCCTCGTGTAATTGTTTTACGAAAAACTGGAGTCTGCCAAAACAATCTTGCGAACTACGTTCGATGGTAACTATCACTATTTGTATTGTTACCGAGTCGTGGTTGTCGTCACAATTATTCATTGCACAAAACTATTTTCATGGTGATGGTTACTATTTTACGGCATAGTAACAATAAGAACGGTTGTGTATTTGAACATACTATATTTTTTCTATCAGTGTACGTTCTAGGCGAAACCTTCTAAGTTTTTTTTGAGTACTAAATAGCTAGGGAAATTGTAGGAGATATGTATGGTATTCATGAGGATTTTAGAACTAGTTTTTTGAAATGTGAATTAAAGTGAAAAGGTTGAGGTTTGGGTATATTTTCTCCAATTGGGATTAAAAATTGCACATGTGAATTTCATTGGTTATTTTCTCATTGTTATTGATTTTTCAGATAGGCCCTTGTCGCGAATCCCTTTCGATTTGGATTCATCTTTTAAATTTTAAATTTTAAGGAGAAAACATCTCTCGTATCAGCCGTCAGAAATAACTTTTCCAAAAGTTTCAAATTTGTCAATCTCAATAAGAAGCAATCACTTCGAAATTATTTAAAATTCAATTTTGTGTTAACATATAGATGTAGGGGCAGAGTCTACTTCGCTTTCGGGAATAAAGCTATTTTCCATCCGAGATTTCTGGGTTTCAACAATTTTTGACTACAAACTGGTAGTTTACAGACGATTTGATGGATACACAATTGATTTGTCTGTCAAAACCACAATAAATCACACTTTGTTCGGTTATTCGCGAGTAAATGTTCGCGATCTTTTTGGAGTAGTGCTTGATCCTTCGACCTTGTTGCTTGCTCCTGCGGGGGCCGGCGACGAGGGTAGGATCGAACATGTCACGTCACGCGTCATTTACGTTAGAGTGAAAAAGTGCTGCAAGCGTCAGTAGTGTTTGATTTATTGATCGTGTCGCTTGCTCTTGCGGGGGTTAGTAAGCTATGAACACTTCTTCGGCGTATAATGCGATTATCGAATAATATTGCGAACCCGGTTAGGCGTGATTATCACCAAACATTGGTGACCCCCGGATCTATACCTTATCCCACTAACCCAATATCATTTCCATGACAACTGTGGAGATGCAAAGGTGATCTCGGTCTCTAGTAACAACGGTTGTCGAACTAACATTCCTTCCCGTAAAGCTGATAGATCACCTTTTCGTGGTGCGTTACGGGGTAAGATCTATCATATTGTACTCTAATTGTATCTGTTCTTGTGAATACTTATAAGTTACGGTCGGAAGAGTATAAGAGAGTAACAAGCCACTAAGACCCACCTATTTGTCCTAGATGATGAGAAGGTCGAAGTGGAAAAATGGCTCAATCAGCATCTGAGGTTGGTTTCAACTCATGAGACAAGCTTTTCCGAGTTCAATAGTTTATCTTTCGAAACGATTCCGAATCAGTGGAGTAGCCGACCTCCTAACTTCTAAAATAAGCTTCTTGTTTCAAGGGATCTAAATATCTCATGCGATGAAACCTGTTCACAGTTTCAAAAAACGACTTTGAACCTTATAAGTAGGAGCAGAGCTGTTAAATGTCAAGAATTTCACGTGACTTTGACAATTGAATATTGCTAATATCATCGACCCCTGTGGAAAAAGTCATCGGAAAAGCATATTTCCGGCGACCTTTTCCTTACTACTATCGGTTGGCATTATGTGCTGATGTGATATTTCGCATAAGAGATTCCTATGAGCATTCTAATTTTTGCAAAATTTTGACATTTAACAGCACTGAGTAGATGCAATAATTTGATACGCTAGAGTACCGATGCATGGTCAAAATCAGTATCATTCAACCAGCTTAGTGGCCGAACCTGATTAAGGGGGGCGCTTTTGAGAGTTTAATGGTGATAAACTGTTTTCTACAAAAGGTATAAATAGCGGTATCTTTTTCTAAAGAGGCTCTATGCAAAATGGTAAAGAATGATATTTGTATAAAAAACGACTACTTCATTATTTCTCAATAGTAATGGAGTAGAACGACATGCACTAAACAAAGGACACGGGTATACCACAAAAGATCAAAGAAAACTGGTCGCAGTGGTTCATCCCGAACAGAAACAAAAAATAACATTCCTTCCCTTCCCCGATGACCGTGAGGACGTGGCTGGCGCCGTAATTAATTTTGAGCTCTCGATTTGTGTACATTGAAGAATGGTAAGCTAATCCCAAGCCCCATTCATTAAATCTCTGTGCAACTTCGATTGTTCTGGTCAATCACGGAGTAGCAACTACGAATTGTGCGGTCATCTATGCTTATGCTTAAGCTAGTAAATGTTGGCGATCTTTTTGCAATTTCTTTGGTATGTTCTCCTGAGCAGGTGGGTGCGAACGTACTCACAACAAGCATGTTCGCGAGTCTGTCATGTTTGTTTTGCGCTGGTTTACACTCGTGAGGTGCCTCGTGATGCGCTTCCACCACTGATTATTCTGTATAAATCCTGAATCCAAAAACTAAACGTTCGTGTGTCACAAAACATGGCCAGTAGGCCTTTCCACGAGATGCTTCAAATCCTTCAAATCAACTGATTCTGAAGCACTTTGACATTTCATTTATGGAAACGACAGCCCGTGTATGCGCCGGTTCTTGTCCTAAATATATTGGTTGCCCTATCAGTGAAAAAAGTGGCTCAATCTTACACAAAAAATTGTATTCAATTTCGTAAGCTTCCATCGTTTGCTACGCAATACATCTAACCCAACCAACACAAGACGAAGCTCTCTTGATCCAACTTTCACCACTGACGTGTGGTGAGTAACATCTAACTTGTGGATCAAGCAAAACGTTAGGGGTTTCTTACCTTTTTCTCTATGGATGTGATGCGAAAAGATATCGGTACCCTCCATGATTTTATATGTCTTTATTGTGTTAATGAAATAATAAATTATAAATACGATTCTTAGCCTAATTTATCACTCTTAAAATGTTTACCCTCTGATTGCCACCGTTTGAAGCAGCACATGAAGAAATCAGGCGCGCACCTGGCAATTGAGATCTGAATCCGAGGGCAGTTCCAAATTCGTTCGCAGCGGCACTTGGATTTGTACTTTCGACGCTTGTACCGTTGGATCGCAAAATCTTTAGCGGTCACGTCGTTTTCTTTCGGTTGGTGGTGTTTTTTGAACGGTGCAGGGGACGAGGGCTTCTGAATGTAGAAAAGATCGGAATCTCCGGTCAGTTTGACCGATCCCGTTGCTCTGCGGCGATGTGACGAGGAGGGACCACTAATTAGCGATGAAGACCGCAGTGGACTTATGTTGATGATGTCGTTGTCTGTGCGATGGTTTTCGTACTGGAGTTTTCCTTCCCTATTAGAAGCGTTGCGAGCTGCCGTCGAGTTCATAATTTGTAGTTTTATTATTTTACTGGTTTGCGCTTCCACGGTTGTGGATCTTTCAGTTGTTGCAATGGTAGTCCCATTCGGACTTAAGGTTGATATGGGAACATCTTGAAAGGATCTTGACTGGATGGATTCTGTTGAATCTGATTTCAGTGGCTTGATTTGAACCAATTCAAGTTTACTGTCACCACTGTTTGCTCGATTAGATGCAATTCCAAGGATTTTGAATTGTGCATCACTGACGTTGATTAAAAACAGCGAATTCGTTGGCGTGTACATCGATGTCTTTGCGGCTCATGTTGGCCGCTATCTCCTGTTGGACGGAACGACGGAAATCTTTTTGGAGTTATATTATTTTACCTGCTGTTCCATTGGGATGTTATCGACGGTCATGGCGTGGATTCCCTTGACGTTCCACTCGACCCATTCTTAGTTGTAGGTAGTTTCTCTAGGCCATAGGCGGCCATTACGGGGCCATCTTCCGGGTTGGAAGTTTCCTGTAATTCCGCCAATTCACCCCGACATGATCCTTTTTCCCCTGAATCGTCTAAGTTCAGTTCGTGTTTGCGACAACCTGTGAAATCAAGCAAAAAATGATTAGTGCGGTTTCTAAACTTGATGCGTACTTACTTACCGACTCAATTTAGAGGCAAAGGAGTATCGAAAAGCAACTATTCATTATAATATCGGTTTTAATCTACCGCGAAAAAAGTTGAACCATTTGCCTCGTGTAATTGTTTTACGAAAAACTGGAGTCTGCCAAAACAATCTTGCGAACTACGTTCGATGGTAACTATCACTATTTGTATTGTTACCGAGTCGTGGTTGTCGTCACAATTATTCATTGCACAAAACTATTTTCATGGTGATGGTTACTATTTTACGGCATAGTAACAATAAGAACGGTTGTGTATTTGAACATACTATATTTTTTCTATCAGTGTACGTTCTAGGCGAAACCTTCTAAGTTTTTTTTGAGTACTAAATAGCTAGGGAAATTGTAGGAGATATGTATGGTATTCATGAGGATTTTAGAACTAGTTTTTTGAAATGTGAATTAAAGTGAAAAGGTTGAGGTTTGGGTATATTTTCTCCAATTGGGATTAAAAATTGCACATGTGAATTTCATTGGTTATTTTCTCATTGTTATTGATTTTTCAGATAGGCCCTTGTCGCGAATCCCTTTCGATTTGGATTCATCTTTTAAATTTTAAATTTTAAGGAGAAAACATCTCTCGTATCAGCCGTCAGAAATAACTTTTCCAAAAGTTTCAAATTTGTCAATCTCAATAAGAAGCAATCACTTCGAAATTATTTAAAATTCAATTTTGTGTTAACATATAGATGTAGGGGCAGAGTCTACTTCGCTTTCGGGAATAAAGCTATTTTCCATCCGAGATTTCTGGGTTTCAACAATTTTTGACTACAAACTGGTAGTTTACAGACGATTTGATGGATACACAATTGATTTGTCTGTCAAAACCACAATAAATCACACTTTGTTCGGTTATTCGCGAGTAAATGTTCGCGATCTTTTTGGAGTAGTGCTTGATCCTTCGACCTTGTTGCTTGCTCCTGCGGGGGCCGGCGACGAGGGTAGGATCGAACATGTCACGTCACGCGTCATTTACGTTAGAGTGAAAAAGTGCTGCAAGCGTCAGTAGTGTTTGATTTATTGATCGTGTCGCTTGCTCTTGCGGGGGTTAGTAAGCTATGAACACTTCTTCGGCGTATAATGCGATTATCGAATAATATTGCGAACCCGGTTAGGCGTGATTATCACCAAACATTGGTGACCCCCGGATCTATACCTTATCCCACTAACCCAATATCATTTCCATGACAACTGTGGAGATGCAAAGGTGATCTCGGTCTCTAGTAACAACGGTTGTCGAACTAACATTCCTTCCCGTAAAGCTGATAGATCACCTTTTCGTGGTGCGTTACGGGGTAAGATCTATCATATTGTACTCTAATTGTATCTGTTCTTGTGAATACTTATAAGTTACGGTCGGAAGAGTATAAGAGAGTAACAAGCCACTAAGACCCACCTATTTGTCCTAGATGATGAGAAGGTCGAAGTGGAAAAATGGCTCAATCAGCATCTGAGGTTGGTTTCAACTCATGAGACAAGCTTTTCCGAGTTCAATAGTTTATCTTTCGAAACGATTCCGAATCAGTGGAGTAGCCGACCTCCTAACTTCTAAAATAAGCTTCTTGTTTCAAGGGATCTAAATATCTCATGCGATGAAACCTGTTCACAGTTTCAAAAAACGACTTTGAACCTTATAAGTAGGAGCAGAGCTGTTAAATGTCAAGAATTTCACGTGACTTTGACAATTGAATATTGCTAATATCATCGACCCCTGTGGAAAAAGTCATCGGAAAAGCATATTTCCGGCGACCTTTTCCTTACTACTATCGGTTGGCATTATGTGCTGATGTGATATTTCGCATAAGAGATTCCTATGAGCATTCTAATTTTTGCAAAATTTTGACATTTAACAGCACTGAGTAGATGCAATAATTTGATACGCTAGAGTACCGATGCATGGTCAAAATCAGTATCATTCAACCAGCTTAGTGGCCGAACCTGATTAAGGGGGGCGCTTTTGAGAGTTTAATGGTGATAAACTGTTTTCTACAAAAGGTATAAATAGCGGTATCTTTTTCTAAAGAGGCTCTATGCAAAATGGTAAAGAATGATATTTGTATAAAAAACGACTACTTCATTATTTCTCAATAGTAATGGAGTAGAACGACATGCACTAAACAAAGGACACGGGTATACCACAAAAGATCAAAGAAAACTGGTCGCAGTGGTTCATCCCGAACAGAAACAAAAAATAACATTCCTTCCCTTCCCCGATGACCGTGAGGACGTGGCTGGCGCCGTAATTAATTTTGAGCTCTCGATTTGTGTACATTGAAGAATGGTAAGCTAATCCCAAGCCCCATTCATTAAATCTCTGTGCAACTTCGATTGTTCTGGTCAATCACGGAGTAGCAACTACGAATTGTGCGGTCATCTATGCTTATGCTTAAGCTAGTAAATGTTGGCGATCTTTTTGCAATTTCTTTGGTATGTTCTCCTGAGCAGGTGGGTGCGAACGTACTCACAACAAGCATGTTCGCGAGTCTGTCATGTTTGTTTTGCGCTGGTTTACACTCGTGAGGTGCCTCGTGATGCGCTTCCACCACTGATTATTCTGTATAAATCCTGAATCCAAAAACTAAACGTTCGTGTGTCACAAAACATGGCCAGTAGGCCTTTCCACGAGATGCTTCAAATCCTTCAAATCAACTGATTCTGAAGCACTTTGACATTTCATTTATGGAAACGACAGCCCGTGTATGCGCCGGTTCTTGTCCTAAATATATTGGTTGCCCTATCAGTGAAAAAAGTGGCTCAATCTTACACAAAAAATTGTATTCAATTTCGTAAGCTTCCATCGTTTGCTACGCAATACATCTAACCCAACCAACACAAGACGAAGCTCTCTTGATCCAACTTTCACCACTGACGTGTGGTGAGTAACATCTAACTTGTGGATCAAGCAAAACGTTAGGGGTTTCTTACCTTTTTCTCTATGGATGTGATGCGAAAAGATATCGGTACCCTCCATGATTTTATATGTCTTTATTGTGTTAATGAAATAATAAATTATAAATACGATTCTTAGCCTAATTTATCACTCTTAAAATGTTTACCCTCTGATTGCCACCGTTTGAAGCAGCACATGAAGAAATCAGGCGCGCACCTGGCAATTGAGATCTGAATCCGAGGGCAGTTCCAAATTCGTTCGCAGCGGCACTTGGATTTGTACTTTCGACGCTTGTACCGTTGGATCGCAAAATCTTTAGCGGTCACGTCGTTTTCTTTCGGTTGGTGGTGTTTTTTGAACGGTGCAGGGGACGAGGGCTTCTGAATGTAGAAAAGATCGGAATCTCCGGTCAGTTTGACCGATCCCGTTGCTCTGCGGCGATGTGACGAGGAGGGACCACTAATTAGCGATGAAGACCGCAGTGGACTTATGTTGATGATGTCGTTGTCTGTGCGATGGTTTTCGTACTGGAGTTTTCCTTCCCTATTAGAAGCGTTGCGAGCTGCCGTCGAGTTCATAATTTGTAGTTTTATTATTTTACTGGTTTGCGCTTCCACGGTTGTGGATCTTTCAGTTGTTGCAATGGTAGTCCCATTCGGACTTAAGGTTGATATGGGAACATCTTGAAAGGATCTTGACTGGATGGATTCTGTTGAATCTGATTTCAGTGGCTTGATTTGAACCAATTCAAGTTTACTGTCACCACTGTTTGCTCGATTAGATGCAATTCCAAGGATTTTGAATTGTGCATCACTGACGTTGATTAAAAACAGAACAAAGAGTGATCTGAAAGAGCAAAATGAAATTCATTAGATTACTGCTGTTAGGATTATCCACTTTGCAAAGCATACAATAATTGTTTACATTGAAGAAATATGATATTCGGAAATATCTCCCAACATTTTAACATTATATTCGGATTCCATAATTTCAGGAATTCAAAGACATGATTTTTATCAAAATAATCTGTTTAGTAAAAGTAATTGGGATTTCCATAGCATTGTGATAATGTCTGCAGCTAAAAAGCAAAGTCGTGCTAAAAAGGTGTCTAGGTTCGATTTCCAGCCGGTCCAGATTTTTTTTTCATAATGTCATTTCCAAGAATTTTCCTACAAAACAAAATTCGCCCAGGACTTCAACCTTGACCTCATCTAGGAATCACTCAATATACAAATTTAGGAATTACTAAAGGAGTTTATCAAGAAATTTCAGTGACACCTCCAAAAGACCATCCAGCAATATTTCTTGTGGATATTTTTTCTCGAATTCTCCACAATCTAAGAAGAGATTATTCTTAGGACATCTTCATGAACTTCAGTATATTTCTCGCAAAATATTTGCAGGGTTACTACATATATTTCCCAGCCAAACAGTTAAAATGATGGCAGCCCATGAAAATCTGCAATATGAGTATTTCTGGAACGGAACCGATGAGTAGATCACGGAAATCGATGCCTATGGAGTTCTGCGAAGATATGGATTTTCTTCTTGGTCATCCCAGTGGTCTCCACAGGATGGAGACGAGGAGGAAATCGATGTGTGACGTCATTTTGTGATCTAAGATGGCGATTTCCGGTTGGTGGAAATCACTTGTAAATGGTGTTTACTTAATGGGAACGATGAATGCCAGAAATCATCATATGTTTCAAATGATTTTTTCAAACCGGAAGTTGCTATCTTTGATTTAAAAAACGATCCCAAACATCGATTTCCGACATCTATTCATAGAAACCGTTCCAAAAATATCAATATTGCATAAATTCTGAGCATGGGCGTAGCCAGGATTTCCGTCAGGGAAATTTGAAATTTGAAAGGGCGAGCAATTGAGAAAAATCAACGAATTAGTAGGGGAACATGGTCCAATTCGGACCTAGTAACAGTTTTTTGGCCATATTTTCTCAGCACGATGAACTACATGAACAATTTTATGTTCTCGTGAAAGCTTGATTTAGCGCGCACACTTTTCACTCAGAGAGTTTTGTGATATCTCCTACCAGGGCATGACTAGACATGTTCGAACAAAATTATCCAGAAGGTCCGAATTGGACCAACCCTGTTCCAATTTGGACCCCCCATGTTTTAATTCGGACCACCCTATATATTATCGTTTTTTGCTATGGTAGCTATCAAGTATAACTCCGTTTTGTTGTTTTAAAAGCTTATTGAACTTTTTTGTAAGTGCAAACATAAAAAACAAACTCAATGCGTGACAAATTACATTTTAATTTGAGTCATAGCTAGCTCAAGTAAAATGTGAATTTTACAAAAACAAACATAAGTGAAATCCACTGGTGAGGCTGGTTTGAAACAAGGTACAGTCAACTCTCCCTAACTCGATTTTGAACGGACCGTAGTGTATGAGAGATTCAAGATAAATAACACATATTTTTAAAACTTTGGAGCTGTTCGTTATTTTGACTAAATACAATCGAAAACTATACTTTTTTATATTAAACTTTGGGAGGGATTATTAGAGTATGTTTAAAACTACAAATGAACTTTAACACTTCACTTTTTGCAAAAAAAAAATAGTGCTCGACACTGAAGAAGTCTGTAAGTCGCAGACGAAATAGGCCTATCTGTCAAGATAAGCAACACATATTAGAGTTTAAAGGTATTTGCTCACCTTAGTGATTTTAGTATTTTATTTTTTTTGCGAAAAGTGAAGTGTTAAAGTTCATTTGTACAATCGAAAAGGTAATTTCAACTTTGAATGTAGTAAAATGTCAACACATTGAAACTTTGCATGAATATATCGGGCTAAACAGGTGGAGATGCTTTTCAAGTAGCTGATTTATTGATTCCATTTTCTTGGCCGCAACAGAAGCAAAGGCACCATTGATCAATATAATAACTGCTGTGATTTTCTACCAAGTCGAGAAGACTTTCACGGGGTGGAGCTCTTAGAATGGACTGAGTACCCGTTGAAAATCAAGAGGTCCATATTGAACCATATCAAAAGGTCCGGATTGGACCAACACACATTTTGTGAAGTTCGAACCAGTTGACCACAAACAGTGCATAGACATATGACATATCAAAACCATATGCTCAGATGAAAGCTGAGGCTTTGGGGATTCCATTACAAAATAACACCGAAAGATTGGAGAAGCTTGAAAATAATTCTAACAGACGGTACACTAGAGCACTTCAAAACAATAAACTAATATAAAAATCAAACGAAATTACTGAAAGGCGTCAAATCTATTGTGTTAGATCCATGCCGGAAGGTGAGTAGAAAAACGGTACACACGATATTTACAGTAGCGTCAGTATTGAGAAATGCTTGATGGTCCGAATTAGCACAGGGTCCAAATTGGACCAGGTTCCCCATTTCCTTGGGAAATTGCCTACATTTCGGCGTTTCGCGGTTCAAAGTATTTTTTTTTAATTTAAAATAACTTAAAAAGTACCGAATTCCGGGTAAAATTACCCATTTTCACTATTATACATGCCTGTTTTCTAAATTGTTATCAATGCTTAACAACATAATGCAGAAAAACAAAAACGACAGTGAGCCTCATGTATTGAAATTTCCATACAAATGTGATTTTAGGACTGAAAATCATCATTAATATAAAAATTAGGGAATCCTATTTCGAGGTGAAATTGACCCCTTGACAAAACTGTTATTGTTAGTTTTAAAAACAACTCTACACAGATAATTTGTTCTCCCTGAATGCAAACATGCTCGTTAGATTTTTAGCAACACAATATTCACGGAGATAACAATTAAATTTCAAGAATATCACAGAAAACGTTTAAGCGTAGGCAATTTTCGGAGGAATATCGTGATAAATAAAAAAAATGACAAATGACAAAATAATCAAATTGGTACGATTTTCAATTATAAAATCTGTTTTGGGAATACTTCAAGCATCCTCACAAACTTCCAGTTAATACCATTACCAAATCTTTGTTTAAAATTAGAAGTTTATTCATGCCTGCCAATATCACACCGAATAAGATTATGAAATTTTACATTATTTTCATAGATATAACATTCATTATTTTCATAGATATAACATTCTTCTTCTTCTTTACAACACACAATTAGAAAATAATTGATACAAACAGCGTTCAGTTACCATAAATTGCTTTGATAATTGGGCTCAGTAAAAAGGGTAAGAAATAAAATCGTGTGACACGATGATCAGTTTCACCGAATTTAAAATAACTTGTAAGTGTATGGCCTTCATAATCAGCTTCAGTGGCCATGATTTGAGTAGCTAACGACATTTTCAATATTAACAAACGTTGTTTACATTGGTGGTCAATATTACCCCATATCCGTCAAATCTAAAAATCGTCCAAAACATTATTAGAAATATGCTTAAATCATTCAGAAAACAAAATACAGTATATACCGTTTTGACTCATATTCCGAACACTTAAGGCTTAGCGTAACTTCAAATGCATCTCATGGACATAAATTAGATGATATCTGTGAAAATTTGAATTCAGTCGTCAAGTCTGATTATAAGCTGTTGGGTGTGCCGGTAAAAATGTTTATTTTATCGTGTTTAGTATTGTTTTTATGTAAAAATATGGAACAACATTTTGATTCAATTGCTGAACACTGTATTCATTCTGTCTCAAATTCCGAACACCGCGAATAAATCGTATTCAAACTAATAATTTCGCAAATAAATTTATTTGAGCTGGTTTTACTAGCCTCGAACTAGAGAAAAATCACTATTTCCGAGGTCTAAAACAGATTGGAATATGTTCAAATTGAATTGCAAGTTACTGCCATTTCCTAGTAATTTGATGACATATTTCAGTGAAACATTTCAACCAAATCGCCATACAAAAAGCGGTTGTTCGGAATATGAGTCTGTTCGGAATTTGAGTCAAAACGGAAGTTATGAGCGAAGGATTCCGGTACTTGTTTGCAAAACTTGCTACAATTGAACTTATTTTACGTATCATGTATTAGTGTAAAGTTCATGAAATTTTTAAGAAATGTGAGATATATTTT
Source organism: Aedes aegypti (assembly GCF_002204515.2). Classification (NCBI taxonomy): domain Eukaryota; kingdom Metazoa; phylum Arthropoda; class Insecta; order Diptera; family Culicidae; genus Aedes; species Aedes aegypti. The sequence continues at coordinate 209,729,471 of NC_035109.1, read as the reverse complement.
CAAGAATGGTTTGGACAACACAGATAAATACTCTTAATTGATTTTAATTAAAAAAAATATTAAACATTTTTTTCAATTTTCTATTGCTTTTATCTTTAATTAACGTCGGAATCCCTTAATACTGAATGTGCATACTACTAGTATTATATATAAGTACATCACAAACAACGTTTTTTGAAAACATGGAATTAAATAACGACGAAAATTTTACACACGGTGGTAGATGATGCTCTAACGTGCACGGTAAATGGTCACATAGAACGGTGCGAGGCGACCTTAACATAACATTTGTGAACACATCTCTTGAGCATTTTTTTAAAGTATGTCAGAGGTTTTTCAATTTCCTCAAATTATAATATAAAATTATGCTTCCTTATGGTATTTTGATTCGCAATAAATAATTTGGAAAAGTTGTACAATTTTTGGAAGTGCAGATTTTTCTTAAATGCACGGTGAATAGTGGATTGACAGTACACTGATTTTTTATCATTGAAAAATCAACATTCATTATCTTAAAATACATAAAAACCACATTTTAAAATATATTTGAAATTTGCTCAATAGAACCTTGGTAGGAATAAGATGTTTGAACAAAATTTCATGATGGAGATTGTTTGAGCTTGAGCTTGAGCTTTATTGACCGTCCGTGGTTGCTACTCCAGTTACTCCAGATCAACTGCACTTACACAAGGAACCAATCACATGACTGCTTGGGATTAACAGACACCCTCAGTGTATAAGTGCTGGCGATCTCCTATTTTTAGGAAACATTGGCGCCGGCCACGTCAGAATGCTGACCAATGAGGGGAAGGGGGGGGGGTGGGCTTACTGATGATGCATTGAACTGGCTCCCACAATAGATCGTATATACCACTGCAGCTACGCCAGTTTATGTGGAAATGGTGTAGAGGTGGAAATTTTCATGGCAGAGAGGTTTGCTGTTTGATTAGCAAACTGCCTATCTATCAGGCATAAGGAGAGGCGTGCTATGCTATGCTTATGAGTATCTCAAAGGCTCTTGAAATCCCAAAGTTTGCCACCAGTATGCTAGGTATCCATTGGGATTCCAAGAAGATTTGCCCAGGAATCTTACTTATTTTACAATACTCATATAACCCCGGGATCAAATATCAGTTGTACCTTAAATTTCAATCAGCCATATCTCAGCAACGGTTCAATCGATTCAAAATTCGTTAACGAATCTCATGTCCGTATTTCATTGTTTAGTACGGTAGGAAAAAAAGTTCCTAGGGGTGTTCAAATTTCCCCTAGTGTAATTAAACCAATACTTTTTTTCCGCACACTGCGGTCAATAATCGTGTCTAATTTCATCGCATTTGTTATAATTTAGGGTTTTTAAAACCAGAATGACGAGACAGATTTGTGTAGATCACAAATTTCGCATGTCAAAACCTTTAGTACTCTGGGTATGCATGCCAAAGACTTGGAATCTTTGACAAAGTATTTTGAAATAAGCCGCACATGTTGATCCCTTTAAAATTCATATTAATAACTTATAACTGATCTAGATCAGCTTTAATTCTTTGAAGGAACTTCCCATCTAAAAACTTCCTTCTATTTGATTTTATCTAAAACATGTTAACTTGATTTAAACTAGAAATTGAATTCCGAAAAAACTATATTAAGTCGATTTCAATCCTGATTTACAGACAAACAGGTTTTAAAACTAGAAGTTTTTGCGATTTATTAAGTAAAACTTTTATTACTTATTATTATTTTTTTTAAAACAGGAGCCTTATTACTACAGTCGACTTTCCACATCTCGATATCTCTCCCTATGTCGATGATTTTTTCGGTCCCTTCATTCTGCATACTATTTCACTCTCCATATCTCGATATACTCCTTATCTTGATATCTCACTATATCGATGTGATTTTCATTCCTGATATTATGTCGATGTATGTCGATATGCCCATTATCAAAGGTTACTAGACTAGATTTTAGGAATTCAAAACAATTTGCGAAGACAGAATGACGTCTGTTTGTTTTCAGTTTTCCTGGTAACGGAGTGATTTTCAATCTAGTATTCATTGAAAATTTGTTCTATGTTTCGATCTCCCTCTATCTCGATGGTCCCTTCGATATCGAGACATGGAGAGTCGACTGTATATTATTCAGTCTTATTCCGAGTTTCTCTTTCTGCTCAAACAAAGATACTGCTCTTGTTCAATCAAATTTATGGTGGAAAACTCCATATTGTCGCTTTGATACTAGTTTCTAAAGCTCACAATTGAAGCAAATAAGTTTTTTTTAGTAATATACATTTTGAATGTATTCTAAAATTACTATTTCTGCTTCAACATATTCAATAGATTCCCACAAAAAAAAAATGTGCCACAAAAACAGCTTTGAATATTGTTTTACAGGCAAACTAGGGTTTCTCGTAGGTTAAAAAAAGAGGTTTTGAATCTCGTATTTCTATTACCATTCAAAAATGGTCATTAGATTGCTGTAATTAAATAAATGTAGAAAAAAAAACGACATGACATTGCTTTTAATTTGGGTTCATAGACAAACAGTTGAGAAAAAAACGTGTTTCTTAGTTCGTTTCACTAACATAAATTTTAAGTGTAATGAAAAATTATATTCCTGCGGAAAAATGTTCACTATACTTATAAAGTGGGATTCCATTTTTGGCATGCTCCGATTTTGGCACCCCCCGATTTTTCCAACAAAATGGATTGTCAACATTTTTGAATATCATTAAAATTTATAAGATTTTGTAAATATCATCGTGCCCGTTGCTATAGTCAATTCAACAACAGGTCAGAAACACATCGATTGCATTCCAGAGCTCCATCTAGGGTAAGTGTACCAGTCATGGACATAATGGTACCCTATTTCGCCATACGCGATAATTTGATTATTTTCAAATATTTAATCATTATGTGTGTACAAGTAGTTTAATATGACATATATATTGATGTTGAAACAATCTAAAATTTCCAAAATATTAAAGTTCTCGAGATAAATAGGGAACCACTATAGCCATAACTGGTTCACTTTCTCTATATGAATACTTCCCGTAATCTCACCAACTACGAAGGACTATCGTAGGTATTTATTTATTTCGGAACGGTTATTGGTCTTGCATCCACAACGTTTCATGAGGTCATAATACAAAACACTTTTCTTCAGATTTGGATTCATATTCTTTCCAACAAAGCACTAGCACTGACTAAGGAGCATTAGCGTAGTAACGTATACTTTGTAGATCGGACACTAGCATAAGAGCAATAAAAAGTCTTTGACTTACACAGAGTTTCTTTTATCAGATTTATCTCACCTTTTCAGCTCACAGTTCTTATTATAATGGAATTACATACATTGATTATGTAAAAACACACAGCAGTTATAGGCAGTGATGGAAAGTGGCGAACGCTTCATCTGAACTGGAACAAAAACAAAACCAAACGCTCCCGAGCGTCAGAGCGCTGGCTTATTCGCATCTGTCGACTCCCGAGTAACTGAAGCTAAAAGTGATTCGCGAACGTGTTCGGAGCTGCTCAGAGTCATATTGTGCTTTTGGGAAAAAAGCTGCTTACCCTCCGAGATTTATGGTTTTCAAGGGCTTTTGACTACAAACGAGTAGTTCACTGTCGATATGATGGTTATACAATTAATTTGTCTGTCAAAACCATAATAAATCACACCTTGCTCGGTTACTCGCGAGTAAACGCTCGCGAGCTTGTTGCTACTTCTTTTGACATGTTCTCCCTAGCGGACGGGTGCGGGCTTACTCACACCTAGCCAGATCCCGAGTCTGTGATGTTTGTTATGCGTTGGTATACACTCGTGAGCAGTGTTGTTCAGACTCATTTCCCCGAAAATAACATTTTCCGAACTACGAAGCCACGAACTACTACAACCATGCTCTATCCTCCTAAGATAGAAAAGCAGATGGTTAAGCTTGAGTACTGCACATAAAATCGATCAATTTTGATCCCAGAGAGCCACAATTCAAGTTTCGGTGAAATGAAATGAGTGAGTGAGTGAGTGCGAATCATTTCACCGAAACTTGAATTGCGGCCCACCGAGATCGAAACTGTCGGATCCCATGTGCAACACTCAAGCCCAACCACCTCCCCCTCCATCACAGGAATATAACGCACAGTTATAACAGTTCATGGCTTCACAATTCGAATTTCGGGGAAATGAGTCTGGTCAACACTGCTCGTGAGCTGCTTCGTGATGCGAACTTTTCCAGCACTGGTTAGGAACAAATAAAGCAAAAAGTCGTGTGTCTTAAGGCTAGGTAGCCGCCGTTTTAGCAGCCATGTTGACTTTGCAGCTCGTCATTTCAATTTAATAAACTCAGTCGTCATAGCTATTATTGTTTTAGGAAAGTGACATGAGGATATGGACATGAGATGCGTGAAAAAAAAAATCGAAAATTGATTGATCCATCCCAAATTCATTTAGGTGTTTTTCATCCCGGGGCTCTTAGTTACTTGATAAAAATTATTTTGAATTTTTAAAGTATTCCAGGGCAGCTAACAAAATTTTGGAAGTTCTTCAGGAATATCGAGAATTCTACTGAAATTTCAGAATTCCAATACTTATCATTGCACAGTGCTTCCAAGGGCCTAAATTCGTGATCCAAAATGTTTTGCACCAGAAAAGTTGGTTTTAGAGGTATGGTGTCTTCAGAGAAGTTGTTCGGGATGTTGAAGCCCTTCTTAAGAAAGTATTATTTTTGTGATAGATTTTCACTTTTTTGTTGTTGCAAAAGTGAAGATACAGTAATGGTGTCTTCGGCAAAGTTGTAGATAATTTTACTACATGAAAATTTGCTGAACATTTTCTAGCTCTAACTATTGAATTTTAAGAGATATGGGTCATTTGATGAAGAGATATGAGTCAGCAGATGAAAAATGGCGTATTTAAAAAATACACGGTATAAAAAGCAGCACAATTTTAATTTTTAAACATTTTACAGAATATATTTTGTAGTCAAGGAAAGCAGTACCACGTGTTAGTTACCATGGATTTAATAGCTATTGAGTTACTCTTTTATATGCAAGCTAAAAATGTTGCCCCAATTTGAACCTGTAAATGTTAAAGGAAGGTGAAATAGTCGATTTTTCAACATAAAATACACAGCGTAACAATAATGACATATTTGCTTGTCTCAAGAGTCAAACTATGTGTCTCTAGTAGATATGGGGTCGCTTAATCTGATGCCGTTCTCAGAAATATTCCAGCACGTCACAATTTTTAGCTACAGGTCGCCAAAGTTGTATAAAACACTGATTTCATTGATGTTCACATGAGATTTAAAGTATGATTTACCAAACTTTTTTGTAATCTTATCCACCAAACATGCAAAAAAAGAACTTCAATTTCAGATATAATTTAGGTGAAGTTTCACGATAAAATTCAGAATAAATCGAGTTTTTCAACATTCTTGCAGTCTTTATACAAAATTCTTCGTATCTCATATATAACAAAGTACAATACTTTTCCAAACTACCAAAAAATAACTTTTGAGCATCGAAAGTATCATGAACTTTGCTGGTAAGTGTTGTTATACACATAAAGTTTAATTTCTGTAGCAAATTAAGCAAATAAATTATCATACATGCTGGCAAACTTGCATGCAAGTTGCCTGAAATAGTAAAATTTTACATTTTCAACAGTCAATATCTCAAAAACTAGACGTGCTACGATATTTTTTCATAACGCAATAGAATCAGCAACCCTTAATTGAATAAATTGCGGTATTTTGGTGCTTGAGACAAAACCGTGTTCCGCAGTGATATCATATAACTCCTAAAATATAAGATATACATTTTTCATGTCTTCTAAAGAAATGCGTATTATATTGATTGAAACAACTTTGTAGAACACGAGAAAAATCTCAAAAATACCCAGAGAAAGATATAACGAAAAAACTAGTTTTAAGGGGTCGTTCACAAAATGACCCATATCTCTTAAAATCCAATAGATAGAGCTAAAGTATATTCAGTAAATTTTCATGTAGTGGAATTATCTACAACTTTGCCGAAGACACCATTGTTGTATCTCCACTTTTGCAACAAAGTGAATATCTATCTCACTGCTAGGTAGATTCATCACAAAAATAATACTTTCTTAAGAAGGGCTTCAACATCCCGAACAACTTCTCTGAAGACACCATATCAATAAAACCAACTTTTCTGGCGCAAAACATTTTGGATCACGAATTTAGGCCCTTGGAAGCACTGTGCATCGATTGTAAACATGTTGTTTATGAATTCTTAAAAAAATAGGAAGCCCCAAAAAAATTTGTCAGCGTCTTATTAATTTTCCTGAAATATCATTATTACCAGATTGATTGTTGTAGGTTCTTGATCCCAAAAGAAGACCCAAATTTAAAGATAAACCCCTAGAATTCGTTTAACACATGCATTGAAAAAGGATAGCAAGTGTAAGTTGACAGTTTTATGCTACACAAAGAAAGTAAAAGCTCTCCTTCGAAAGTAGTACATACTACATGTTCGGAAGGGTTTTTGTTTATTAACATCAACATCAGTGGAGGAAAGTTAGCTGCTTCTTATTCATACCTATAGTTTAGAATTTTATGCAAAACTCAATTTCAATTAGCTCAATACCCTAATCATTTACAAGCTTAATTGTTGACGAAATCCTTTCATGCATTGAAAGTTTTTCAATGGAAAATGTTTACTCGAACTTGTTACGAGGATGGCATTTCTCCGTTTTACGCTACATATGACTTTGTCAAGAGCAAGCTCCTAGAAAATTTTGAAAACCGCTAGCTGTTATTTGTTTGCTTTTAACACTTCAGTCGTCGCGCTGTTGTATTTTGTACAACAGTAGTGAAAAAAGCTCGCTTTTCGTTCACAACAGCAGCGTGGTGGTTCTGACGGTGGCAAACCACGCGACGACTGGAAGGTTAATGGTAGTAAATAATTTTAAAGAATACAATGAAGCCCATTTCAAAAATGTTGCAAACAAATAAATAATTAAATGCTAACATAGCTTGTCCTTATACATCCAGTCATAGAAAAAACTATAGTATAGTATAGTACACTCATTACATTACCAACTCATTTACATGACGCATGTCCAACAGAATGAAACTAACATAAGAAAAACGAAGGCCACTGATTAATATCTGTTTGTCAGTAGCTGTCAGGTACATCTTCGCGGTACGCTTAAATATTTTAATTAGTCTTCTTCCCATTTGTTGAAAATCATCTTTCTGTTGAACAGCGTGTAGATGCGTGTAACACGTCATATATACAATACGCGGATTAGTTTGATTTAGTATTGCAATCAAAATGATTAACACTCTGGTATAAACATATGCTCTGTATAAACAGAACAGGTTGAGTGTGGTACACATATCCGTCTTGAAGAATCTAAAAGTACAAAAAAATCATACCTCCTAACTAGATAGTACGTGAAATAAATAAAAGTTATACATAGATCAACATCATCTCACCGTGGCCAATTATTTCATCACATTCCCAGTTGTCTATTTACGCCAATTTTCAGCACTTGTATCAAGGCATAGAATGAAAACAGATCACGTTTCTGGTCGGTGGCATATTTGTTCACACCCGAAAAGCTAAAAAGCATAAACAAACGCCAATCGAGAGCTATAATTGAAGTCAACGGTAGGCAAAGCCGCGGATTTCATTCATGGAATGCCCCTCGTTGATAAATTGCCCATTTTTTTCCGCACACCACTCTTTGCGTCGTTTCAAGTTTAAGAGTTTAAGTTCGCTTCCTCGTGGTTAGGAGAAGAGTTTTTCTAGGGCAGCAGGTGTAAATCTTGAATGCTGGTTGAAGTGACCGTTCGCCGAGTTGGCGATCCACATGATACGCGAACAGAACACCATTCTTCTTGTGGTGATTCAGCTTCAATTAAGATGCGAGTTGTATGGTTTCTTTTCGCAGTTCGGTGAGCATGATCCATAAAAGTAGAGTTAAATTTTGCTTAATAAAATCAAACGGAACTGTCGGTATGAGAATTGGAAAATACGATCATAATCTGATGAATGCAGAGTTTTGATTTTGGTCCGTTAAAAGCTTTGGTGGAATGAGAATCTTTAGTTTTCCATATCATTTAATTGCATTTTACAATACTTTTTGGTTTGTTCGTTTCTGTAAAAGAAGTTTATTTAACAAGACTATTAAATAATTTAGGAGTTATATCATGTCATACAGTCCTATTTTCTAGATAAATTTAATGGTACTATCTTCTGACATTTTATCGATACACAAAATTTCATCCAATTTGTTACTCTTGTCAAACTCTCAAACTCTTGTCTTTCACCGTTATATCGTAGACAAGCAGCCAACGGGTGATGAACTGTTAATTATCGGTTACATACTGAGAATTTGTCAGCTGGACGATTCTTAAAAATTTGTTGCTTAGTAAATTTAGCGTGCCCTATTCTTAGTATACTTAACTCAATCTGCTCTTTCATATCGCTTCTAAGGACTGTTCATTTAAGAAAGTGGACACGTGTTTTTTACAGTAAACTGTTTATTTTTGAACAAATTCATGAGTTTACCTAAAATACATGGAAATCAACGTAATTTCGATCAAATTCACATAAATTTGAACATTTATTGAGCATTGCTGGAGAATGCTCTTACTTTTCTTTTGATACCTCCCATAAAATTCTGCACAACTTTTTTCGGCACTTTTCGAACTGCTTTTTGAACTGCTGACCACATTTTCTTGAAAAAATCGATGGAGCTTGCTTCTCTTCCATCCTTCTTAGGATGCCGTTTGATTATTGCCCAATATGTTTCAATGAGGCGTAGTTCTGAGCAATTTGATGGATTCGATCATTTTTCTACAAATTCGACTTATTCCTTCTTGAGCATCTCCAGAGTAGCTGAAGCGTAGTGAGCCGATGCTAGGTCTGGCAAAAACAATGGAGGCATGGTATGCTTTCAGTAGATGGGCAGAAGCCATTTTTTAATGCATTCAGTTCTGTAATTTTCGCCGTTGATTGAACCCGTTGTAAAATATGTAGTACTTTAATACCGCAGGAGCAAATTGCTTGCCATACCAAATCATTTTTCCCAAATTTTTCTGTTGGGATGTATCGTACGTCGTCAGGAATATCAGTTTTGGCCGTTTCAGCGTTAAAAAAAATTCAATTTGGACACTTCGCGATTTAAGCCATATCTCGGAACGGCAGTTTTTCTGTACACCATTTGTGCAGAAAAAAATTGAGAGTCGCCATGTCAATTCGACCCATCGTTTAGAATTTATAATTTTTTTTATGTCAACTTTTGTCTGCTGTCAAAATAAACACTTGAGATCACACTGAAACAAAATTTTATTTGTTTTTATGGAATTTTTACACCAAAATGCTAATATTTAGGTGTCCACTTTCTTAAATGAATAGTCCTTAGCTATAGATCTAGCTCTCATTTTTTGTTTTGATTGACATTTTTGATTCCACGTTCTGGTATGTGCTGTCTTGCAAAATTTAGTTCAGTACCTATCCTTTAGACATTGATAATTGACGTTAGCTTTTACCCAAAGGTGGTTCGATGATTTGAGCGATAACTTCAATATTTCTGTTGCTCGTTTGATTAAAGTGTTCAATGCAATTAATCAATCGTGTAGTGAGTGTAGTGAACATGTTTGGGCAGAAATTTGAAATTTTGATTACACTCAACATTTCTTTTACCTAAAATACTACGGAAAACCCCATTTATCGACCCGTTTGCCTGTAACTCAAAATTCAAAGTGATGACATATAGTTTTTCAAGTGAACATGTTTAAGTACAAAAAATGAATTTCCGATAACACTCAAAATTGATTTATACACAGAAAACCACACAAGAAACATAATACCTTAGTTTTTTTTTGTCAATCAAACTAAAGGCTATGATATGTAGTTTTTTTTGGCATAAATATACTTGTAGAAGTTAAGTGAAGATGTTGGAGCAACAATTTAAATATTTGATTACACTCTAATTTCTTTTATTTAAAATTTTACGAAAACCATTTTGGACCCGTTTGCCTGTAACTCAAAATTCAATGCGATGACATATAGTTTTTTCGACATGTAATTGATTGTTACAGGCAAGTGATCGTGCTCGAGTAAAAAATGAATTTTCGATTACATTCAAAACTTATTTTACACAGAAAACGTATTTCCAGAGCTTTTTTGTTGGTACATCAAAATTAAAGGATATGACTTGAAGTGTTCCGGCATAAATTTACTTGTAGAATTCAAGTGGATATTGTACAGTCGAAAAATATTTTCTGAATACACTTAAAATTGTTTTTACCTGCTAGGCGACATAAACATATTTCACGGGTTTATCCTTATGTGATGATTTGGTTCTACCATCTATTGTAGCAAGGCATCTGCCTATAGCACTGGAATAATCTGAAAAGCGATTTGATCAAGATTGTACTGTTGTTTGTGAGTAGTCAGTCTCCTGTATGAAGGGCCAAAATGGATGTGCGGACCCGCAAGCAGAGACACTTGCACGAAACCCGCGTTAGGGGAAGAGAATCTCCTTCCAGAAGAAAGCTTTCACGAACAACTATAAAATCAAGCCCTCGATTGACAGAATACTCCCAATAGATGGGGTCGAAGAGCCCGCCCTCAATTCACGAAATGTTAGCAACAGGGAGGAGGCAGTCCCAAGCTCCCTGTCCAAATCGCTTCAATCGGGTGCCCTGGTGGTCCCAGCCCAACCCAAAATACATACAATAATTTAAATATAATCATATATGATATAATAATTGAAATAATTATAATGAAATGTATAAAATTTGAAATTATAGTTATATATGACTTAGATATAGATGTTCAATATAAAGACAAAATAACGATTTCTGTAGAAGAACTGCATGCTGTAATATGAAGAGCGGTGATTAAGCTAGTATTTCCGCTGCGATATGCAGACTTCATGGTGCTTCTGGAAGTTGAACCAATGAATTAGGATAATAAACCACATAAGAGTAATTTGCGCGCCACAATTTGTCTGGTAGCTATAAGGAATGAAAAATATAACTTATGAAAACATGTATCAATGTCCGGGACATCTAGTAGTTTATTAGAGAAATGAATTATTTTGTTTGAGATTTGCTAATCGTTTTACATATAAAAATATGAAAATATATCCACTGTCTCCATCTTGCCTCGCTGCAGTGATATTCTGCAATTATCAATAATTATCATTAAATGTCTTCGTAAAACCTGAATTTCTTGTTCCTGAAAAGTAAAGTGGTTCAAATTCCTTTTTGGCTGCATAATACCAAATTATATTGTTATGAGGATCGATTGAAATTCAAAATAAATATTATTAAGTTCCTAAAATTATGTTTATACAACCGTGATATTAAATTGTAAGGTTAATATATCTAAAGATTACGATAATAGAATAAATAATACATAAAATAAAAAGTCTACTGTAAAAATATATTTATCATATAATCACTGACAAACAGACGTAACACTGATAAACTGTGTATCGATCACTCAATTAACGATTATATCAAATTCATTATATTACATTTGTATCACAAGGCGCGCGCATCATTTTTCTTCGTGTTTGACGTTTCACATTACTGCCATATGCAGGTCTTATTGCACAAAATAGTGTTTCGAGCAACATGCTCATCAGACGATGTTGTAAACTGGGCGATAGATTTTAAAGGAATTTGTTCTAAGTGTTACGTCTGTTTGTATGCGCTATAATAAAAAAGACAATTTACACACTTAACTTGTAGAATGCTATGAAAGAATTGTAGTGATGATTCCGTGATAAATGATGACTTGAACAGTTTCATGATTCAAATCAGAATTAAAAATGCATAAATGTATTAATTCAACCTTACAAATCAATCCTACACAAACACTAAAAACATTACAGTTTTATAGGCAGGAACATAGGCTGAAAAATGGAGAAGTAATAATTAATTTAATAACCCCAACATAAGAAAGTTTCATAGCTGTCCTACAAATCCAGTCAATTTAACAGTATTATGCACCAAGTACAAATAACCTTTAATAAGAACACAGTGTGATACAGCTAAACTAACTGTCTCACTTTCAGATCTGTGTTTCAGTAGTTTAACGATTATCTAACTGATCAGAATTATATTAGAGATGAGATCAAATGTGAGAGAAATTTACATTTCAGTGCCTAGTAAATTCATCTTAAGGTGTTCTTTACCCCCATTTCCCCTATAGATAAAAAATGAAGGACAGTAAGGCCAGTGAATTGCTCATTGCACGGTGAGGTCATCAGAAAATTACTCTCCCTCTGTCCCCAGTGATGTCACATACACAGATTCATCTGTAATTACACAGATTTTTTCCTGTTCTTACCTACAGATATCTGTGATCACAGATCACAGATTTTTGAGATTACAAAGGATTTTAGGATGTTTCACAAGTTTAGGATACGGCTTTGGAAGATATAAATCAGAAATGCTATAACTCTGTTTAGTTTTTCTCAAAAATTTTAGTATTTCAATATTTTTGAAACTATTATGTACTTTCCACTTACTTTTAGAAGAATAAGTTCAAATTGAAAATTATTGACATTCCAAAAACAGCCATGATACGTTTTCAAAAATTCACGGGTTTATCCGTATGTAAATAAAAACTCAAAGTTATGACATATAGTTGTTTCGGTATGAATTTACTTGTAGAAGTGAAGTGAACATGTTTGAGCAGAAATAAACACTTTTATTACATTATAAATTTCTTTTACTTAAAATATCACGAATATTCCTATTTATTGTCCCGTTTGCCTATAGCTCAAATCTTAAAGCGATGCTACATAGTTTTTCGATATAAAATTGATTATGAAAGTCAAATGAACATGTTCGAGTAAAAATATAAATTTTCAATAACCCTCAAAATTTATTTTTCCCAAAAAATCATACAAAAAAGTATTTCAAGAGCTTTTTTGTCTGTAAATCAAAATTGATTACTTGCAGAAGTCAAGTTAATATTGTAGAGTAGAAAACTAATTTTTTGACTACTCTCAAAATTGTTTTTATCATTAAACAACATAAACAACTTATTTCCCGAGTATGTTAGTCTGTAAATAAAAACTCAGGGCTATTACATGTAGTTTTTTCAGCCTGTTACTCAAAATTCAAAGCAATGACGTATAGTTTTTCCGACATAAAATTAATTGTTAGAGTCAAGTGAAGTAAAGTGAAGCTTGATTAAAAAATAAATTTCCGATAACACTAAAAACTTATTTTACCCAGAAGTTTGAGTATATATAAAAAAATTATCTCTATTAATATATGTTCTTGTGACTTCTACAAGGAAGCTCATGTCGAAAAAAAAACATCATAATCTTCTATTGTTACTTACAGTAGTACTATACCTTTTAGATCCACTAGAGTCCTTTGACAGATACGCGTACTCAACTGTAAGGTCGTCTTCAGTGTCGTGTACTAGACTTGAAGAGTTTCAGTTTTTTCATCTACTTATATGTATTTCACTATATAGCTCGAAGTTTAATCGATTCATTCATGCAACCGTTACAACATGTTACACACAGAAATTGAAGCCGTCAGATATTTTTCAAATGTAAACAATTTTTTTTTTCAAATTTATGAACTAAAAGCGTAGAATTTCTTTGGTTTTCCATTGTCATTCGATTGATTAGACTTTAGGCAAGCATATTATACAACCAGTGTAGTGGATTTTGTCGCCAAACGTTAAACAATGCCGGGTGTCCAAAATAATGAAAAACAGTTCTTCACAATTCAATTATTTTCGACGTTTTTCGGATTCTACATGACCGTATGGGCATTTTTATCTCGTAGAGGAAGTTTTTCTCTACATTTTGGCGTGTTCTTTGACTTGGTTACGCTATGCAATAAATTGCAAACTAAAATCACTTCCTTATGGGATCCAAAATACGACCGTTACCCTAATCCTAGGTATAACGAAATTCTTCTGCCATGAGTCTTATGCTGTGCAAAATGTGTGACATTTATCCCCATCTATCGTTTCCATTGACATAACATTAAAATCTCAAACAATTCAAAATAGATACATCATTCAATGCTTAACGCCATTTTCACACCACCTTCGGATGGGTTTATTGGCTACACCCTCGTTTGGCTAGCCATCAGATTAAGCTGACCTTGAACTTCAGGTGCGTTCTGCGTTATTTTCGTTCAACAAGCCAAGCACAATTCATAACAAGGGTCCGAGAAGATTGAACGCAATAAACAAACGTAATTAAAAATTCGTCTGTCACTTCTTGGCACTGTGAGGGAGATTTAAGAGCGAGTGTCGTATTTTGTTCTGGGTGCGTGGAAGAAGAAGTTCAAATAGGATTTTAGAGCCATGCCACGAGAAGAAAGCAACTTAGAGATTAAAGGGCAAGAGGCCATCAATGTTATTTTAGGGATAAAATATACGAATCACCTGAAACGTGAGATCAAGAATCCCAATTTTTGCTGGAATTCTGCAACAAGATAATCATCAATCAGTTTTAATACTTTTTCAACAAATTTTATTGCTTCTGGAGCATTTAGATAACTTTAAAAATGCCAGAGGCCTTCTTGGCCGTGCTGTTAGTGTCATCAGGCGTTTGGCCACACTGTGTCAAGGAGTGTGGGCTCGATTCCCGGTTCCGTCTAGTAAAACTTTTCATGAGGAGTATTTTCCAACTGTTCCATTTGGCTCGCATTAGAGTTTCCAATCCCGGAAAGATTTTCCGTTTCCCGGGAAAAAGATTTTGCCTCAAACAAAAACTAACGGACAATTTACTTTTCATAAGTAAATTAAAACCGAACCCTAGACTATATCTTTTAATTCCACTAGAATTTGTATCTTTAGAAAGATACGCGTATTGCGACCTCAATTGTAAGCCCGTCTTCAGTGTCGTGCGTTGCTCCCGTGCACTAGACAGAGTCGAATGTAGTTTACGATTAAAATTGAGGTCGAAATATCTGCCGAACGATATAAAATCTAGTTGGAATTGTATGGTATAGTAGTAAATATGGTCTTTATCTACTTATATGCATTTCTTTAAACAGTTCGAATATTTTAATTTCATCATTACCTTGCATGTCATACCAACCAATGTCACCACTAGATCACTAGTTATATTTTAATGTTTATATGTTGTTTTTCGTAATGAAATGGTTATTAATAAATAAAATGATATTTTTGACGAAATATTTTTTTAAGAAAATTATATGCTATACAAATCTTTCAAGAGATCTGTTTTATAAATTAGGAGCTTATTGAGTTGTTTATGAATTCTGTTCAATGTAACAGCTACAAATTCTCGCATAACCTGTGATCTTGCCCTAAAAGCCATTACCAGTTACCGTGCAAAGTAATGAAGAAAAGATCCTCCTCTATCTCCCAATGGTGATAGCTAGCTGTTATTAGCTCAGAAACAAAAAGCTACACACTCGGTTACCAATGGCTTTTAGGGCGAGATCACAAGTTATGCGATAATTCATTGTAAGACTTTAGTGCTTGATAAAATGTGTTCAATGTTGGCAAATATGATTTAACGTTATATGTTTTGTTAAGAATGAGCCTCATTAATTTTTTTTAAGACTATTGTTTAAAATAAATCCAAGAGATTTTTTGAAGAAACATAAATCAATTACATAGAAGAAAGAGTAATTGTGTGATTCTTAACTTTTTTTCAGTTATTTACGGGTCTTAAATATAGTATGCATACAATACGAATTTCTAAAATTGCATGGGAATTCCTAGGAAATGAAAATTTTATTTCCCGTTTCCCGGGGAGTCAAATCGCAGTTTGGTTTGGTCAAAGAAGAGGATTCTCAATAATCGGAATTTGCTTTAGGTCCCCCCTCATCCCCGTCAGTTTCCATAATGGAAACTTCACACATATAGAAATAACTATGTCAAATAAGACCTACAATAATAGGAAAAGAAATAAATAATAAAGGCAAAATTATATTCAAGGTTTTGCAACGAACGAAACTCCAATAACGATAAAAGTGACCGAAAACTTAAATTCCAAAAACTTGATAGGCAGCTCTTGAATTATTCACTCTGGGAAAATCCTCCAAGCAAATCGTCCAAATTGAAATTCAAAGCTTCGGATCTGAAATGGAAAAAAAATGACAAGCGAAGAAAAAAAAACGTCTAACCTGGTCAAGGCCTACTTACCGGGTATGGTTTGCTAATTATTGTTTTAAATCCATATTTTGTTAAGTTATAATTCATTGAAATGAATAAGCCTGATAATATCTTCAGCAAACCTGTAGTCATTTTCAAAATTGAAAAAGTTGTGGATTTTTTTTTACTAATACTGCATGCTTTACGGGCTGTGAAATGGTGAGCTGACAACTAGGAAGGAGCGTCCAACATAGCTCTGGTCCTCACAAGTCCCTACCTCACGCTTCCACGGGTCAAACGATGCAAAGACCGCCAGCTAAGAGTTGCGTACTTAGCTGGTTGTGCAGCCTGGATACTTTTGTCCTTCTGACATCAGCTACAGTGAGGAGGTGCGTCTCGAGCGTCTGTCCACCAAGGAGATGCGGCTCAAACCGCGTCTGTTCTGGCACATAGTGGCTGAGTATGAAATGCTGTATCACGTCACCTACACTTAAGGTGGCAGCCCCACCATCGTGATGCAGGTATCGCGACCCTGGTAAGATACCATATCGAATTTCTTACCTACCACGAAAAATGGAGAAAGGAGAAATAACGATATTTTCGGCAACCGACCTGGCAACGAAATAAGGACTAAGATTGGAAAATCGGTACCTGGAATATCAGGACGTTAAATGAACTCGGACGAGTGAGCCTTTTGGCTCGTGAATTGCAGATGGTAGGAGTGAGCGTGGCTGCTATTCAGGAAGTAAGATGGCCTAGAACTGGAGAACGTGAATTCAGGGCGGTGGATCCCATCGCCAACACAGCTTTCAAATACAACATCTACCATAGTGGCAGCGATAAGAAAGAGCATGGTGTCGGATTCATAGTGATCGGGAAACAGATGAAGCGAGTTATGAGGTGGAAACCGATTGATGAACGAATCTGCGTATTGAGGATACGGGACAAATTCTTCAACTATAGTTTGATCAACATCTATGCGCTGACAAACGATAAACCCGATGACACGAAGGATGCGTTTTATGATTGTCTCGACAAGACCTACAGAGAGTGCCCAAAACATGACGTAAAAGTTGTTATCGGGGATGCCAACGTCAGGTCGGTAGAGAGGATTTTTTCCGCCCAATAATTGGTACGGAGAGCCTTCACTCCGCCACCAATCATCGATGTGAGGACCTTCAGAGATCCAAAATTCGACTCTGATCACTATCTCGTTGTTAGTAAAATTCGTGCACGGTTGTCTACCGTGGCGAACATAAGAACACAGCGACCGTTGTGTTTCAATATCCAGCGCTTATCAACAGAAGGAGTAGCAGACGAGTACCGCCGGAAGCTTGATGAGCGGATAAGGGGATACAACGTAGGAGACAACCTCAACAATCTGTGGGAGTCTATCCACGATGCGATGAGCACAGCAGCGCGCGAGGTGATAGGTGCTGCTCAGAGACGACCCAGAAACGATTGGTTTGATGAGGAGTGCCAGAATGTGATGGATGAGAAGATTGTTGCCAGACGCCGGATGTTAGTGTCTGGTACCCGGCAGAATAGAGAGCGGTACAAGGAAGCTAGAGCAGCCGAGAACCGAATTCACCACAGAAAGAAAAGGCAGTATGAAGAAGACATCATTACTGAGGCGCACAACAGCATGGAACAAAATGATATGCGGAGATTTTACGAAACTGTCAATGGCGTACGGAGAAAAACTACGCCGTATCCCGTCATGTGCAATGACCGCGAAGGTAACTTGCTGACAGACAAAATCTTGGTGGCTGCTAGGTGAAAAGAACAGCAATTGTTGAATGGAGAGAACACGAGCGCGTCTGAGAACAGATTAACCATCAGCAACGATTTACAAGCTGTGGAGCCCCCGACGCTAGATGAGGTTAGAAAAGCGATTAAGAAGTTAAGAAGTGCTGGAAAAGAAGAGCTCCCGGCCAAACTTTTCAAGCACGGTAGTGAGCAGATGTACGAAATACTGCACCGTACTCTGTTAAGGATATGGGAGGAAGAAGAATTGCCTCATCTGCCCTCTGTATAAGAAGGGCCACATATTGGAGTGCGCCAATTACCGAGGAATAACACTCCTCAATTCGGCGTACAACATAATGTCGCGTGTTCTGTTCAACAGATTGAGACCGCTGGAGGAGTCCTTCGTCGGCTGATCAACGACGGATCAAATGTTTATCTTATGACAAATCCTTGATAAGTTCCGGGAATACAACTTGCAGACTCACCATCTGTTCATTGATTTCAAGGCGGCGTACGAAATGAGTTATAGCAAATAATGGTAGAATACAGTTTTCCGGCGAAACTGATTAGACTGATTCGTGCAACGTTGGATGGATGGAAATCAAGTGTGCGGGTTGCGGATGAGACATCAACCTCCTTCGTAACCTTACATGGATTGAAGCAACGAGATGCGCTTTCGAACCTTTTGCTCTCGAAGGAGCTATATGGAGAGCGGACGTGCAAAGAAGCGGTACCATTGTCGCCCGGTCGCATATGCTCCTGGATTTTGCGGACGATATCGATATAATCGGAATTAATCGTCGAGCCGTAGAAGAGGCATTCGTGCCTTTTAAAAAGGAGACAGCGAGGATTTTTTTTTTTTTTTTTTTTTTTTTTTTTTTTTTAATTTCTTTATTAGTATCATTCCAAACATTACATTCATTATTTCTTATATCTAGGTGTTCTGTGTTATTAGACAACACTATCATCCTAATTTGTTAAAACAAATCTAAGATTTTATTAACATTTTGTTAACAACATATTACATTTCATTTGCCGTAGCAGTTCAGATTTTTTACAGGTGAGTTGATTTCACCTGCTTATAAGAGAAAAAAAAAAGTTTTTAATATACTTAACCTAACTTAACCTAAACATATAACGCATTAATCGTGGCAATAGAAGATTGTAACGATTTTTGCCTGAAATTATTGATTATTTTATTTGACATTTGTTCCAATGTTTCGACATTGGATATCCTATGTAACTCATTGGTACTATACCAGGGAGGAAGCCTCAGAATCATTTTCAAAATTTTATTTTGAATTCTCTGCAGAGCTTTCTTCCTGGTATTACAACAGCTAGTCCATATTGGTACAGCATACAACATGGCTGGCCTGAAAATTTGTTTGAATATCAAAAGCTTGTTCTTAAGACAAAGTTTTGATTTTCTATTAATAAGGGGATAGAGACATTTTACATATTTGTTACATTTGGCTTGAATGCCCTCAATGTGATTTTTGAAAGTTAAATTCTTATCTAGCATGAGTCCTAGATACTTAACTTCATCTGACCAATTTATTGGAACCCCTCTCATCGTGACAACATGTCTACTTGAAGGTTTCAAATAAAGAGCTTTTGGTTTATGTGGGAATATTATTAGTTGAGTTTTGGAAGCATTAGGAGAAATCTTCCATTTTTGCAAGTATGAAGAAAAAATATCCAAACTTTTTTGCAATCGACTACAGATGACACGCAGGCTTCGTCCTTTGGCGGAGAGGCCTGTGTCATCCGCAAACAAAGATTTTTGACATCCCTGAGGTAACTCAGGTAAGTCAGATGTGAAAATATTGTATAATATTGGTCCCAAAATGCTGCCTTGGGGAACACCAGCTCTTACAGGAAGTCTTTCAGATCTGGAGTTCTGATAATTAACCTGAAGTGTACGATTTGACAGATAACTTTGAATTATTCTAACAATGTATGTTGGAAAATTAAAATTTTTCAATTTTACAATCAAACCTTCATGCCAAACACTGTCGAATGCTTTTTCTATGTCTAGAAGAGCAAGACCAGTAGAGTAGCCTTCAGATTTGTTGGAACGGATCAAATTTGTTACACGTAAAAGTTGATGAGTGGTCGAATGTCCATGGCGGAATCCGAACTGTTCATTGGCAAAAATTGAATTCTCGTTGATGTGGGCCATCATTCTGTTCAAAATAACCTTTTCAAAAAGTTTACTGATGGAGGAAAGCAAACTGATTGGACGATAGCTAGAAGCTTCTGCAGGATTTTTGTCTGGTTTTAAAATTGGAACAACCTTAGCATTTTTCCATTTGTCAGGAAAATATGCTAATTGAAAACATTTGTTAAATATATCAACTAAAAATGATAAGCTACTTTCTGGAAGTTTCTTGATGAGGATGTAGAAAATTCCATCATCGCCAGGAGCTTTCATATTTTTGAATTTTTTAATAATAGTTCTCACTTCTTCCAAATCAGTCTCCCAGGCATTTTCGAAAACGTTCTCTTGATTGAGAATATTTTCGAACTCCTGAGTAACTTCATTTTCAATTGGACTAGTAAGTCCTAAATTAAAATTGTGCGCACTTTCAAACTGCATAGCAAGTTTTTGAGCTTTTTCGCAATTAGTTAGTAATAATTTGTTTTCCTCTTTCAATGTCGGTATTGGCTTCTGAGGTTTTTTCAAGATTTTAGATAATTTCCAAAAGGGCTTAGAGCCGGGGTCCAATTGAGAAATTTTATTTTCAAAATTTTTGTTTCTTAAATCTGCAAAACGTTTCTTGATTTCTTTCTGCAAATCCTGCCATATAATTTTCATAGCAGGATCACGAGTGCGTTGAAATTGCCTTCTCCTCACGTTTTTAAGACGGATCAAGAGTTTAAGATCATCGTCTATAATCACGGATTCAAATTTTACTTCACATTTTGGAATTGCAATGTTTCTGGCTTCAACAATGGAATTTGTTAAAGTTTCAAGAGCATTGTCAATATCAATTTTAGTTTCTAAAGAAATGTTAACATCAAGATTAGAGTCAACATACGTTTCATATATATTCCAGTCGGCTCGTAAATAATTGAAAGTGGAGCTGATAGGATTGAGAATCGCTGCTTGGGATATTTGAAATGTAACAGGGACATGATCAGAATCAAAATCAGCATGAGTAATCAGTTGGCTACAAAGATGACTAGAGTCGGTTAAGACCAAGTCAATAAGACAGCGAGGATTGGATTTACCGTCAACACCAGCAAAACTAAGTACATGATCGCTGGTAGGCAGCGTGGTTCCAATCGTGACGTTGGTAGTGAAGTGGTGGTGGGTGGTGAAAAGCTTGAAGTAGTGGAAGAATTTGTGTATCTTGGTACTTTAGTGACGTGCGATAATGATGTTACCCATGAGGTGGAAAGGCGTCTTGCAGCTGCGAATAGGGCTTTTTACGGGCTCCGTAACCAGCTTAAGTCCCGTAGCCTGCAAACGAAAACAAAATTCGCGCTATTTAGGACATTTATCCTTCCGGTTGCTCTACACGGCCATGAATCCTGGTCGTTAAAAGAGGTCGACCGGAAAGCGTTTGGAGTTTTTGGCGTAAAGTGCTGCGAACAATACTCGGCGGTAAACAAATGGCATCTGGCGGTGTCGCATGAATCATGAGTTGTACCAAGTATATAAAGAAGTGGATATTATCAAGCTCATAAAACACGACATGCAGGCTGCGTTGGGCTGGTCACGTGGTGTGAATGCCGGAAGAACGACAAGCAAAAATAATATTCGCACACGTTGGCTTTTTGCAGTTGAAGAGGACTTAAGGGTACTTAACGTTCAGGGCGACTGGAAGCGATTGGCTCAGGATCGAGCCCAGTGGAGAAGAATTATCCATTCAGCGTAGATTCAACGTAGCGGATTGTAGCCCATCAAGTATCAAGAAACTACTGCATGCTCTTAATATTGAGTATTCCAAGTTTCTAAATTTTCATTTTTCTTGGGGGCATAACAGTTGATTTGCATGCTTTTTAGGGAAGCTCATCAAAACATGAAAATGCATGGTCCATATTTTTTTACATAGCAACTTAACAAAATGGTGGCCGTAAAAATTGAATATAGGTAGTTGAGGTCACTTAAATGAATAAAGGAATAAAGTATCCGTTAGTCATCTGACGTACCTGAGTTACCTCAGGGATGTCAAAAATCTTTGTTTGCGGATGACACAGGCCTCTCCGCCAAAGGTCGAAACCTGCGTGTCATCTGTAGTCGATTGCAAAAAAGTTTGGATATTTTTTCTTCATACTTGCAAAAATGAAAGATTTCTCCTAATGCTTCTAAAACTCAACTAATAATATTCCCACATAAACCAAAAGCTCTTTATTTGAAACCTTCAAGTAGACATGTTAGGGGGCTCATGCTTGATAAGAATTTAACTTTAAAAATCACATTGAGGGCATTCAAGCCAAATGCAATAAATATGTAAAATGTCTTTATCCCCTTATTAATAGAAAATCAAAACTTTGTCTTAAGAACAAGCTTTTGATATTCAAACAAATTTTCAGGCCAGCCATGTTGTATGCTGTACCAATATGGACTAGCTGTTGTAATACCAGGAAGAAAACTCTGCAGAGAATTCAAAATAAAATTTTGAAAATGATTCTGAGGCTTCCTCCCTGGTATAGTACCAATGAGTTACATAGAATATCCAATGGTGAAACATTGGAACAAATGCCAAATAAAATAATAAATAATTTCAGGCAAAAATCGTTACAATCTTCTATTGCCACGATTAATGCGTTATATGTTTAGGTTAAGTTAGGTTAAGTATATTTAAAGCGTTTTTTTTTCTCTTATAAGCAGGTGAAATCAACTCACCTGTAAAAAATCTGAACTGCTACGGCAAATGAAATGTTATATGTTGTTAACAAAATGTTAATAAAATCTTAAATTTGTTTTACCAAATTAGGATGATAGTGTTGTCTAATAACACAGAACACCTACATGTAAGAAATGAATGTAATGTTTGGAATGATACTAAAAAAAAAAAAAAATATCCGTTAGTTTTAGGCTAAACGCCCAAAAATTTCATGATGATAATAATTAGGAATAAATACACTAATTTTGAACATGATAAACCCCAAAGTGACCCACAGAAATTGAAGTAAAAACTGAAGGGGTATGCGAGATGATGCGCGACAAAATCGAATAAGTAGACGTTCGTATGAATCTCCAAAAATATGCCAAAGATCGATTTACGCCAAACAACATAGTTAACAGGTCGAGGCAACAGTGAACAACGCTACAACGTCGCTCGTTTGCGATTCTATCATTTTTTTTTTCATTTCACTCCCTTTCACCCTGAGTATAAGTATCACGTTCACCGAAAAAAGGCCAATAAGTGGTAACAATGAAACACATATATTTGGATCACGCCAGCATGACGAACGGCCCTTTGTTAGCCGAGTGGTTAGAGTCCGCGGCTACAAAGCAAATCCATGTTGATGTTGTCTGGGTTCGATTCCCGGTCGGTCCAGGATCTTTTCGTAATGGAAATTTCCTTGACTTCCCTGGGCATAGAGTATCATCGTACCTGCCACACGTGATACGAATGTGAAAATGGCAACTTTGGCAAAGAAAGCCTTCAGTTATTAACTGTGGAAGTGTTCATTGAACACTAAGCTGAGAAGCAGGCTCTGTCTCAGTGAGGACGTAATGCCAAGAAAAAGAAGAAGAAGAAGTGTGACAAATATAATAATAATTTGAAAATATGAATGTATTTTGCACTAAAATAATGGAAGTAAATGTGGGCAAACTATAAATTTGTTCTTGCACCTCCTGTCCCCTAGTTTTGAACAGCTTGATTTATTACATGATATCTTTGAAATTTTTGTGCAAGTGTCTCAAACTTTATTCATTGTTCATTGATTTTGTCGATCATGGTATCGAACATATAATAAAATAAAGAAGATAGAACTATCAGAATAATATCCTTAAATATGTTATTTTTCATCACATATGAATATGTTTTTGGGCTCAGTAGAACTCATATTACTCATATAAAAGTTACAACCACTATAAATTAGTCATTCCATGATGTACAAATTTAGTCATTCCATGATGTACAAATTTAGAGAATTCGAAATATTTCTGGGTTTCTCCGGAATTGAAGGCCACCTTGTAAGATTGATCAATTTGGTATTAGATAACATCAACAAAATGCAATGTCATAATTAGTGTTATATATTCTAATTGGTTTTTGCAGGATAAAAATAATTATATGTATTATAAATAGACAACAAGGTCTCGTGAAACCATTATAAAAAAATGTAGAGTTCGATTTGTAATGTTGTTTGTAATTGTACTGTTATTTACACTATTATTATTGATATGTTTGGCAACTTTGGGCTCAAGGTGTCTAAAGATATTGCACTCCCGTGCAAAAGTTTGGGTTCACCCCCTCAAAAACATACAAGAGTTTTCTGTCCATATCTCTGTGATTACACGTCCAATTGAAACTCTTTAAGCCACATTCGAAAGGCAAAGAGTTATTCTTACTTCGTATGTATTTTTCCAAAAACATTTTTTAAACTTTGTGTACTTAATTTTTACTTAAAGTTGTGACATTTTTCAAAAAAAAAACACTCTGAAAAATCATATCTAATTTCCTCAGCATTGGATCAACCAAAATTATAAATCAAAGTGTCATTAGAATCGTAATCTTATATTCTTTGAAGAGACCCCACGAAATTTTGGCGAAAAAATCTGGAAAGTTTTCAAAATCAATGAAACAGTCAGTCAAGTCATCGTGCAAAAGTTTGGGTTCACCCCTCAGTATGATGCAAATCGTGCAAAAGTTTGGGTTCACCTGAGCCGCACGCACATCTTTTTTGTCAATATCTCTGACATTTTTCAACCGAGTTTGATAGTTTAAAGCTTTTTTGAGCGCAAATAATGGCGCGTACATGATTGGTTTGAGATTTCACAGATTTAAGTAAGTTCAGGTGAACCCAAACTTTTGCACGATACACCATACTGAGGGGTGAACCCAAACTTTTGCACGATGACTTGACTGACTGTTTCATTGATTTTGAATGCTTTCCATATTTTTCCGCCAAAATTGCGTGGGGTCTCTTCAAAGAATATAAAATTACGATTCTGAAGACACCTTGTTTTAAAATTTTGGTCGAACCAATGCTGAGGAAATTAGATATGATTTTTCAGTGTGTTTTTTGAAAATGTCACAACTTTAAGTAAAAATTTAGTACCGTAAGGCGGGGTGACATTGGGCCATAAAGGTGACTTTGGGCCAAGGTTTTTACAGCAAGCTAATGCTAGAATAATGAATACAATGTGTCAAGCTTCAAGAATACGTTATGAATAGCCAATAAATGGCCATAGATTAGTTTTTTGACGTTCCTACTAGCCATGAGATGCATCGAAAGAGGCGGTCAAAGTCACCCCCTAGGCCCAATGTCACCCCGCACGGCGGTACACAAAATTCAAAAAATGTTTTTAGAAAAATACATACGAAGTAAGAATAACTCTTTGCCTTTCGAATGCGGCCTATGGAGAGATATGGACTGAACACTTTTGCATCTTTTTTAGGGGGTGAACCCAAACTTATGCACGGGAGTGTATGTGTCTTATAAAATTTCCAGTAATGGGATACGTTGCCTTACAAGTTGTAGTTGTAGGCTACAACATATCAAGAAATTATCTACGATTGCGCTCCATTTGAAAGTACCGTAATCCGGGGTAACATTGATCAGCGGGGTAAAATTGATCGCAATGACCCTCTTCGTAAAAAGCTCGAATCAACATTAGTTGATGAAATATTTTTAATGCATGAATGGCGATTCTCTTTCTTCTAATCATGAGCTAATATACAATAAGGTTTTTGCAAAAATAAAGTTGTGTTCATGCGTAAATTTTTCAACTTTTGTAAACAATGATTTTCATGATTATGGATGATACCATAAAAGAATCATGTCTTACATGAGTTCTGTAAACGATATGAGCAAGAGAAATGCGGTTGTTACTAAAAATGACATTGCCGAAAACGACTCCGTTGTCAAAATTTTCATAAATATGTTCAATAAAGCATAATTCACAAATTATTATAAAGCGTGAAGAATTTCCTTAGAAATTGCATACATTTAGGCGTATTCCACAATTCAAGGTGTTTTTAATTTTAAAATAACTCAAAAAGTAAATGACTTATAAGAGTTTGACCTTCATATTCGGCTTCAGGGACCATGATTTTAGTAAGTAATGATATTTTCAATATTACCGAACGATGTTTTCATGGTGTGATCAATGTTACCCCATATCAGCTAAATAAAAAACTCACTTAAAACATTTTTTAAACATGCTTTAAACTTTCAGAAAACAAAATACAGTACATAAACACGAACAATGGGTGACAGTACTTGTTTTAAAAATATAAAATATGCAACACATGCATTTTCAAATCAAATGTTTAAGAAATATTCAAAAAAATGATCAATGTTACCCCGGATTGCGGTATCCGTTTTACGTGGCCATCGAACTTTACACTTAATAGGTTTTGCGTGGTGCAAATGGTCTAGGATGATATCTTGGAAGCTCGGTGAAACTTCTCAGATAGATTTACAGTTGATCGCCGATGACAGGTTCTTACAGCAACCTGACTAACCACTTCTTGCACTGACTGCTGCACTATAAGCTTACGGTCACGACATCCAGCACGCAATCTGTCCAGGCAATCCCGATGCGTTTATACCCAAGGATCACGTATCGGTGGGTTCTATATTTACGCTCCGCATCCTCATCATCATGACATTAATAATTACGGCAATTATCGGTACTGGACCAACGACGCCGCATACTCATTTGATGTCACGGTGTGTCTGAAATCATTGTTAACGTGAAAAAATTGCCCACCGATTTGGCACTCATAATAAAAAAAAAAAATAGTATTCGAGCCTCTTCTCCGCAAATTAAATTTTTCAGCGAGGAAAACGGTAGTTATCGTGGTTTGAAAGTTTTTGGCTATTTTTAAGGGATATCCGAGCAGACGAAAAAGCTAAGTAATAGCAAATTTTGATATGGACATCAAAAACGAGTTTTGGACAATTTTAGGATATTTGTCCGAAAATCCAGCCTCGCATATGATATGTTATAAATAAAGTCAGCAGTAGACGTTTGCTAAATGCGCAAATATTTGGCTGGACATAAAGCAACAGTCAAACATCGTGTTCAACACTGACCAAATCCTTGCGATGTCAATCATTTGTTTAGCCCTGTATTAATACAAGCCAAATATTTGCCATAGTCTACTGATAGCTGACTCAACACGCCATAACACTTAAATTTTAATTTTGCATTCAATCAATAAGTAAAACGCTCAACTCTCCTGCTTCTCACATTGTGATCAATAGATCATTACGTCAGTTTAAACCTTTGATTTTTTTTATTTTTCTTTTTGAGCATTTGATTTTTTAACATTTACTTTCAATGCTTGCCAATACCCTTAAAAATAATTTTATAAACAGTTTGTTTGTTTTTTTTTCAGGAAAAACGTCCATTCAAATCAAAGGCTACATTAAAAAAAATCCGTAATTCAACTCAATATCTTTCTTCCTTGCAAAAACCTGTCAGAAGGAACGTGAACATGATTCATCATCCCAGTTTTCAATGAGAGATTTGGTCTTCATTATAATTTAAGAATGTATTAACCTTTCTATTCCTCTTTAGACTAGCTACCACTCATACTTTGAAGATAAATTTAAGATATTCGAATTGAAAGTACATACAGCATAAACGACCATCACAAAAATCGCAACGTGTTATACTCTACAATCAGGTTCATCACCAATCAGATGCGATTGGTGAATTTGTAAAGTATCCCAAGATTATGAGCTGATTTCTAAGCTAATTGTAAATCAATTTGTGGCGCACCTGGAGAAGTGCTACGGCGCACAGTTTGGGAAGTACTGGTATACGAAACAATATCAACGACTAACAATATTAAGAAAGCATACAGTACTAAGATTCTTTTTCACAATCAAAAACAAACAAAAACAAACCAAAAGCAATCCTACTCTTTTGTATGTGGTGTACATAGCTTGAAAAAACAAATGAATAAACTTGGTTGGTTTAAACATTGCAAATATTGAACTGCTAGGAAATATTATGAAGTGTGTGAATATCAATGGCCCAAAACCATTAAACCACGATAACTTCCGTTTCCCTCGTTGGAATGTTTTCAAATTCACGGAGAAGATTCTTGAATGTTATACCTTGCGAATGGTGGGTGCCGGTTTGGTGAACATTTTTTTCAATAATAACGGATTCAAACACACTGTGATGTGATACGATGATAGCACATGGATAACTGCTTCAATTAAAACATTGCATGGTAGCCAGAGTCCATTTAGTCCTTGTTTTGTTTTAACTGTTTCGATATAATAGCTTTTATGATCAGGACACATTCATATTTCATAGTTTAAAACTACATACACATGTTATAATAGCTCACTTATCCTGATTATTGAAGAATCTTTTTTTTTGTTAGTTAACCATCTGAATTACCCTTCAACACTCACTTCAAATGCCACATTTTGCTCGCACTTCTCCGATTCCAGTTCCTGCAAATCTCTTCAGAATTGCGCAGCATGGGCTTGCCTGTAATCGGTACACTTTTCAACTGTTCTCCTTCTAGTCACTTGAAAGCTTCTTGTTTTTATCACCGAAGACCCACTCTAATAGCCGAACGGTGTCCATCGATCTCTCAGGTCTCGGTACTTGTCTCGATTTGCTTAATTTCAATGCCACGCGTACGTGTTACCGCCACGATACACTAACCCGTAATGAATTAAGGCTCTTCTCAACATTTTAGTTTTATATAGTTACACATATCGATTCTGCAATGTCTTGTTCTTTCGCAGCATAATGATGAAGATGGTTCGCTTTTTTCTTCGGCCTGTTGGTCGAGTTGTTGCGAGTCAGAAGAGGCACATTGATAATGACTGTTGTTGCTGCTGTTGTTATTAGTGTTATTGCCGGGTGTGTTCCTTCCCTTGACTAGCGCACCGGAATGAGTTCCTATGGATGGACCCAATGCCCAATAATATGAAACGGGAAGCAAAACGGAGAGGAGCTGATGAAGTCCAGACAGGCGTACGCGTACGTTTAGCGACCAGTGTTTAAAAGTAATATGCGCGAAACGGCTCCAAATCACAAACTGTGGGTCCGTCCGTGAGGCTCGCATCGAGGTACCCTCCGAATTCGAAACAATCAACCCAATACAACCCAACGATAGTCGCGTTTACAGCAATCCCTCCAAGCGTTTGCTCGGTAGGGGTCTCGAAAAATGGAACAGTTTGTAAAAGCAATAGCTGATGAAACATTTTTTTTGAATTCCTGTATTAATATCATTTCAAACAAAACATATTTTTTTTATATCTAGGTGTTCTCCGTTAGGTACCACTAATTAGATAAACACTAAATTGAGTTATAATCAGGGCCATACTTACGGAGGCCGAGAAGAACATGATTTTGGTTACTATGCACCAGGAGATTTAGAAATGTATGTATGTAACCTAGAATAATGCTGAAAAACAAAGGCGTCCAGAACATTCAGAAGTTTTGACCATAATCTACACAGGTTCATAAATTATTTTAAGCGAGCGATGTCTACGTTTAGTCATTTACAGTACCGTAAAATGGGGTGAAGTTGATCACTTTCGAGCGATTCTGTTCTATAACTCCTAGTAGAATTCATGTATTATTATCCAAATATTTTTAAAAAATGTACTGGTTGAATTATACAAACGAAATTTTGACGAAATGTTCACTTAATTACAAAAACATTTATTTTAAATCAAAAAGTGAAGTTTTTGATTCCGGGGTGAAGTTGATCAATTATTGCGATAAGTTTCCAAAATGAAGAGACATGCTATTCACTAAATTTGGGGTCACTGAATCTGGAACAAGTCCCAAAAATCTTACAACCTAATGATATATCGGTAAATTTTGAAGTTGAATGTTGGAAATTTTAGAACACACCACATTAAACGCCTAAAGGTATGCAATTTTCCTTGAAATTATCAACTCGCGCACAAAAAAATACATTCTTACTCAGAAAATGATTGTTTATCCACAACGCAAATTTAAAACTGGATTAACAGAACATATCTGCAATGTAAAAAATAGGTTGTTTAAATGGTGTCTTTATATAGCCTTGTCAATAGATGATTGTTTGGAGAAGAACTTTTCAACAGTTCATCAAACATTTCATAAAAAATCTGTTTTTCCATGGTATAATTATCTTGAATGTCAAACCGAACTTTGGAACATTAAGAGCAGTCATCCGGTAATACGACGTCACAGGAATTGTGCTAATTGAAATCAAATCATAGCTCTATTGACAGTTTATACATGTGGGTACGTGAATGATCAACTTCTCCCCACTGATCAATTACACCCCGAATTACGGTACTCATTAAGCCTTAATGGACGTGTCCACAAATTTTGACAAAATATTGGATAATGGATGTCATCCAAATCGTCCTGGAGTTCAGATCCCTTTAATCTACCAAATCTACTACAGTATGTACACACCCAATGTTTCATATGGCTCGGAAAGTGTACCGTTATACGCATAATTGTCCCATGTTCCAAAATATGCAATTGAGAAAAACGCGTTCAAATATAATGTGTAAAACACATAATGCGAAACCATAAGGGTGAAAATTTAAACTAAATTACAATGTATTAATAATCCCACCCTAATGTTGCCTCAGACTTGAAACTGAAGAAGGGCAGCCGATTATCTCGGAGAAACACAAGGTCACCTGCACCATTGCTCCGGATAGCACAGGAAGGGCATAATACTGTAGAGGGCGCCCTGGTACTCCACAGGCTCCGTTTGCGGTTAGGTTCCATTTAGACAGGGAAGCATTCATTCTTAGGCACGGTAAGCTTAAAGCCATATGAATTAGGGGTCACCACCTTACAGGTGACCACCGGAACAGGCAGTCCGTAGCGTTAATTTTTAACCAATTGAAACAACCTCTACCTACACTACGCGGCTATCTAGGCTGATCAGGAAAAGGAAGTTAACATTGAAGATTAACTCCTGATGTGCCCAACCAGCCCCAATTGTCGGTCAAGATTTTTTCCATATGGTGTTAATTGAATGCTCTCAACAAATGTTTTGAGAAAAATAATATTTTAAAAGTATGCTATAAATACCGAATACTGAATTTATATAAATTAATATGTAGTGGTGTTTGTTTGCCGCTGTCTAGTACGAAAACGTTTTAAAGGAATTACATAAATTTTCCACAGTTGTTTTCATGGTTTTGTTAAAAAAGTAGGTAGAGAAAATGTAAATGGACGAAAAACTTTCCATAATCACTTGCAATTGGAGTTTATCATAAAAAAGAGATAACACAAATAAGGACTGTTTTTTTTTTTTTTTTTTTTTTTTTAAATTTCTTTATTAGTATCATTCCAAACATTACATTCATTATTCCTTATATCTAGGTGTTCTGTGTTAGACAACACTATCATCCTAATTTGGTAAAACAAATCTAAGATTTTATTAACATTTTGTTAACAACATATTACATTTCATTTGCCGTAGCAGTTCAGATTTTTTACAGGTGAGTTGATTTCACCTGCTTATAAGAGAAAAAAAACGCTTTGAATATACTTAACCTAACTTAACCTAAACATATAACGCATTAATCGTGGCAATAGAAGATTGTAACGATTTTTGCCTGAAATTATTGATTATTTTATTTGACATTTGTTCCAATGTTTCAACATTGGATATTCTATGTAACTCATTGGTACTATACCAAGGAGGAAGCCTCAGAATCATTTTCAAAATTTTATTTTGAATTCTCTGCAGAGCTTTCTTCCTGGTATTACAACAGCTAGTCCATATTGGTACAGCATACAACATGGCTGGCCTGAAAATTTGTTTGAATATCAAAAGCTTGTTCTTAAGACAAAGTTTTGATTTTCTATTAATAAGGGGATAGAGACATTTTACATATTTGTTACATTGACTTGAATGCCCTCAATGTGATTTTTGAAAGTTAAATTCTTATCTAGCATGAGCCCTAGATACTTAACTTCATCTGACCAATTTATTGGAACCCCTCTCATCGTGACAACATGTCTACTTGAAGGTTTCAAATAAAGAGCTTTTGGTTTATGTGGGAATATTATTAGTTGAGTTTTGGAAGCATTAGGAGAAATCTTCCATTTTTGCAAGTATGAAGAAAAAATATCCAAACTTTTTTGCAATCGACTACAGATGACACGCAGGCTTCGTCCTTTGGCGGAGAGGCCTGTGTCATCCGCAAACAAAGATTTTTGACATCCCTGAGGTAACTCAGGTAAGTCAGATGTGAAAATATTGTATAATATTGGTCCCAAAATGCTGCCTTGAGGAACTCCAGCTCTTACAGGAAGTCTTTCAGATCTGGAGTTCTGATAATTAACCTGAAGTGTACGATTTGACAGATAACTTTGAATTATTCTAACAATGTATGTTGGAAAATTAAAGTTTTTCAATTTTACAATCAAACCCCTATGCCAAACACTGTCGAATGCTTTTTCTATATCTAGAAGAGCAAGACCAGTAGAATAGCCTTCAGATTTGTTGGAACGGATCAAATTTGTTACACGTAGAAGTTGATGAGTGGTCGAATGTCCATGGCGGAATCCGAACTGTTCATTGGCAAAAATTGAATTTTCGTTGATGTGGGCCATCATTCTGTTCAAAATAACCTTTTCAAAAAGTTTACTGATGGAGGAAAGCAAACTGATTGGACGATAGCTAGAAGCTTCTGCAGGATTTTTGTCTGGTTTTAAAATTGGAACAACCTTAGCATTTTTCCATTTGTCAGGAAAATATGCTAATTGAAAACATTTGTTAAATATATCAACTAAAAATGATAAGCTACTTTCTGGAAGTTTCTTGATGAGGATGTAGAAAATTCCATCATCGCCAGGAGCTTTCATGTTTTTGATTTTTTTAATAATAGTTCTCACTTCTTCCAAATCAGTCTCCCAGGCATTTTCGAAAACGTTCTCTTGATTGAGAATATTTTCGAACTCCTGAGTAACTTCATTTTCAATTGGACTTGTAAGTCCTAAATTAAAATTGTGCGCACTTTCAAACTGCATAGCAAGTTTTTGAGCTTTTTCGCAATTAGTTAGTAATAATTTGTTTTCCTCTTTCAATGCCGGTATAGGCTTCTGAGGTTTTTTCAAGATTTTCGATAATTTCCAAAAGGGCTTAGAGCCAGGGTCCAATTGAGAAATTTTATTTTCAAAATTTTTGTTTCTTAATTGAGCAAAACGCTTTTTGATTTCTTTCTGCAAATCCTGCCATATAATTTTCATAGCAGGATCGCGAGCGCGTTGAAATTGCCTTCTCCTCACGTTTTTAAGACGGATCAAGAGTTTAAGATCATCGTCTATAATCACGGATTCAAATTTTACTTCACATTTTGGAATTGCAATGCTTCTGGCTTCAACAATGGAATTCGTTAAAGTTTCAAGAGCATTGTCAATATCAAGTTTAGTTTCTAATGAAATGTTAGTATCAAGATTAGAGTCAACATACGTTTTATATATATTCCAGTCGGCTCGTAAATAATTGAAAGTGGAGCTGATAGGATTTAGAATCGCTTCTTGGGATATTTGAAATGTAACAGGGACATGATCAGAATCAAAATCAGCATGAGTAATCAGTTGGCTACAAAGATGACTAGAGTCGGTTAAGACCAAGTCAATCGTAGATGGATTTCTAGAAGAGGAAAAACATGTAGGGCTATCAGGGTATTGAATTGAGAAATATCCTGAAGAGCACTCATCAAATAAAATTCTGCCGTTGGAATTACTTTGAGAATTATTCCATGACCGATGTTTGGCATTAAAGTCACCAATGACAAAAAATTTTGACTTATTGCGAGTCAATTTTCGCAAGTCAGTTTGGAGCAAATTAACTTGCTGTCCAGAGCATTGAAAAGGCAAATAGGCAGCTATGAAAGTATATTTACCAAGCTGTGTTTCAACAGAAACACCTAAAGTTTCAAAAACTTTAGTTTCAAATGACGTAAACAGTTGATGTTTTATACGCCTATGAATGATGATTGCAACTCCCCCACATGCCCCATCAAGTCGATCATTACGATAAACAAAAAAGTTAGGATCTTTTTTTAGTTTGGATCCAGGTTTTAAATAAGTTTCGGTAATAACTGCTATATGCACGTTATTAGCTGTGAGAAAATTAAACAGCTCGTCCTCTTTACCATTCAGAGAACGAGCATTCCAATTTAAAATATTTAAATTATTATTTGGATCCATTAGAAAAACGTAATCCAATAACAATTTGATTTGTAAATTTTACACCTACTTGGACTGCTTCAGTCATAGTGGTGGCTTTGAACATTGCGTCAATCATTAGA
This sequence comes from Aedes aegypti, assembly GCF_002204515.2. Lineage (NCBI taxonomy): Eukaryota > Metazoa > Arthropoda > Insecta > Diptera > Culicidae > Aedes > Aedes aegypti. The sequence continues at coordinate 209,695,169 of NC_035109.1, read as the reverse complement.
TTCAATTGTTCAGTTAGAAAATTAAAATCAGAGGCAGACATATCATCTGATGATTTCCCATTGGAATTTTCGGTAGACGAAGAAGCGGGGTAGGAGTTACCTGTGGCGGTAGGGTTTTTTCCATTTGATTTGAAACAAGTAGAATGGGTACTCATGGAACGAATAGGGGAAGAGTTCAAATTACCTGCTACGATATCGGCAAAGGATTTACCGTGGGTAGATACATTCGAAATTGAAAGATTCGAACGGCTACCCGACGGATTAAAATTTGTTTGTGAATGAGCATGATTATGATCTTCCTGGTGGGTATGATTCCTAATCAAGCGATCGTTAACTGAAAAATGAGCATTGTTCGATACTCTACCAGGCAAATTCCGGAAACGACCGTTATCGTAACGGATATTATCCTTCATCTGCCTGGCACGAGCCTCAACGACTCTTTTGCGTGAAATGCATTCCCAAAAGTTAGCTTTGTGAGGGCCCTTGCAATTGGCGCATTCAAACTTTCTGGTATCTTCTTTCACAGGACAGTCGTCCTTAGCGTGAGAAGAACCTCCGCAAATCATGCATTTAGCATCCATGCGACAATTTTTTGTACCATGACCCCACTTTTGGCACCGACGGCACTGAGTGGGGTTCTGGAAATTTCCTCCAGGTTTCTGGAAATGTTCCCATGTCACACGGACATCGAACATAAGTTTAGCTTTTTCTAAAGCTTTAATATTATTTAGTTCTTTTTTGTTAAAGTGAACTAAATAATATTCTTGAGAAAGCCCTTTCCGAACAATGCCAGATTGGGTTCTCTTTTTCATAATGATTACTTGGACTGGGGAAAATCCAAGTAAATTATTTATTCCATTTTTGATCTCTTCAGGTGACTTAAAGTCACTTGAGAGACCTTTCAAGACGACTTTGAACAAACGTTCAGTTTTGTCGTCATAAGTAAAAAAATTGTGCTTCTTCTCTTCAAGATATCTGAGAAGAAGTTCGCGATCTTTAAGAGTTTCCGGCAAAACGCGACAGTCTCCTTTCTTTGCGATTTGGAAGGAAACCTTGATTCCCCTAATGGAGTTCAAGATCTCCTGCCTAAATCCCGCAAATTCGGAACAACTGACCACGATAGGCGGCACTCTTTGCTTCCTCACTTGAATCAAAGAGCCTGGGCTAGAGGCTGCTTCGATTTGGTGTTCGGAAAATTTGTCTAGAGCATCGAACTGATTGCTCATTTCGATACAATTATTCATTTCACCCTTGGAAGAAACTTCGCATTCCGGGGAAGCGTCCTTTCTTCCATTCTTGCCACGTGTAGTGACAGTTTTAAAACCCACTTTTTTGGAAGGAAGTAGTGAATTCAGAGATTCACCCTTCCTTTTGTTAGTTGTTGATACCATGTTTAGTTAATAAACGAGAAAGACGTGACCTTCGAGAGGTTTTTTCCCTAGACGGTGTCCAAGAAGGATTACCACCGCTAGCTTTCGCCAACGGGTCCAACGAAAAATCGAAGGCACGGGTCCAAACAAGGATCGTAAAGGGATCAATAGTAGAAAAAAATAGTACTGAAAAGTACTGTTTAAGTAGCACTGAAAAGTACCGTTTTGAATTTTAGCACTGAAAAGTACTGTTTGTGTAGCACTGAAAAGTACTGTTTTATTGCTTTAGGTAGTTTTTAAGAAAACTTCCAAGAGCAGAGAGAATTCGTGTACGCACAGCACGAAGGTACGATGCGCACTGAATAAGGACTGTTCATTTAAGAAAGTGGACACGTGTTTTTTACAGTAAACTGTTTATTTTCGAACAAATTCAAGAGTTTAAAAAAAATACATGGAAATCAACGTAATTTCGATCAAATTCACATAAATTTGAACATTTATTGAGCATTGCTGGAGAATGCTCTTACTTTTCTTTGATACCTCCCATAAAATTCTGCACAACTTTTTTCGGAACTTTTCGAACTGCTTTTTGAACTGCTGACCACATTTTCTTGAAAAAATCGATGGAGCTTGCTTCTCTTCCATCCTTCTTAAGATGCCGTTTGATTATTGCCCAATATGTTTCAATGAGGCGTAGTTCTGAGTAATTTGATGGATTCGATCATTTTTCTACAAATTCGACTTATTCCTTCTTGAGCATCTCCAGAGTAGCTGAAGCGTAGTGAGCCGATGCTAGGTCTGGCAAAAACAATGGAGGCATGGTATGCTTTCAGTAGATGGGCAGAAGCCATTTTTTAATGCATTCAGTTCTGTAATTTTCGCCGTTGATTGAACCCGTCGTGAAATATGTAGTACTTTCATACCGCAGGAGCAAATTGCTTGCCATACCAAATCATTTTTCCCAAATTTTTCTGTTGGGATGTATCGTACGTCGTCAGGAATATCTGTTTTGGCCACAGCGTTGAAAAAATTCAATTTTGACACTTCGCGATTTAAGCCAAATCTCGGAACGGCAGTTTTTCTGTACACCATTTGTGAGTCGCCATGTCAATTCGACCCATCGTTTAGAATTTATAATTTTTTATGTCAACTTTTGTCTGCTGTCAAAATAAACACTTGAGATCACACTGAAACAAAATTTTATTTGTTTTTATGGATTTTTTACACCAAAATGCAAATATTTAGGTGTCCACTTTCTTAAATGAACAGTCCTTATTGCCGTTATAATTTTCGGTAATTACCTGAGTAATCCTTAGTGTACAAAAAACTCAAAATTTGAATAAAATCAAAATCAATTGGTTGGATTTGAGAAACGAGTTTCATGCAACGTTTCTAAACTAAGTTTTTATTAACACTTGATTCGTCGGTCTGTTCTATTTTATACAAAACTTGTTGAAAAAGCTTGCTTGGCGTACACAGCATCAGCGTTGTGGTTCTAACTAATTAAAACTTTTCTTAGAGAGAGTTAAAACGATCAATGTTACTCCGCTGGTATTCCGTTTATGGTACTTACAGTGTATAACAAAGATTCTTTTGTAAGGAGATAAATCATCCCCAGAAGCACAAATTTCCCATTTGAAGTGACAACTGTGGGTTGTACCTATTCATCTATTCCATATTGTATATTTTAAATTATCAACTTATCTGATTTTTTCATCATTTTAACTGTTACAGTCTTTCACACTATCTCGTAAAACATTAATCACAAAAAAGGTATTGAAAGCATTCGAATCGTCAGAGCTAAATGTATTGTATTCTTGACTATATATCTTTAGTTATAAGCATGTCATCCCGCAAGCCATAAAATATCTTTTTAGGAATAATAAGCAGCATAAGTCTACTTAAAATTATGTCTTCATTATCTTAACTAACCACGAGTGAAATTCAAAACATGATCATGATAAATATTGCTTTCAATACTTTTATTTATGACTATGTCTGCATAAATTTATTTCTGGTACTTGCCTTAAACGTAAGATAGAAATTCTGAAGATTTTTATTTAATAAATGAAGTTTAATAACATTCACGTGTTACAGTATAAAATAAAATTAATGAATTTATTTGATCTATGCGATGATCGTAATTTTAAAATGTTTACTGGGTTTGATGTCACACAAGGCAAATCAAACGATTCAAAAAGGCGAGCGTTTTATTCAAAACAAAATTGCGTATTTCACCATAAATTTTGATTCGCACATGGATTTTTAGTTAAGTAACAGCCGTAATCATGCAATCAAATCAATGCATTCACTTGTACATTTCAATTGCAGACATTGCAATACATTTCCATTGCCAAATATTCTCCGCATTTTGTTGCGTTTAAGCTTAGTTGAACAAAATGTAATACATATTTAAGTACACAAAAATTCACATAATTCATAATTTTGACAACAAAAATATGTTGCACAAGCTTCCCCTTCTGCGCTTGTTTCATATATTAGTATAAATAGCTGTTTTATCGCAATGAAACAGAACATTTTCACTAGTCACATTGGAGTCATTGCGATTCATATGAGACATATTCTGTTACTTGAGTACTCATTCTTTAAGTTTGGTTACCTCATTACTCTCTGTGATAAATCCGGAATAACTATAATTTTTGAATCGATGGCAGATCTACTTCTGTACGACTGTAGAGTATCTGGAAATTCAATATAAAAATTAACACCGTTAAATATTGTTGAAATGAGTGAGGGTTCACGGTACTATTGAATATTTGTTTTACATTTCTAAAGCTTTGCATATGTCTTTAGAGGCTTGGTAATAATAAATGTTGAAATCAAGTGGCAGAAGTAGATTCAGAAGTTATTGTAATTTTTGTCATTAAAATAATTTAAATTCATAATACAACCAATAAGCGCATAAACATTTTATTAGCCTGCAACGGAATTTTACGATCAAGTATGGATATATTAAAACATCTTATTTGAATGATATGTCATGCTGTAAACCGAAATTGATGCCCACTACTCCAATGTGTTCTGAAGACTTTAAGATTAACAATATTCATAACTTTAATTTTAATTTATTTTATCATTAGGGCTTGTGAAGCCTGTTGATATTGACATTTTAAATAAATAAGTAGTACACTTTTCGAGCCATATGAAGCATTACACTGCGGAACACGTTTTTGTCTCTAGCACCGAAATACCACTACTTACTTAAATAAGGGTTGCTGAATCCATTGCCGTTTTCAGAAATATCATATCACGTCTAGTTTTTGAGGTATTAGCTGTTAAAAATGCAATATTTGACTATTTCAGCCAACTTGCATGCAAGTTTGTCAGCTTGTATGGCAATGTATTTGCTTAATTTGCCGCAGAATACAAACTTCATGTGTATAACAATACTTATCAAAACAGTTCATAGTACTGTCGACGCAAGAACCTTGAAAAAAAAAATATTTTGTATAAATTGAATCGTGCAACTTCAACCAAATTGTGTCTGAAATCAAAATTTAAGTCATATTTTGCATTTACAAAAAAGTTGATAAATCATACTTTAAATTTCATCTAAACATCAATGAAAACAGTGTTTTATACAACTTTTGCGATCTGCAGCTAAAAATTTTGACGTGCTGTCAAATTTTTGAGAATGGCATCAGATACGTCAATCCCAAATCTACAAGAGACACATACCGTTTTGACTCATATTCCGAACACTTAAGACCAACAGTGAATTCAAATGCATCTTGTGGGCTTAAATTAGCACATATTTGTGAAAATTTTCATTTCTTCACAAAGTCTAACTACTAGCTTTTGGGTGTGACGATAAAAAAGTTTATTTCACTTTGTTTAGCATTGTTTTTACGTAAAAGTATAAAACACCATTTTGTTTCAAATGCCGAACACTGTGTTAATTCTGTCTCATATTCCGAACATCTTAACTCAAATTGCGAACAGCACGAATAAATTGTATTCAAATTAATAATTTCGCAAATAAATTCATCTTAACTAGTTTTACTGATCTCGAACTAGAGAACCATCACTATTCCAGAGGAATAGACGTTGAAATTGAATTGCAATTGACTGCCATTTCCTTGTAATTTGATGACATATTTCAGCGAAACATTTCAACCAAATCGTCATACAAAAACCGAGTGTTCAGAATTTGAGACAAAACGGTAATTTGATCCTTGAGACACGCAGAAATGTCATTTTTGTTACCCTGTGTTATGGGTAGGAATGAGAATGTTTGGCAAAAATTGGGTGAGTATAGACTGTAGTAGATTTTGTAGATCATATGGACCTGAATTCCAGGATGATTTGGATGACATCCAATATCCAATATTTTGTCAAAATTTGTGGACATGCCCGTTAAGGCATGTGTGTGAGTGCTGTGAACCACTAAACGTAGACATAATTCACTAAACATAATTAATGCACCTACGTAGATAACGGCAAAAATTTCAAAATATTCTGGTGGCCTTAACATTATTCTAGGTTAATTATACCTTTCTTAATCCCCTAGTGTAGTGTAACTTATTACAAATAACTGGTCTATACACTCTTTGTATGAAAATATTTAATTTTCAAATGATCAATAATTCCTAAAAGGAAGTTTATGTGATTTTTACCCTACCTGACCAAGAGATGTTCTGAAATAACTTTGTCAACAATACTCCGAATGTATACTTTCTTATAACTCATTAAACTTCAACTTATAGTGAAGAAATCCTCAAAACTTTGTTAAAAAATATTGAGTTATGCTCAAATACGAGCAATTTGAATTTTGTATGTTAATCCCGTAGCCTACGGGTTAAAGAAACCTATGAATTGCTAAAAACTTTTTTGAATCACATCAAAATATTTGAGAAACTCAAGGTGATTCAAAAAATAAAATATTATTTAAACAAATTCTAATCGTTAGTAAAAACAGAATTATTCATATTTATATGAATGGGATTTAGTGAACACCTCGAAATTCAAAAACATTTAGAGATATTCAAAAAAGATTTGACTTAAAAATTTCAATTCAATCGTTTAATTTAAAAACTGAAACATATTTTGAGCATGTCATTCGTGTGAAAAATATGAGTTTTATTATTATGGATCTCACAACAAATTAATTTTATAGATACCCGAGCAAAGTTGAATACGATCCGATTCGCTTTATGTCGAACTCTTTCAATAGCGTTGCTCACCTGTTTGACTTCAACATGCCTGTCTCTGCAGTACAGCAACGATTTTCGTCGCATTTCCGCACTAATCAAGCTGACCAGTAATTTGTTTTGTATGTGTACTAAGTTAGTTTTGTGTTTTACACTGTAGTTGTTTATTGTTTTAGTTCATTCGTGTTTACTCCAATGCAGATTTTTTTTATATACTTCATTAAGACATAAGTCAGATGGAGATAAAAAAAAAGAAAGTTGAATAACAAAATGATAACAAGTCTTGTTACCTGGTTATCATCGTTTGATAACTGATTTTGTTATCACCTTGGATGAATTAACAGCCAACATAACAAAAATGAGAACTCAAATTTGTTCGTCGAATAACAAAGCAATACCAAATTGTGTTACCACTGAGTTCAAGTTGATAACTCAATTCGCATCATCAAATATTTTTGAATTTTATGGTCTTATCAAAGAAAAAATTTGAGAGATGAGTGTTTTGGAATAAACTTACGCTTCAAATCATTTTACAAAACTATATATGACGAAAAGTCAACTTTGTTTCATAACACACGCTTTATAAAAATGTTATAGGAAAGATGTGTGATAACATGTTTTGTTATCAACCTGTTATCAAAAATGTCTGTCACTGATACAATGATAACAAATGTAGTTATCATTCGGTTATCATTGATAACATCATTGATAATATCAACATGATAACAGCGATAATAAAAGTTGTTATCATGTTGATATCATCCAGTTATCCGTCTTTGCTCGGGTATATAAACGCTCTTGAATGTTTATTTTACTTTTATATTAATGCTTGATCACTAAGACACTTGGAGCACCTGAGCAATAATAAGATTATAGTGATGACTTTCATCGGAAGAGATGTGAAACTTTTGATCCCTAGAAGACTATAAACAGATCCAATATCTCGATAATAAAGATGAAAAGGTAAATACTTGAACATTAAAACATGGAGAAAATATGTTATAACTTTCAGTGCGCAACGTACCCTCGTGCTGTGCGTATACAAATTAGGTCTGGCCTCGGAAGTTTTTAGAACACCTAAGGCAACAAAACTTTTTTACTTTACAGTGCCACAAAAACAGTACTTTCCAGTGCTACTATTTTCCAACTATTGATCCCTTTTCGATCCGCATGTGGACCCGTGCCTTTGATTTTTCGTTGGACCCGGAAAGCAAGCGGTGGTAATCCTTCTTGGAAAAAAACTTGTAGAAGGTCACGTCTTCTTCGTTTATTCACTAAACATGATTGCACCACGAACAAAAGGAATGGTGAATCTCTGAATTCACAACTTCCTTGCAAAAAAAAACGGGTATTAAAACTGTCACTAAATGCGACAAAAATTAAAAAAGGACGTTTTTCCGGAATACGCGTTTTCTTCCAAGAGTGGAATGGTTAATGCTGATAATTGCATCAAAATGAGCAATCAGTTCGATGATTTAGACAAATTTTCCAAAGATCAAATCGATGCAGCCTCTAGCCCAGGCTCTTTGATTTAAGTGAGGAAACATAGAATGCCGCATATCGTGGTCAGTTGTTCCAAATTTGGAGAATTTAGGCAAGAGATCTTGAACTCTATTAGGAGAAGGTTTCCTTCCAAATTTCAAAGAAAGGAGACTGTCGCGTTTTGCCGGAAACTCTTAAAGATCGGGATCTTCTTCTCGAATATCTTGAAAAGGAGTAGCACAATATTTTTACTTATGACGTCAAAACTGAACGTTTGTTCAAGGTCGTCTTGAAAGGTCTCTCAAATGATTATAAGTTGCCTGAAGAGATCTAAAATGGTATGCCGTAGTTCGGAGTAACATTGATCAGCGGGGTATCATTGATCGGAATGGCTCATTTCGTAAAAAAAATCAAATCAACATTTATTGATAAAAAAAATTTAAACCATGAATGGCGCTTCTCTTTCTTACATTAAATAGCGTTTTAAAATTAAAGTTCTTTCGAAAATTGCGTATAGTTCATGCGTAAACTTTTCAAAACAATTATATCTTCCATAATGGGTAATCATATTGAAGATTTATGTCTCTTATGAGTTTCGCAAACGAAATAAGCTAGGAAAATACAGTTGTTATTGAAAACGGAATCGCCAAAAACGATTCCGTTGCCGAAACTTTTATAAGTATGTTCAGTTAGGCAACATTAACGATTTACTATGAAGAATGTACAAATCCCTTTGGAAATTGCCTAGCGTTTGGCGTATGCCGCGGTTCGAGTTGTTTTAAATATTAAAATAACTTGAAAAGTAAACGACTTGATAGAGTTTGGCTTTTATTTTCGGCTTCAGGGGCCATAATTTAGGTAATTAGGACATTTCCAATATTTCCGAATATTGTTCACATGGGTGATCAAAAAACCGCTTAAGAGATTTTCTTCAAACTTGCTTAACACTTTCAGAAAAGAAAATGCAGTTTGTAGCGGTGGTTGCCAGTATTTGTTTTAGAATATAAAACCTGCAACATTTGCGTTTTCAAATGAAATATTTAAGAAATATAAAAAAACTGATCAGTTTCACCCCGGATTAGTGTATATGATTTACTTAGATTTTCCCCAGTCCAAGTGATAGTTATGAAAAAGAGAACCCAATCTGGCATTCTTTGGAAAGGACTTTTTTAAGAATATTATTTATTTCAATTTAACAAAAGGGATTTAAATAATATTAAAGCTTTGGAAAAAGCAAGATTTGTGTTCTATGTCCGTGTGACATGGGGACATTTTCAGAAACAACATGTTTTTAGGCAGTTTTTGTTAAATAACTTAGTCAAAACTGTTCATTAAATTAGTTTATTGTACCCACAACTTGAAAAATACTAAATTGACTTCATAAGCATGTATAAAGATGTGGAATCGACTAAGTATTCATGAAGTTATGAGCAAACAAAGAATATTTTTTTAGTAAAAAGAGGACAAAATTGTAGAGAATTACTTTTTACTTGGACTATTTTTGTTTTTAGACAAATTTGGTATTGTACAAACTTTTCATAAATTTAATTTTGAAGAGAAAGTTGTTAAGAGCTTCAAAATTGGTTAGAAAACAATAAAGTTATGAAAACATCGCTGAAGGTCATATTTCATAAATTGAATATTTACTTTCAAGTCGCTCGCGACACTTCTAAATCTTAATATTTTTGGCTCAAAATTTGAGGTTAGCTTTTTTATGTGATTTGAATTCAGAAGAGCCCACGAATGTTTGGTTTTGAGTACTGGAGATTCTGGAAGTGCTTTCAGAAGCATCGTCTTCTAAAATATTGATAATTGATTCCGGACATGTTTCACACTAAGCTCATTTTACCGGAAATCGGTGAATTTCACCGTGATCCCAACAGCTGCACAATTCGGTGAAATAAAACACCGTAATTTCGTCGGAATTTAACGGATGTTTAGGATTACCGAGGTACATTCCCTGAAAAATTCGGTCCAGTATGGTCCATGCGGAACCGGTTCCTGGAGGCCCGGAAGTTGGCCAATCTGGACCATTCGATGAAATTACTCAGATTTATGCTCCAATACCAAATGAATTGTGCCCAACTCTTTACGATTTTTTACGTTTGGAAGTATTTTGCCAAAAGGATGAATGGATGGTTATTCTGGTCCTTTTGGAGCACCGGAATAGCCACCGGGAAACCCGTAATATGGGACTGCAGAGTTTTAGCACCAAAAGTAGGCATGCGACGCAAAGTGCGTTGAATATATGGAGATGCGCAACAAAAATTTAAACTTGAAGATTAAGTCAGGTCTAGGTATGCAAGGAAAAGATGTTTCTGGTCAAAAAAGCTACAATTTCCATATGACAAATAATATACACATAACCGCAAAACTGTCCCAAGTGCCAACTTAATTATTTTCAAAGAAAAACCTTGCAATTTGTACTTTTATTGCTCATAATGATTTAAGAAGTTATTTGCAAATACGTCTCTTCTCACTCGTAGCTGCAAAATTAACTTATACGCCATTATGCAAAAAAATCGCTTTTTCATTTTTTTTTCTGTTTTTAACATAATTTTTGAATAGAATCTAAGAAACTACACCTAAAAATATTATTTTAGGCATAAACTTGCTCGAGTGTAATGTCCTGTTGAGCCGAGATCACACAGCTTTGCAAGATTTTCAGATTTTTTATCACAAATAACTCGTTTTTTTACTTGTGCTGGTTGAGGAGTATACCTAAAATTAGGGTGGAAATCGGTGAAACTTTTTTTCAATCGATAATCAAAGTTACAAGTTAGTTTTTCATAAGTTTGATTTCAATAGCCAACTCATCATGACGATTTTTCGTATTCAAAGTGTAAATTGGTGTGTTTATCCCATCAAATATACTTTACCAACTTCCAACCATGTTCTCTTCTAGATTTTGATTAAAAATATTGGTTTCAACACTCTTTGTACTAGTTTAAAAGAATGCTGAAAACATGCGACAAAATTCAGTTTTTCTGCTACTCCGAAAACTGTCATTTTCGGCGCTTGTTGCATTAGATTTAGTGCTTTGTAATGTTTATAAATACTTGATTGAATGGCGGATGCTATCTATAAACACTTGTGGATACTAATTATAGTCGAATAAAATAACTTGAAATTTGATTTTTATCTATGGATGAATGACCACTTTGGTTCTTCTGGCCCACCGAAATAACCTGGGAAAGTTCACCGGAGATACCCGTATTGTGGGATATTTCAGTTTTTGTACCATAACTAGGCATGCGACGGCTCAATCTCCATGATTTTGAATCCATGTGAATCGTCTAGTTCAATTATTAATAAATGACCACTTTGTTTCCTCTTGACCACCAGAATAACCCAAGAATGACCACCGTAGATACCCATATTACGGGTTTCCCGGTGGCCATTCCGGTCCTCCAAAAAGACCAGAATAACCATCCATTCATCCTTTTGGCAAAATACATCGAAACGTAAAAAATCGTAAAGAACTGGGCACAATTTTATGCCAAAGTATCCATCAATCGAATAGTACCGATGGGAATTACATATACAAAACTGCGATGGAAACTTACTTGACGGAAGTTCCGGGTTCCCTGAACCGGGTAAGAATAACTAAGTGATTTGAGTAAGGTACCCCGAGGCAAGTGGGACATAAAAAAACGATAGTTCAAACAGTTTGTTCAATATAATTTAAAAATGTCAATATTTTGCAAATTAAATAAAACAGTCGCATTTTGGCAACATATTTGCTAATGTGTGCATGAATTTGTTCGAATAATTTCGAGATTTTGAAAAATTTAGAAGAAAGATGGACAATGAACCATTAGACGCAGTTAACACGCTGAACGGGGCGAGTGGGACACATCCAGTTTCATGCGTAAGTCAGTAAGTCAACCATTGCAATAATAGGATTGATTAACCATAGATTTTCAATTTGGATTACATATTTCATGTAAATAAGAGATCTACTATAAAATACGTAACGTTTCAGGAAGAAAACGTAAATGTGAGGTTATATGTACCTTTCATTTAAACCCAACAGGACTAAATTCGGTCAACACACTGATTTTTGCGAGCTGTTTGAATTTTCGGGTTGAAAAAGACTCTAAGTCACAATTTGTAACTTTTTGTTAGGGACTAATGAAGGTTAATCTTGAAGTTCGATGCCCATGTTGATATGATTCCGAACATGGTCCTAATTGGCCACTTCCCCCAGGGCACTTGGAATCCATTGTTAGTGCGTCTAATGGTTCTGAATATGCTGCAGAAAACATAATCTTGAAGTTTAATACTCACTTCAATATAGCTCCGGTATATTATCCGGAGGATCATGATTGGAAATACAAACATAACTGACCATATTTTCTGGAACCAGTTTTACGGAAATGGTCATATTTCTGAAGATTTTCAACCAATCTTAAAGCGTTCACTGGCATTGAACTTTCTATTAGTTCTAGTTTCTAGAATATATATATATCGTTACGTCGCACGTTTATATCCTGCAAATAAAGATAAAATAATATGTTAATCAGTCCACAGTCCGGAAAATCTTGCTTATTACCTACGGTAGCCAGTATTTATAGCTCAGAAATTAAGTAGGTACGAACAAGTACAAAGTACCAGAACCATAAGGTAGAATAAAGACATAACATACAAAATACAAGCGACAGAAAAATGTCATTTGTAGATGGCCTCGGAAAATCCGGAACATCTCCTCCGCCAATATGCATGGAAAAGCAAATTCCTGAAGTTGTAAGCATTTGAATTTAAGCAAAGTTTTGCCTATCTCAATCATTTTGCCTATCCCATGTACATGGATAAGCGTGGATTGTCATACACGGTGTATCAATGACGTGTAAAAAAAACTAGTGTATGTAGCAAACAAAATTGTATTAATATGTAGCTTCATTTAGTTTTACCAAATTAGTGTTGCATAACACAAATCACCTAGAAGAAAAAAATGTAATGTTTTAATGATATTGAGAAAAAAAAAACTATATCGATATCAATGACTAACGATATCATAGTGTTAAGTGTTACATAATCAGCTTGTCCGCTGTGTGATGAATGTGTTATTCACTGCATTGTTCAATTTATTTCAAACATTACTGTAACCTGAGGCGACACCTCGAAAGAGCGAAACATCAGCCCATTCTCAAAACATGGCAATGATGTTGGCAGATGAGCGTGATGACAGCAGCATTCTCGACAAACTGTGACCGCCTAATTTGCGGAGCATGCTACTTCTGCTATATATTATGTAGCAACACTTGCCAGATCACAAGGAGAAATTAATCCCGTTCTTATCGATCGGGTTATTATACATGAATTGGGTGCTATAAATCAAACGTGAACTGACGGTTCTGGTTGTTGACCGCGAGCATATTCAGTTTTTGGGGGGATACCGTTAGGCGACTTTTCATATTTTGCGATATGGATAGCTTTGTTCTCCATTTAGGCTATTAAGCAAAACTTTGGATTGCAAAACCAAAAAAAGGGGTGGATTCATGGGTCTGAAGAGGAATTTCACGAGTAGGAAATTTTATTGGCTTCTTGGATATAGTGCATCATTGTGCTTGCCCAACGATTCAATAATTCGTGGGACAAAAAAGCTGTCTAAATTCTACAATGTGAATATACCGTAATCTGGGGGCAAATTGATAAATGAGGTGAATAGTCGGTACCAATTAGTATTTCCTTCCAAGAATGCTTAATGCTTCTTTGGCATCACAAACATTTCATGTTTACTAGTTCATAGATGACTAAAGATGGTTTTGAACTATTTTATTTTTATTAAGATCACTGCTGCTCGAAAGGTTTCTTTGGTTTATGGACAAAAGGTCAATAGACAAAAGGTCGAAAGGACAAAAGGTCGAAGGACAAAAGGTTGAAAGGACAAAAGGTAGAATACGATTTGCTTGGTGGGAATTTTTTCCTTCCAAAAAAGATTTTCGACCTTTTGTCCCTCCCTATTTTGTTCTTCGTCCTTTTGTTCATTCGACCTTTTATCTTTCGACCTTTTGTCATAGATTCGCTTATTTCGCTGTCAAATATCTTAACCACATCAATTTTTATTGTTTCGTTCATGCGTCGGTAGTGAAAAGAATCTCAAAGCATGTTTATTACCGCTAACTGTTCATAGAAACAAGGTCCCGTATTTTAGGCAGCCAACAGGAATTACTCATTAAAAGCAAACTGTTCCATACGAGCTAGATAGATGATATTTAAGAGAATTCCATATTCTCTTCTCTTGCTTTCGGGCGTTACGTACCAGCAGGGAGCTTTCTTTGCTAATTGTCCATTTTTAAATTCGTATATTGTGTTGGCAAGTGTGAAGATACTCTATCCCAGAGTTTCCCAAACTTGTTCTATGATCGTGGTACTCGTATCAATTTTCTGGAAATGACGCAGCGCATCAATATGAAAAACTATGAATTTGAAAAACCGTATAACACTGCAGAACAAGTTTCTGCCTCAAGCACCAAAATACAACGATTTACTGAATTTAAAGCAGCTAATTTTATTTTTCATATATAAAATCTTACCATGGGGGGAGGGGGGTTTGGAAAACCCCGAAAATTGTCTTACGTAATTAATGAATCGCCCCTTGGGCTAATTTTATTTGGCATTTTTGTAGATGTTTGCAGGGCTATAATGACATGAAGCTAAATAATAGAAAATAAACTCATGAATATCTCTTCTCCTATCAGTCGGATTAAATTGCTCTTTTTCGCAAATTTCTTTATTAAGGTTTGAAGAATGAGTGTTTACTATAGGGTGGTATGTTTGTTCTAACAATCCAGTACTAACGTGTTTGGAATATTTTTCAAAATTTCTCCATAGTAATTTCCATATCCACCAACATCGTCTTTGGTACACCTTTAAATCAACACCTAGAAAGCTGAAAATTTCACAGAACTCTATTTTTATGGTAGGGATGGTAAAGAATATATGGGAGATGGGATTTTCGAACTTTTTTTAATTTTTAACCGCCCTACTGTTCCACATAGATTTTCAAACCAACACCTTTCTCGATCGCAACATTCATATGTAAATATAGGGTGTTGGCGCTTTAACTGTGGCCAACTCCGGTCGGGTCGGGTGGACTGTATATTTCGGGATGAAACGAACAACACCACTGATTCTGCTAGTACACAGTAGGGTAGACGTACCAATTATGGATATAGCACCAATTATGGCAATAGTGGGAACAAAAAGAGATTTTTCTTATTATTTCACTAGAATTAACGGCTTGAAACTGTTCGCAAGCGGAAGATGCTAATTTCATGGTAAAGAGGGATTCCAGCAATAGGTACTCGATTTTTGAATTTTCGCTTTTTTTTCGTTAAAATTAGGCGATGTAAACCACGTGGCGGTTAAAACAATACTGACTCACATGGTGGAGCGGTCGCGTATTGTTTTCTAGAAATTTCGACGGTTCTCATTCTCGAAGGTACTCATTCTCGAAGCTTCTGGAATAGCACTCACTGACGGAACTCTCGTTGTGGATATAGTCACTCATAGGGAACTCAGGGCATTTGAGTTCCTGTTGTTACTCACGCTCACTGTTGATACTTCTGCACTCAGTGGCGTAGTCAGGGTGGCTCGAGAAGGGGCCACATTCGGATGCACTTTGAGTCGCACATGTTTACGGCTCGTTCCGTACGGAACACAGGGGAAAGCACCAATTTTCGACCTAAAAGAATTTTGTACCAAGTTTCAGATACAAACACTTTGTTTGAAAACGTTTTGAATAATGTGAAGTTGTTGCAGCCCCATATTAAAAAATAAAGGCATAACAGTCTCTATATGATCTTTCAACCAAAATAACAACTGCATTGCGTTTAAGTTTATACTTTTTACTGATCAATAGGTAAGAAATAAGTTTTATGTACTTCCAAGAATCCGGTTAGAAATTATTTTAGAATTTTTTAAAGAAATTCCGACAGTTTCTACCCGGATTTTTCAAGAATTCCTACTGTAATCATTATATGAATTAATCAAAGCCTCAACCAAAAATTCCACTGAAGAGACCTCTGTACATCTTTCGCTGAAAACCACTGAAATGATTTCTTGCGTATCCTTAGCCCAAGTATTCCTTTACAAATAACTCCAGATATTCTTCCATGAGTTTTTTTTTTGACTTATTTCAAATATACCGTTTGAGAATTATCTGAGGATTTTTTTTCTGGTGTTTATCTTAGAAGTTCGCGAGAATTCCTCAGATTGGCAATTCTTCTCAATTCGTCCATCATTTTTTTCCAGGGAGCCCTTCTTTGATTTGTCCATTACTACAAGGAGTTCTTCAAGCTAATTCTTCAAAACTACTTAGCGATCCTGAAAGATTTTTTTTTTTCAAAAATTCTTCTATAATTCTGGCATGATTTCTTCTAAGACTTCTTTAACAAGGAGTTTCTTAAAACAATCCAAAAATTTTAGGATTTCGAAATCAAGTGTTCGGATCGCAGACGAGGTGTCAAACTCGTTAGTGACGTTAGACGGGTTGAAGCAGGGCGATGCAGTTTCGAATTTACTGTTTAACATTGCACTCGAGGGTGCTATTAGGAGATATGGCGTGAAGAGAAATGGCACTATTATCACAAGGTCGCACATGCTCCTTGGCTTTGCGGACGATATAGACCTAATTGGAATCGATCGCAGGTCAGTGGAATAGGCCTTCGTGCCTCTGAAGAGGGAGACAGCAAGGATAGGCCTGACCATTAATTCTACCAAAACGAAGTACATGGTTGCAGGTAGAGATAGAGTCAGGCATGGTCAGGTTGTTGAAGAATTTGTTTACCTTGGAACATTTGTGACATGTGACAACGACGTTTCCCGCGAAGTGAAAAGACGTGTTGCTGTTGTGAATAGGGCCTTTTACGGACTACATAACCAGCTTAGGTTCCGCAGCTTGTAAACGGAAACAAAATTCGCCCTGTAAAAAACATTGATTCTTCCGGTGGCTCTCTACGGACACGAAGCGTGGACGTTGAAAGAGGCAGACCGGAAAGCTTTTGCTATATTCGAGCTTAAAATGCTGCGGACAATACTCGGTGGGAAACTCTAAAATGGTGTGTGACGCAGACGCATGAATAATAAATTGTATAAAGTATACAAAGATGCGAATATTATCAAGCATGTAAAATACGGCAGATTTCAGTGGGCTGGTCGCTTAGTGCGAATGTCGGAAGAAAGAATTGCGAAAATAATTCCGCAGGGAACTAGGTAGAGGTCGGCGGCACCGATAAGACTACGAATACGCTGGCTGTACGCAGTGAAAGAGGACCTGGCGACCCTAAACGTTTGGGGCAGCTGGAGAAGTTTCACGCCATGCAATGGCTATAGCCATCAAGGTATCAAGGTAGGTATTCCAAAACTTTCACGCAAGCCTCTTTAAAAAAATTTTCCAAAATTTGAAATTAATTTAATGTCAAACGTTTTTGCTACAGCTGTAGTCAGCTACTGCTTTCAGTTACAGATTGATCCCCAAAATACAGATTGAGAACTTCTAAGATCAACCTGTTGTTTCAACCATTCTATTGCGACTACCTCACTAAGCCGACAAACAAAGTTTTTATCATGTTTTTATTTTATTTTTGACGGAGTGGATTTGACTTCGCAGTGGCACACAGGTCCGATCTGCACTAGGGCGCTTGAGGTGAGAATCACTAGCGAAACCAGTTGAACATCCGCTTCTAATGGCTCGAGATGATTTATTTACAAACATTATAGCTAATTGGCCAAGCGTGGTTTCACTGTCTTAAGAGGTACAGTTTCCAACAGCCAGTAGCTTTAGTGCCGTAAAACAGATTATAGGAATGATTTAGCAAATCATTCATTTGGCACATGCTAAGTATTTTGTCACTACTAATGGGTGGCAAATGTATATCTAACCCTCGATTATGGGTCAATCGGTCATTCGAGTGGATGATGTTTATGTGTTGTAATGAACATTTTTATAGCCGTAACCAAGGGAAGCTAATTATATTGTTGACAAATGTTGTAAATCAAAACCTGTCCACGATATTACAAAGACATGCGACACTCGTCATTGTGGCTTTATAAATTTTTACAATGGAATTAATGTAGAAGACGCTGATTGTTAAATATTTCCGTTTTTAATGATCTTTTAATGTCAGAATAGACAGAATAAAGTTCACATCATGGGCGTAGCCAGATAGGGACAGGAAGAGAGTTGGTCGTTACCCTTCCCTGACTGAAGGAATATTTTTTTCAGGAATTAATCTTTTGCTTAGATTATTCAGCTATCATATTTATGAAAAAAAGAATTCTTCCTGAAAAAGACTTTTCCTGGAATTATCCAAAGGTTTATCAATTTAATGGGTTTTGCGTGTGATTACACAAAAACACAAAAAGATGATTAACAACTCGAAAGGTTTCTGACAGAGATATTACCAGCAAATTCACTATTTATATTAAAATTAGAGGCATTACGTTTTCACTGGGACAAAGCCTGTTCTAGCATGAGCATTTCTGCAGTTAATAACTGAGTTTCCATTTTCGCATTAGTATATCGTGTGGCAAATACGATGATACTCTATCCTCAGGGAAGTCATGGAAATTTCTGTTACGATTAATGGCCGCTTGGGCACGCCTGGAGTTATTCATCGATATTAACTTCCTTTTCCCGAGCAGCCTAGAGAGCCACGTAGTGTCGATAGCGATTGTTTCAATTGGCTAAGAATAAACACTACGGACTGCCTGTTCCTGTGATAAAAGTCCACCTCACAAGTGACTCCTAATTTATGGTGTGATGCGTATCGTGCCAAGGAATTAATGGTTAGGAAGGCTAAATAAAACCTAACCGCTAACGGAGCCTGTGGAGTACCAGTGCTTCAATATTTTTTCAGCCCGAGCTTGAAAATAATCGGGAGAACATATAAAAAAAAATAAAAACAGCAAAAAGTTCGCGAACCTTTACTCGTGAGTGTAAAGCCGAACCGAACAAGGTGTGATTTATTATAGTTTTAACAGATAAATCAATTGTATACCTTTCAAATCGATCCATAACTACCGTTTTGATTCATATTACGGACACTTAAGGCCTCAGTGAAGTATAACCCAGTGTAGAGCACACAAAATAAATCATTCTGCATGATTCTTTAGCGTTATCGAGCGTCGGAAACTTTTAACTTTAGAATGGTGGGTAAAGAATTCGCTTCCGCAACTTAAATAATTTGAAATATTCCGGACGCTTCCTCACTTCTGCCTCATATTTCGGGCACTTTAATTCAAATTCCGGACAGCTCATGATAATCATTAATAGAACAGCCAAATCATCAATTGAATTCGTCAAAAAACTGAAGAGATGTCTAAGGTAGTTGGGCATTATAAATATGCATAGATATTTATGGAAAAATCTTATTAAAACGAGCCTCGAAAGTTAAAACTTTTGAACGGCAAAAATTAAAACATTTCGTGTTAAATGTTCCCATACAAAGTAGAGGGTCCGGATTTTGAAGTTGTCCGTAACATGAATCAACACGGTACCAGTTTTGTAGCCAAAAGCCCTTGAAAACCAAAAATCTTGGATAGGAAATTGCTTTTCTTTCTTAAGATAGCAATGGTCTCTGAACACTTCTGAACACGCTCACAAATCAGTTTAGCTTCGTTTACTCACGCGCATGACAGATGCGAGTGAATCAACAGTCTGATGCTCATGAGTGTTTTGTTCTATTTTTGATCTGGTTTAGCAGACATGCTCGCCACATTCCATCACTGCAAGAAATTTCTAGCATGTTTTAGTATTATCCTTGGCAGACTTCATCAGCTTTCTATGAAAGTTCCTTCGCGAAATATCGTATTGAAGAAATTCAAAATTTTTGATTAGCATTGGCGGAGCTTTCTAGAATCTATCAGCAGGAATTTCAACTGATAACTTTAATAGCGATTTTCGAAAACTATGGTGTGCATTCTTAATAACATTTTTCTCGTTAGTGGCTTCTAAAAGCCTACTTGCAACTTTCTTTATATATTTAAAGCAGTTGAATGACACCTAAACTTGTCTTTGTAAAATTTCTTGGCGGGAACTTAGTAGATTCTGGTGGAAATCTCTGAGGAAATCGTTAAAAATGTGAAAATATTTTGTTATTCTCGAAGAAATATTCATCAAACTCTTGTAAGTTTGACAAATTATTGTGGGATGTTGGAATCTAGGGGCCCAGATAGCCGTAGCGGTAAACGCGCAGCTATTCAGCAAGACCAAGCTGAGGGTCGTGGGTTCGAATCCCACCGGTCGAGGATCTTTTCGGGTTGGAAATTTTCATGACTTCCCAGGGCATAGAGTATCTTCGTACCTGCCACACGATATACACATGCAAAAATGGTCATTGGCAAAGTAAGCTCTCAGTTAATAACTGTGGAAGTGCTCATAAGAACACTAAGCTGAGAAGCAGGCTCTGTCCCAGTGAGGACGTAACGCCAGAAAGAAGAAGAAGATGTTGAATCTTCCTGACTACCTCACTTGCAAGATTTTTGTGAAGGTTCCTCATAAGACTCTCAGAGAGATGTTTGGTAAACTCCTTACTAGATTCTCAGTATACCTCTGGACTCCAGAGGATCATAGCAGAATATACTCCAGAAAATCATGGCAGAATTATGTGTGGTGGATTATAGACATAAGTTTTGGGTGCAATGGTCATAGTTGTTGAATCATTATGAGACTCACCATGAACTTAGATTTTAAAACATAAACTTTTGGGGGTCCGCGGGATGTTTGTAGACCTTTAAAGGGGGTCGCAGCTTCAAAAAGGTTGGGAACCCTTGAGCTATAGGCTCTCTTTACGCTCATGCGTTTTATATATTATATATTATATTATATATTTGACGTCAAACATTTTGTAGACCATTCTTAATTACATTGTGTTCTTAATATCTATGTGTTTATATACTATAAATTTGTTGAGTATACTCGATTCATAATACATTCCTCAGTTACTATTGTTTTGTATATCAAAAAAGTATTTTTTCAGTTTTGTTCAAGACATGTTAACATCAATCATTTCACAATGCTGATTATATATAGTCATCATCTGATTCAACGGACTATATTTAGCGTAGTTCGTGCGATGATGACCTACTGTGAACAAGTAACGATTGCGCAAGTGATGAGTAGGAGTATAAAAATTCAGTTTTGAAAGTATATCAGCAGAATCAATGCGCTGTGAAACAATATCGTTAACAAAAGAAACCATAGCATAATCACGACGCACTTTCAGTGATTTCATATTGATAAGCATGCATCGTGATTCATATGATGGTAGAGGAAGTACTGACCAGCCTAAATTACGTAGTGCGTATAATAAAAACTGCTTTTGTATCGATTCTATACGTTCTTCATGTTTTTTGTGTAAGGTGACCAAACAATACTACAATATTCTAATATTGATCTTACATACGCAACATAAAGTATTTTTAATGTGTAAGGATCACGAAAGTGTTGACCAAATCGTTTTATGAAATTGAGCATATTTCATGCTCTATGAATTATTGCATTATAGTGATCTACAAATGATAGTTTTGAGTCTAAGCTAACTCCTAAGTCTCTTATTTTATCACATTTTTTTACATGTTCGTTTCCTAAAACAATAAACATATTTGGTGTGGTTCGTTTTCTGCTATAACTTATGAGGTTACATTTTTTTTATATTCAATTCCAATAAACTTTTGCAGCACCACGTGTAGAAAATTTGTATCTCATTCTTAAAAACATTATGATCGTCATCATTCTTTATTTCTAAAAATAGCTTCATGTCGTCAGCATAAATAAGGACCCTCAGTTTGTTTAGAATATAAGAAACGTCATTAACATATAAAATAAAAAGAAGAGGGCCTAAGTGTGAGCCTTGAGATGTAACATGTATTGGATTTGATCTTTTCCCATTGAATTTTACTATTTGCTGACGGTCGTTTAAATAGGACTTGATCCACGTAAGGAGACTCATTTCGATTCCCATTTTTTCAAGCTTGAAAGTCAACATTGGAATGTCCAGTTTATCAAATGCTTTACTAAAGTCAGTGTAAAGAGCTTCTACGAAGTAACCTTTATCCATTGCACTCAGTGAGTAACTTACAAATTCCAGAAGGTTCGTAGTGGTCGAACGACCTTTGAAAAAGCCGTGTTGAGCGTTTGTTATACGAGTTTTTATTTGAATAATCTCGATCGTTTTCCGAAAATGTTGAATAATTTTCTTGAAAAAAATTTGCGAAAAGATTGCAAATATCTTCAGAATTATTTCCTACTTTTTCATCCAAAGTCATTGTCGATGGAAAATTGCACGATTTGAGTTTAGTTTTAACGTAATTGAAAAAAATCTTTGGACATGACTTTATTTCATTTTCAATTTTTATGTTGTACTCGGTAAGTGCTGTAGAAATGGCTAAATTGAGTTGGTCGCAAATAATCAAATATTTTTCTAAATCGTCTGGTTTTTCATATCTTCTGTAAATTTTGTGAGCTTTTTGTTTTCGATTTTTCAAATTTATGATTTGCTTGTTGAACCAAATTGGATTTTTTGAGTTGTGATTCTTTCGTCTCTTCTTAACAGGTACTTCTTCCCTAATGGTTTCCCACAATAAATTGTAAAAGATTTCTATTGCACATTCAATATTATTTTGATTTCTCAAAACAGATTGCCAATTTGCGTTATCTAATTTCAGTCTGATATTACTATAATCGGCTCTACTATAATCGAAAATATTCTCATACACATATTCGTGAGGAGTATGATAAATATGCATAAACATAGAATATTCTATTGCCGTGTGAAACGCTTCATTTTTCCATAATGGTGAAATTGAGTCACTTACACAAAAATCTTCATGCATATTTGTCAATAATAAAAACTAGGTAACAGTTTTGTTTATTTTTAACGTGATTTGTTTGATTAGGGCCTAAGGATGCAGTTTTGTCAAAAGTAAATTGCAAAGTTTCATTATCGCCAACAACAGGGAGTAGAATACTCTCGTTTTCAAAATCAGGAATGAAATCAGCATTACGTTGATTGAAATCGCCATAAATATGCACCTTGTTTTCGGGAGGAAGTTGATTTATGATTTCTTGTGCTATCAGGAAAAAACTCTCGTATGTTGACTTACAAGCCTGATCTGGGGGAAAGTAAACTGATACAAAAATATGAGTTTCATTACCAATATTTGATTTAACCCACAAATGCTCAAATTGGGGCCCAGATAGCCGTAGCGGTAAACGCGCAGCTATTCAGCATGACCAAGCTGAGGGTCGTGGGTTCGAATCCCACCGGTCGAGGATCTTTTCGGATTGGAAATTTTCTCGACTTCCCAGGGCATAGAGTATCTTCGTACTTGCCACACGATATACACATGCAAAAATGGTCATTGACATAGTAAGCTCTCAGTTAATAACTGTGGAAGTGCTGAGCTGAGAAGCAGGCTCTGTCCCAGTGGGGACGTAACGCCACAAAGAAGAAGAAGATGCTCAAATTTACAGTGCCCTTTTTAGGGGTTCATTCACAAATTTCATAACGCCACAAATTGCCATTTTTGACACCTACCCACCCCGTCGTACCATTTTTTTGTATGGAAATTCTACATATTGTGTATGGGCTGCAACATTTTGAGGACAACCACCCACAACATTTTTTCACCCTTCAGCTTTTTATGGGCTTTTAGTAAAATAAGCCTTTTATAGACTGAGCAATTTCCTTGTCAATTTACCATTCCTGTGCAATGTGCCTCTATGCCCAGGGACGTCAAGTAAATGTTAAATGCATAAAATCCGCCATCGTAGGAATTCGAATCCATAAGCCTCAATATGGTCTTACTGAACAGCTGCGTGATCACCGGTATTTGGACTTCTTGGTGGTGCTCATATTTCAATTTTGTTTTTAAACAAATATTTTCCTTTCTTATGAATATAGGTTGTGCCATAGCATCACGTTGTTACCATGATCATTCCGGTCATAGCTGCAAACTTACACCAGAAATTTGCCCTTCTTTCTTAAATAGGCTGTTCTTTCAAATTTTCGTTGGATAATGGATAAGCTAGTCACTAATGTTTCCATATAGAACAGCTTTTTTAAAGGAATATACCCTGAAGGCATTCACCAAAATGAA
This sequence comes from Aedes aegypti, assembly GCF_002204515.2. NCBI lineage: Eukaryota > Metazoa > Arthropoda > Insecta > Diptera > Culicidae > Aedes > Aedes aegypti. The sequence goes on along the minus strand of NC_035109.1, from coordinate 209,671,039 downwards.
CCCTGCTGTAATTCTAATCAGAAATTTCCCCTTTCTTATATCTTCTTGCATTAAAACAGACATTGTATCTTATGGATTTGCTCATCACTTTTCTGCCATCATTCTTCATTGCCTTGAATCCAAAATAAATATTTTTTTGTGGTTATCTCAAAGAAATTCAAATTAATGATTTACTGTAGCGGCAACCAGAGGCCGCCGTTTTTCTAACATGCAAGTGTATTAACGTTTCCTTGCTGCGGAACGGTTCAATTTGGTCTTTAAACGGGTTCCATAGAACAACACTAGCAGCGACTATCTCAAGGTGATCTTCCATTGCTATCGTTTACGAAACAAGATGTTAATGCTAGAAGCCCAACTCCTACAAAAATGAGTAAAGGAAGTGGGTACCGACGTCCAATAAGCATAGCATAGCATAGCATAGCATAGACTGACTGTACATGTCAATGGTTGCTATTCCGTGATTGATCGGAACTGGTAATAATTGCACTGCGATCCAAATGAATAAAGGATGGGAGTTTCCGCTTACTCTCGGAGTGCAATTTTAGCAGATCTAATATTATTGATCAATAACGGCGCCGGCCAAGTCCTTACAGTCAGTTGGGATAGGGAAGGAATGTTAGGGTGTAATGATTGTTGCTTCTAGAGACCGAGAATACCTCTGCATCTCCACAATCACCACGGGAAGGGTGTTTATTAGTGGAGAAGGAAAAGATCTGGGAGTCACCTTTGGTCGGTGATGCGATCCATGGATAAGGAGGAAAAATACGGCTTATACTTAAAGCTAGTTTTTAGTTTTGTCTCAAAAAGTTTTTGGTAGAAGATTTGAAATAAACGTCAACATCTGTAATGTCGAACCATTCAAAAGAAGTTTTTATTAATGGCGAAAAGAGAAAAATATATGCGTATATTTTAAATTATATGAAACAAGAATAATGCCGACACTTGTAGTGAAGAACCATACATAGTTTGTTTGAAAATTACATAAAAGTATTACTGAACATTTAGGCCTCAAGTAGAAAAGTCTTTCGAAGAGTAGTGTGTGATCCTTTGACCGTGACGCTTGCTCCTGCGGGGGCGGGTGAAGCGGTCAGACAGGATCAATCTTGTTACGCGCGCAGTGCAGTGGGGGGAAGAAAAGTGGCGTGATTCGCGAGATAATTTAGTAGTGTGTGATCCTTTGACCGTGACGCTTGCTCCTGCGGGGGCGGGTGAAGCGGTCAGACAGGATCAATCTTGTTACGCGCGCAGTGCAGTGGGGGGAAGAAAAGTGGCGTGATCCGCGAGATAATTTAGTAGTGTGTGATCCTTTGACCGTGACGCTTGCTCCTGCGGGGGCGGGTGAAGCGGTCAGACAGGATCAATCTTGTTACGCGCGCAGTGCAGTGGGGGGAAGAAAAGAGGGCGTGATTCGCGAGATAATTTAGTAGTGTGTGATCCTTGGACCGTGACGCTTGCTCCTGCGGGGGCGGGTGAAGCGATCATGTTATGCGCGCAGTGCAGTGAAAAAGTGTATAGTATTTCGCGGTAAGCTCAGTGTGGCGACAGGAAAAAAAAGAGCATTACATCCAGGTAAAATCGTTCATTATTATTATTTACTCACCTATTACCATTTGAAACTAAATACGTGCCAGGGTCGAAAATTTAATTTTCGATTCGGGAAGTGTAAAAACATTTCATATATCCATTTGATATCTGGGTGTTTTTATGCGGGGCTTACTGTATATGAAAATGACCTCAGAATGTGTGTGTATTTACTGCCATTCTTGAAATGGGTCGTTGGAATTTCAGTAGAGCTATCGCCTTTCATCTCCCGGGTTAAAATTGTCTGCAGATATAAAGATTTCGAAGGGTATCAAATATACATGCATACAATTTTCTTCCATAAAAGCACTGCCGGTCAGTGGGAGATGGATTGTATACACACACACACACACACACACACACACACACACACACACACACAAATCGCTTCCCCGACATTTGGAAGCGACAAAAGCTGGTGCTGCTGCCTAAACCAGGCAAGCCTCCTGGAGATCCTTCAGCATATAGACCGATATGTCTGCTGGACACAGTTGGCAAAGTGCTGGAGCGAGTAATCCTAAACAGGCTTACGAAATACACGGAGGGAGAAAACGGCCTGTGTGACATGCAGTTCGGCTTTCGGAAAGGTAGATCAACCGTTGATGCCATCCGAACGGTCGTGGAAGCTATGGATACGGCGCGGAAGCAAAAGAGGAGAGGAAATCGGTACTGCGGTGTGGTCACTCTAGACGTAAAAAATGCCTTCAACAGTGCCAGTTGGGCTGCGATCGCCGAATCGCTGCACAGATTGGAGGTCCCCGAGTATCTTTGTAAGATTTTGAGGAGCTACTTTCAAAATCGTACACTGATCTACGAAACAGACGCTGGGAAAAGGTGCACGACAGTCACAGCGGGCGTCCCACAGGGTTCTATTCTTGGCCCGACTCTCTGGAACGCTATGTATGATGGAGTGTTGAAGCTGAGCTTCCCCCGGGGTGTGAAGATCGTCGGCTTCGCGGATGACGTGGTGCTCGTAGTCATCGGCGAATCACTAGAGGAAGTAGAGATACTTGCTACCGAAGCAGTAGACGCCGTGGAAGAATGGATGCGAGGGAAGAAGCTTGTGTTAGCCCATCACAAAACCGAAGTTGTGATGATAAGCAACCGAAAGGCAGTGCAGAAGGCGAGAATCTCGGTTGGACAGTGTACCATCGACTCAAAGCGGGAAGTCAGACACCTGGGAGTGATGATCGATGATCGGCTGAGCTTCAACAGCCATGTCGATTATGCATGTGAGAGGGCCGTGAAGGTGATATCAGCTCTATCCCGGATCATGCCCAACAACTCAGCGATCAGCAGCAGCAAGAAGCGACTACTGGCGAGCGTGTCGACGTCGGTACTCAGATACGCTGGTCCCGTGTGGGTGACAGCACTGCAGACGAAGAGGAACCGCTCCCGGCTGAACAGTACGTTCAGACTGATGGCCATGCGTGTGGCGAGCGCGTATCGTACGATATCATCTGAGGCAGCCTGTGTGATTGCAGGATTGATCCCTATAAGCCTTCAACTCGAAGAGGACAGCGAGTGCTACAGGGACCGACGCACGCGGGGAATTCGGAAAAGAGCCCGGGATGAAACCATGAGGAAATGGCAACAGCAATGGGATAGCGCTGAGAACGGTAGATGGACCCACCGTCTAATTCCGTGCCTGTCGACGTGGGTAAACAGAAAACACGGAGAAGTGAATTTCCACTTGACGCAGTTTTTGTCTGGCCATGGCTGTTTCAAGAAATACCTCAATAGGTTTGGACACGCAAGATCGCCGTTATGCACCGGGTGCGGCGATGTTGACGAAACCCCTGAGCACGTGGTCTTCGAATGTCCGCGCTTCGAGCATGAGCGAGCCGAGATGACATCCGTCGTCGGCAATGACGTTAATGTGCACAATATCGTCCAACGAATGTGTGCCGACGAAAAGAAATGGGACGCGGTAAACAGAACTATCGTTCAGATGATGTCTCTTTTACAACGAAGATGGCGAGAGGAGCAGCGGCACTCTACACAGCGGACAGCACATGGCTCTGAATCGTTGGGGCAGCCGGAATCGTCGGACCGACCTTGGCGCTTGACAAGTCAGCCTGTTGAAGAGAGCATATGAAGGAGACCAACGGGCGCGACCGGAGTAGGCTAGATCCTCCGCCGGGGACTAGACCGAGTAGAGCGGGCGTAGCGTAATATCGGTAATAAGTCGTCAAGGCGCCTGCAAACCGGAAGTCATCCTCCAACCGGAATTGCAGGACCGACCTCGGCACTTACCGACCAACATCGCGTCGGAGTAGGCTATGTCCTTCCGCCGGGGACTAGCCGAGAAGATCGCGAAACAGCTCCGGCAAATGGTAGTCGGGGCGCCTGTGAACCGGAAGTTTCCCACCACCGGAATCGCAGGACCGACCTCGGCATCAGCCCGGTCAGCTTCGGAGTAGGTTAAGTTCACCGTCGGGGACTAACTGAGTAGAACGCGTAGTTGCACCGGCAAATGGTCGTCGGGGCGCCTGTGAACCGGAAGTTTCCCTCCACCGGAATCGCAGAACCGACCTCGGCATCAGCCCGGAAAGCATCGGTTCGGGAGATCTTCCGCCGTCGGGGAAATCTTCGTCGGAGTAGGATAGATCCACCGTCGGGGACTATTCTGAGTAGTCCGTAGCGAGTCACCGGCTTAAGTCGTCGGGGCACCAGTGAACCGGAAGCCATCCTCCAACCGGAATCGCTGGATCGACCTCGGCACTTCACCGGTCAGCAGCAGTGATGCGGGAACAAACGCGTAACGTTATCGGTTTCGGGAGACATTCCTACGTTAGGAACTCTCCGCTGGAGTAGGCTAGCTCCACCGTCGGGGACTATGCCGAGTAGCGATCGTGACAACCACCAGTTTTGGGTCGTCGGGGCGCCAGTGAACCGGAAGCTACCCTCCAACCGGAATCGCTGGACCGACCTCGGCATCCAACTGGTCCAACCTGGAGAACTCGAGAATCGGCGGATTAACAGCAGGCGCAACAGTTGCGCAGGGCTCTGGCGAGATGTCAGCCCCAAACACGTCGCAGCAGAGCAACGAAGCGTAGCAATGACAGAAGCGGTAGTAGAAACATGGCCCTGGCGCGATGCCAGCAGTACGAAGAGAGCAAGGGAAGTACAGGAGCGTAAGAAGGAGCAGTGCAGTGCTTAGCACAATAGCCTCCCCCATGAAGTAATGCCAAGAGGCAGTTCCGGGGGGAATGGCTCGTGGGCGAAGGTGGACTTTAGTCGGTATAAAGGAGTCCGACACTCTGGCGCACGATGGACGAATTCGATATGACTAGCCTCCATATCGAACGTGAAACGCTGGGTTAGTTCGTAAATGTAATTTACCACCTTCTAAAAAAAAAAACACACACACACACACACACACACACAGGGTTGCAAAATGGTGAGTCGACAACTAGGAAGGAGCGACCAACATAGCTCTGGTCCTCACAAGCCCCTACCTCACGCTTCCACGGGTCTAACGATGACAAAGACCGCCAGCTAAGGGTTGCGTACTTAGCTGGTAGTGCAACCTGGGCACTGTTGTCCTTCTGACATCAGCTAGAGTGAGGGGGTGCCAGGTGGGAGCTTGGGATTCTTACCTTTTCCAAGCGAAACTAGTACATACAGCCGTATGGAATACCACCTTTAGTACTTCCCTTGGGAAGTGGCCGAGCGTCTGGTCCTTCTGACTAGGGGCTCAAGCATGGTCTACCTAGGATGTGGCGGGGGTTCATCAGTGGGCTCTGGTGAATCTCTACAAAAAACCACAGATCTGCAAGTAGCCCTGAACAAGCGACCTGGTACCGCTTTCAAAGTGCCTTAGCCCATCATCTGGAGTGCCAACCGGCACATTAGGATCGACGCCAGTAAGATCTTAATTACGGCATACTGGCGGCATGGACTGAGGAACTGGAACAAGGAACACGACATATCTACGCTACAGAGCTGACAGCCGCACTATTCTACTCCCTTAGTAAGGATGGGTGACACTTCCCTGAAACGGCGGGTGGGCCAATAGTGCGGTTGCCCCCGTCCCGTTAAAACCGTGGCAGGCCTTCAAGTACGTTCGACGTCTGTTCATCAAGCGTGATGAGTACATAGGTTCGGATGTAGCATCCCCGATCTACGCCGATCTGGCACTGTACCCGGCCCTTGAAAATTAAGCACATGGTGACGAGCATTAGGTCCGCCGTATCAGCAGCTGAGCGTGAGCAGAATGCGCTCAGAATGCGAGCGGAAACGGCTGAGAAAGCTCTTAAGGAAGCAGCGGAACGACCTACGACGGATGTTCAGGAGACGCCGAGAAGTCACCAAAATACCCGCTCGGAGAAAAGGTTCAGGGAATCACCTGGAGAACAAGAGGATGCAAAGAAGCACAAAAACGAGAAGAAAGGCGTCAACAACCAGAGAGATGCTGGAAGTGAAGGTGAATGGCGTATCGTCGGAAGTCAGCAGAAGAAGAAGAAAAACCGGAAAGTGAAGGAAGGAAAGAAGCCGGAACAGAAGAAGAAAGAAACACGTCAACCTCCTAGGCTGAGGTACAAGGGTGATGCTCTGGTCGTGGAAGCGAACGACAAAACAACGTACGCTGCGCTCCTCAAAAGAGTGAAGGAAGATCCGGAGCTAAAGGAACTGGGCGAAAACGTTGTCAAAACGCGGCGCACGCAGAAGGGCGACATGATCTTCGTTCTGAAGAAAGACCCCTCTGTCAAGAGCACGGCGTACAAGGAGCTCATCGCCAAATCCTTGGGCGACGAGGCCAACGTAAGAGCTCTTTCGCAGGAGGCAGTGGTCGAGTGCAGAGATCTTGATGAGATCACGACGGAAGAAGACCTGAAGTGGGCACTGGCCGAGCAGTGTAACCTAGAAGGACAGATGTCTATGCGGTTAAGGAAGTCGTATGGAGGCACACAGACGGCGGCAATCCGGTTGCCAGTGGATGCTGCCAACAAACTGGTGGCGCTAGGCACGATCAAAGTTGGTTGGTCGGTGTGCCCGCTGAGATTGGTACCTAGAGTCGCCAAGCAAATGGAGAGATGCTTCAAATGCAGAGGATTCGGCCATCAGTCAAGAAACTGTAAGGGCCCGGACAGGTCCGACCTATGCTGGAATTGCGGCGGAAATGGTCACGTTGCTCGGGACTGTACAAAGCGGACTAGGTGCCTGCTATGCATGCCGGAGGACGGAAACGATCATCCGACGGGAGGCTTCAAATGCCCGGCGTATAAAAAAGCGAAGGCGTGCCAATAAGGATGGAGATCACGCAAGTGAATCTCAATCATTGCGACACTGCACAGCAACTGTTGTGGCAGTTCACGACAGAAACCAAGTGCGATGTAGCAATAATTGCGGAGCCATATCGGGTTCCCCTCGAAAACGGTAATTGGGTGGCTGATAGAGCAGGTATGGTGGCAATACAGGTGATGGGCAGGTTCCCCATTCAAGAAGTAGTCGATAGCTCACACGACGGATTTGTTATTGCCAAAGTCAACGGAGTCTTCGTATGCAGCTGTTATGCGCCTCCGAGATGGACAGACGAAGAGTACAATAGTATGTTGGATTTGCTCACAGATACGCTGGTGGGAAGAACGCCGGTAGTCATAGGAGGAGATTTCAACGCCTGGGCCGTAGAGTGGGGCAGCAGATTGACCAACGCCAGGGGGTACAGCTTACTCGAAGCTCTGGCGAAGCTAGATGTGAGGCTGTGCAACGAAGGGGCTGTCAGTACATTCCGTAAAGACGGTCGGGAGTCCATCATCGATGTTACGTTCTGTAGCCCATTGTTGTTGGATGACATGAATTGGAGGGTGAGTGAGGAATATTCCCACAGTGATCATCAGGCGATTCTCTACAGTATCGGCCGGCGAATCTCCCCAGCGCCGATGAGAATGAGGACATACGAGCGGAAGTGGAAGACAAAGGACTTCGACAAGGAGGTGTTTATTGAGGCGCTTCGAACATACAGCAGGGCGAACCTTGACGCAGAAGAGTTGACAGAAGTGGTAGCAACGGCTTGTGACGCATCGATGCCGAGAAAGTTGGAGCCTAGGAACCGAAGGCGCCCAGCGTACTGGTGGAATGAGACGCTTAGTACCCTCCGTGCTGCATGCTTCCGAGCCAGAAGACGCGTCCAGAGAGCAAGAACCGAAGTAGAGAGAGAGGAACGGAGAATCGCTTTCCGTGAAGCTAGAGCTGCTTTCAAACAAGAGATTAAGCGGAGCAAGTCCAGCTGTTACAAGGAGCTATGTCAAGAAGCCGAAGAAAACCCTTGGGGCAACGCCTACCGTATTGTGATGGCGAAGTTTAAGGGTCCGGTGACACCAGTCGAAACATGTCCAGACAAGTTGAGGATTATCGTGGAAGGTCTGTTTCCGCATCATGACCCAACAGTGTGGCCGCCTACGCCATACGAAGACGAGGAAGAAGAACCCGGAGGTGTGCGAATCTCTAATGAAGAGCTACTAGCAGTGGCGAAGGGTCTGAAGGTGAAGAAAGCTCCTGGTCCTGATGGGATCCCCAATGTAGCACTAAAAACCGCGATATTGGCGTTCCCGGATTTGTTCAGGACGACGCTGCAGAAACTCTTGGATGAAGGCTGTTTCCCAGACAGTTGGAAGGTTCAGAAGCTGGTGTTGGTGCCAAAACCAGGGAAGCCACCAGGGGACCCAGCATCGTATAGACCTATATGTTTGCTGGACACACTTGGTAAGCTCCTGGAAAGGATCATCCTTAACAGGCTGACACAATGCACAGAGAGCGAGAGTGGCTTATCGAAGAGACAATTCGGATTCCGGAAAGGGGTCTCGACGGTGGATGCAATCCGGACAGTTGTACAGAATGCGGAGAAGGCATCCAAACAGAGGAGGAGAGGCAATCGGTTCTGCGCCGTAGTGACGATTGACGTCAAAAATGCTTTCAACAGCGCCAGCTGGGAGGCTATAGCCTTAGCACTGCATAGAATGCGAGTTCCTGGCTACTTGTGCAGTATGCTAAAAAGCTATTTCCAAAACAGAGTCCTGGTATATGAAACGGAGTTGGGTCAAAAGTCGATCAGGATCACGGCAGGAGTGCCACAAGGCTCAATCCTTGGTCCAACGCTTTGGAACGCGATGTACGATGGAGTATTAATGCTGGTGCTACCTAACGGAGTGGAAATTGTTGGATTCGCAGATGATGTCGTTCTAACGGTGACTGGCGAGACGTTGGAAGAGGTCAAAATGCTGACGACGGAAGCGATTGACACGATTGAAGCGTGGATGACTGGAGCAAAACTGCAGCTGGCTCATCATAAGACGGAGCTAGTGCTGGTTAGCAACCTCAAAGCTGTTCAGAGGGTTGAAATCAACATCGGTAGGCAAGATATTTCATCAAAACGTGCTTTGAAGCATCTGGGGGTGATGGTAGATGACCGTCTAAACTTCAACGCTCACGTGGACTACGCCTGCGAAAAGGCGTCGAAGGCGGTCAACACGATAGCGAGGATCATGCCGAACGTCGGAGGACCGAGAAGTAGTAAGAGGCGTCTCCTAGCGAGTGTAGCGGTCTCTATTCTCAGGTATGGAGTCCCAGTCTGGGCCGCAGCGGTAAAGACCAAGCGTAATCGGAGGATGTTGAACAGCACATTCCGTCTCATGGCCATACGAGTAGCGAGCGCCTATAGGACGATTTCATCGGAGGCAGTATGCGTTATCGCTGGCATGATGCCCATCTGCATCACCCTGGCCGAGGACGTGGAGTGTTATGAGCGAAGAGGCACCAGAAATGTGAGAAGGATCGTTAGAACGGACTCGTTGGCTAAGTGGCAGCAAGAGTGGAACAACGCGGAGAAGGGAAGGTGGACTTACCGTCTAATTCCAAATGTGTCACTGTGGGTTAATAGGAAGCATGGAGAAGTGAACTTCCATCTGACGCAGTTTCTGTCCGGACACGGCTGTTTCCGGAAGTATCTGCATCGGTTCGGACATGCTTCTTCACCTTGTTGCCCGGATTGCGAGAATGTGGAGGAAACACCGGAGCACGTAGTCTTCGAATGTCCTAGGTTCGAAGAAGTGAGGAGGGACATGCGAGGAGTCACTGTCGATAACGTTGTCGAAGAGATGTGCCGAGAAGAAAGCATTTGGAACGCTGTCGATAGCACGGTATCGAGAATAATGTCCGAGCTTCAGAGGAAGTGGCGTAGCGACCAACGATCTGCTAGCTAGAGTGAACGCACGAAAGGGAAGAATGGCTGCTCGGTTCCGGGAGATATTCCTTTGCCGGGGAACTCTCCGCCGGAGTAGGCTAGATCCACCGTCGGGGACTAGCTGAGTAGACGCGACGTAGCACCGGTCCCGGGTCGTAGGAGCACCAGTGAACCGGAAGTTAGCCTCCACCGGAATCGCTGGACTGACTCCGGCACCCTACCGGTCGGCCCGTAAAAAAATTGAAGAGCAGCAGTAGCAGCAGCAGAAGAAGAATCGGTCTCGGAAGAACTTCCATCGCCGGGGAATTCTTCGTCGGTGTAGGCTAGGTCCACAGCCGGGGAATAGTTGAGTAGACGTGTCATAGCGCCGGTTTTAGGGTCGTCGGGGCACCAGTGAACCGGAAGCTAGGCTCCACCGGAATCGCTGGACTGACTTCGGCACCCTTCCGGTCGGCTCGAAACGTAGAAAAAGAAGAATCGGTCTCGGGAGAATTTTCACCGCCGGGGAATTCTTCGTCGGTGTAGACTAGGTCCACCGTCGGGGACTAGTCGAGTAGAGTGCGTCGGGACGCTGGTAATGGGTAGTCGAGGCGCCTACGAACCGGAAGTTATGCTCAACCGGAATCGTTGGACCGACCCCGGCATCCTACCAGCTGAACAAAGAAAAGGAGAAGGTCGTCGTAATTGTGTGAGTACGCGCTCTGAATGAGTGCAGAGTAGTGTACAAACTGGAGCCGAAGGGCTCAGAATGTTGCATGTAGGTACTAACAAATTGACGGGTCGCCAATGGGCGAAAATAGGTACTAACAAATTACTAACGGGAGGAGCCGAAGGGCTCAGCATGAGGCACAACGTTGAACGGTTTTAAAACTGCTAACAGGAGCCGAAGGGCTCAGGAGCCAAAGGGCTCAGGAGCCGAAGGGCTCAGGAGCCGAAGGGCTCAGCATGTAGAAAAACAAATTGAAGAGGTGCGCTCAGCACGTTAGCCTCCCCTCCGAAGTAATACCGGAAGGTGGTTCCGGAGGGTTATGGTACTAAACCTAGGAGAGTGTTTTTAGTGGGGAAAGCACTTTGTGGATCCCACACCGCGCCAAAAATTACACTGGCATGAGCATGAACATATACAGGCCAGTCTATGAAGATTTTTAAACTCCTAGTTGCATGAAAAAAAAAAAAAAAAAAACACACACACACACACACACACACACACACACACACAAGTAGAAAAGTCTTTCGAAGAAGTTTCAAAATAAACGTCCACATTCATAATGTCGAACAATTCAAAAAATATTTTAAGTTATGTCAAAAAGTTTCTATGTTTATTAGAATTGTATAAAACAGGCATAATGCCGACACTTGTAGTGACGAACCATACAAAGTTTGATTGAATATTACAAAAAAGTAACGTTTACATGAAAAAATGTGTTATCATAAGCATGAAACGAGTAAACGGTAATCCATCCTCGACTGAACACGAATATCTTTTCGCACTCACACAGCGCGAACAGCAAAACTTCTCGGCGCCTCAAAAACAAACCGTATTGCTTGGGCTTTCCAAAACACTGATCAGCAAAACCCACGAACCGAAAAGCAAACTCCCGGCGTCCCGAAAACGAAGCATCTTGCTTGGGCTTTCCAAAACACTGCCCAGCAAAACCCGCGAACCGAAATCCAAACTCCCGGTGTCCCGAAAACGAAGCGCCTTGCTTGGGTTTTCCAAAACACTGCCCAGCACAACACGCGAGCCGAAAACCGAATTCCCGGCGTCCCGAAAACGAAGTTGTCGTATTCCCATTGATAGTTCAACATTTTCAATATCCAAAACTTCACTTTTCGGGAAACGTGGTCACAATTTGTTTTCAATCGAACTCCAAAAATAAACGCGACTGTACTCGACAAATTTCGATCACTGAATCAGGAAGTGGGTACCGACGTCCAATAAGAGACTTTACTACATCCTAATTTTGTGCATATAATAGCTATCCTTTTCATAATAAATTCAACCTTCTTTTCTAAATAGGTTGTTCTTCAGAGCATTGCAATGTGGCTGTGTGAATCTAACAAAAATTAAGGGACAAATCCAAACAAAACTTATTATGTCAAAATTATTTGCTAGAAAACTAGCTGATGTTTTATCTTATAACATTTTAAAAATACATTGTTGAGCCAAACTCGTTAAATACTCATAGGAATCGTACAATTATCTCCCCACTATCTAGTAGTGGGTAGTGATCCATTCGGGGTAGTTTCATAGAGTCCTCTCATTTCGCCAACGTGCCTTTGGAGCCGGCCTTCTGATACCTGATAGCAATATTCTATTGCTACGATGAGTGCTCTAATTATTTAGGTTAGATTTATGGAAAAGCGTTTTGATTTTTCTAATCAGCAGAAGTTCTCCTAAAATGGTCGTAACAGCTACGGCAAATGATATGTAATAAATTGTTAAAAAACGTCACAATGTTTGACTTTCTTACCTTGTTACTCTGCTATAGTATTGTTCCGGGAGATAATGTATTATTTGTTACCTGTTATTGTCTAACTTGGTAGTCGAAGTTGTTCCGAATGATCCACAAAATAACCTTTGAAACATTAAAACCATCAATCTCAATCATTTCTATGGTGAATCAGTCCCTTTATATATTAAAAACAAAAACCCAGAGAAATAAAACCAGAATTAACAATCAAACCAACCAAGGGTAACGAATGCCAAGGGATGTCAGCGACAATATCCGCCTTTATAAACTAGAACGATGATGGCTAGGCACATGAGATGGTTTTCTTTCAACACATTCGCAACAGTGGTAAGCAGGTTTTTACTGATGTGATTTTTTATTGCTGTATAAAAATAAGATCTAAAATAAATAAGATTGCGCTTGAAAGCATACTTTGGTTTTTTCTTGTTCTCATTTTGAAACTTCCTACATTTTTAGAATAATCTGAATGTTTGTATCGCCCTATTCAGACACATTATGATGTACCGGGTGAGGTTTATTTTTAAATAAATTCTCCCATCGGTTTGATGACAAGTTCGTGGATCTGTAACAGTTAATCAACAAGTTAATTGATATGTTTTTGGGCGACTTCCGTTTGCTGGGCAAGCTTGGTGTACTCACTTGAACATTATCTGGCGTGGTTATGGCGTATAACACGGCGTCAGCCACATCCTCGGGTTTCAACTTTGGCATGTACTTTACGAGGTCGTTATCGCCAGCGGTATGATTGGCAACGATGTCACCTTCCACCAGCCCGGGACTGATGCTCTGAAATTGATGACCAGTAATATGTTAGAGCAATAAATGTTGAGTTTCGGATAACAGTGTTTCTCAAACAGATTGAGACATTTAAAATAAATAGTATGCGATGTAATCCCAGCTAAACTATTCGATATCGTACATGATCACCAGCATATGTGGCCATGCTAGCAAGCAGGACAGGATATGTTTTATGAGTAATGGGTGAACATAAATAATGGAACTTCGTTTTTATTTTATCAATTAAAACGAGCTATTTTATTTTACGTGACGTTTCAGCTATTAACTATAACTGATAGTGTCCTAAAAGCCGACAACCAAGAGTTGAACTACAACTTCCAGTCGCAAAAATTATGAACCCTGATCACACCATTAAGCACAGCATAATATGTTTTATTAGTTTGCATAAAAATAAGATTACATAACCTTATTTTCAGCGATATGTCAATCATTCATGTAATTATTTTGATACTGTTTTAAGCTGCCCTCAAATCTGTACTGCAAAGTGAGGTATGGGTTTCAATGATCAATTTGAGAAACGCTGCACCAGCAGATCAAGATTTATTAGTGAATTAGATCATCTTACCGATACTTTGACTTGCGCATCAAGATAGATTAATTCTTGACGGATGCACTCGGTGATCGCGGTGACGGCAAACTTAGACGCTGGATACATTCCATTCAGTGGTCTCGTCCCGGGCACTGCCTGGTGCACTTTATGGCCGAATATACTGTTCACATTGATTATATGTCCGTGAACATCCCGTTGCTTCATCGATTTGACTGCTTCTCGGGTGCAAAGGCACAATCCGATGATGTTAGTTTCCATGGTGGTGTACAAATCTTTGGTGTTATTTTTCTCCGTCAACAGACATTTGGTGATCACTCCAGCGTTATTGACCAGCAGATCGACTCCACCATAGGTTCCCTCAATCCATCCGAAAGCGTGTTTGACATCTTCCTCCACCGTGATATCACATTCGACGCAGTTCAGATTTCCGGCCACGTCAAACAGACTGGCACGCAGTTTTTCCACTTTGTCCCGCCTTCGGGCCAGGGCACAAACGATCATACCCGCTTTGACTAGTTCTTTTGAGATAGCTCCACCGATGGCTCCGCTGGCTCCCGTTACAACGGCCACTTTGCCTTCCCATCGTTTCATTCTCTCGCCGATGTTCATGTTGTGACACTGTAACGAGATAAAGTATTTGATTATTCCTCAAACAATATCAAAACAATTGGTGGAGATCCCCCAGTACCGGACAGCACCCAATACCGCACAATGTCTAAAGATTGAGAAATCATCCGATCAATATGATGTACAGTGCCGGATTTGGGCTTCTGTGGGCCCGGGTCTGAACTCTTGAGGGGGCCCCTGGTACAAAATGAGTGGAAAATGCTAAGTAATATGGAAATGAAATATTCGGAAAAATTAAAAAAAAATGTAATACTACATGCACGAATTTTACTATAACCACATCACTTCGTGAATGTTACGTAAAATAAATCATATGTATCAATCAATTGAAACGTCTTACACAATAGATGTTAAGATTGAATTTCAACTGAATCATTCTCAATCAAATTAAAAATATTCCTTTTCCAATCAAGACAATATGATTTTCGAGATTTGGATAACAATAATAAAAATGAACTAATATTTTTTCAATTTAATTTAATGAACTTGAATGTCATTTGTTATTGAAGAAATAAGCGATACGGTTAGCTTTGGTAATATATCGTGAGGTAATTTCTGATTCCCTACCTTTATTGTTAGAAAAAAAAGATCATTTCGTGACTCGATTAAACTTTAATCTTTGAAATACTCAATTTGTTTTGCATAACGGTAAAACAACAAACAATTATCAAGCTTTGTTTCAATCAGAAATTAAACTAATATTTAAACACAGGGAGCAATTGCTTTCAGAAAAATACATGAGCATCACTCGCGGTGTAATAACAACTTCCAGAACTAGCTACATAAGCTTTCTCCAAGGCTCATGTTTTAGTTCCTTACTTTATAATTACTGTTCGAGATATTGACAACAGTTTGTAAACACTATGCTCGCTTAGACAACCTGCAGATGCTATAGTTTCTGTAAATAGCTCTCGAGCAGAAATTTTGCAAAGTCCATAGCAAAATAACCTTGATATTTTATCCACTGGGGCTAGTAATTTAGGGATCGGTTTAAATATAGTTGTATTTAAATTCTGTAGATTTCAGTCAAAACTAAGGTCAATTTTAAACTTTAAGTAAAAATAGCAATATTTAAACAAAACCATGATAAAAATAATGCAAAATTTAAAAAAAACAGACACAAATTGAAAAGAGTAACAGTAAAATAAGGAAACATCAAATTTCTGCCAGAATTTCGATGTGTTTGATAAGTTGGTACACAGTTCGAACGAAACGTGTAAATTTCTGAGACATATAATGCACATAATTGGATCGTGGAATATCATGGATATTTACATGATATGTCATGTAAACTTCAATTATATGTCATGTAATCTAGCAGGATTTTGAGTGATTACATGACATATAACACATTTTTACATGATTTCAAACTGAAATTTACATGACGTCATGTTTACATCGCATAAATGAAGTTTACATGACGTGTAATCTTCATTATTTTTAACTGTGTAGTTTTAGTACTCTGACAGTAAAATTAAGAAAATGTATGAATTACCGAGTATCTTCGATTTTACTGCATCCTTCCAGAACATAGAGCACTGTAATTTAATCCAAAAGGCTGTTACTTGCTTTATATTAACCCGAGAAGATTTTCAAAGTTTTTGATGGTTTTCATTGGATCAAGGGTTTTTTTCCCAGCCTTGTTCCTGAAAGCAGTCTCGATGAGATTATCAAACAAAACATTAATGTTGCTAGTATTCAATCTACGAAGTATACCGTATCTACGCTAACGCAAACATGGATGGTTTTTATTGCCGAATAGAAGGACTTTCATTAAAACTGAAAAATACAGATGAAAATCGTATGAAATTTAATGCTAACTATAAAACGATATTTCCGATGCATTTTAAATTAAAGATCATTAATGTAAAGAATAATTCATCTTTCACTTTTTTTTTTTAATTCTCGGGGGGGCCCCTGAGCACCCCCCCCTCCCAAAATCCGGGCCTGATGATGTATTAGAAGAAAATAAAACTATTATGCAGAGTAATGTTTGCGTAACACAATGAATTTCATATGCATGCCTTTTTGGAAAAGTAGGAATGTTTGAAAATCTTTAAATAGTTGGCGAATTTCCTGAGGAAATTGCCTACTTTTAGGCGTATTACGCGGTTCAAGGTGTTTTTAATTTTGAAATAACTCAAAAAGAAAATGACTTGTAAGAGTTTGGTCTTCATATTCGGCTTCAGGGGCCCTGATTTTAGTAAGTAACGACATTTCCAATATTAGCGAACGTTGTTTACTTGGGTGATCAATGTTACCCCATATCAGCTGAATCAAAAAATCACTTAAAACATTTATTTAAACATGTTTAAATCTTTCGAAAAACAAAATAAAGTACATAGCTAGGAGCGGTGGGTGCCAGTACTTGTTTTAAAAATATGAAACTTGTAACATTTGTATTGTGAAATGAAAAATTTAAGAAAAACTAAAAAAATGATCAATGTTACCCCGGATTACGGTACCCAACATAGGCTACTTGATGAGATTCACGATTTTTAACTATTGTAATGAGAGAAGCCACGTAGTTTTCGCGAAATTCAAGCCTTATATTGCCATTCCTAGCCTTGATTATAATTATCTTTCTTACAGATTAATGATGAAATGACTGTCTAAATGATGGAAAAATCTTAGTTTGTGAGCTGCGTAAAGTAATGATCTTGTAATTTGGCAATTCCAGAACAAGCATTCATGGTTGGCCACTTTGCTAATCCAATATATGTTTGTCAATTCCAGTCATTATCAGTTTCTCCATTTAACCTTTTTTCCATTCATCCTTTTGTACATTCGACCTTTTGCCTATTCGACCTTTCGTTTTCCGATCTTTTGCCCATTCGATCGTTTGTCAATTCGACTTTTGCACCTTCGTCCTTATGTTCTTCGACCTTCTCTCATTAGACCTTTTGTCCTACAATAGCCCTGAACTATAGAAAATTCTAAAATATATAGTTTCCAAATCTGCAAGCGTAATTTACGATCTTCTTATTCATTCGTGGCGTTTCGTCCCAACAGAGAGAGAATCAGCTACTGAGCTTAGTGTTCTTATGAACACTTCCACAGTTAAGAGCTTTCTTTGCCCATTGACCCTTTTTGCATTCGTATATCGTCTTCCAACACGAAAAGATCCTCGGATTCGAATGCACGACCCTCAGCTTGGTCCTGCTGAATAGCGTATTTACCGCTACGGCTATCTGGGCCCCATTATATAAAAACAATAAACATGTATGGCTGCAGCCATAAGAAAATCTGAGCCGATGTACCTTCCCCGAGATACGGCTGTGATAATTATGTTCTAGGTTATGGCTTTTAGTCTGTTATGCTCAAAGACGAATTTTATGTTTTCATCCGACGTTTCGGACACATTTATTGTGGATTTTCCAAGGAATATGACAATGAACTGTTTATTTTGTGTTTCTATTATGTTAAGGTAACTTACTAAGGGGTCGTCCATAAATGACGTAGCTTTTTTGGGGGGAGGGGGGACTTCACGAATTTGTGACGATGTGTGACGAGGGGGAGTGAGGGGTCCTAGCTAGTGGACGTAGCATTTTGAATCACATCGGTAAAATGAAAGGCGCTGATAAAAATGACATACTATTATTTTTTATCAAACTTCTTTTTTCTTTGTTTGACTTAGAAAGTTGGGTTATAAAATGATGATTCAGCTTCAAAACATTCAATCTTAGATTTTCTTGATAAGTGCATTCAAACAGATTTTTTTATTGCTGTAAATAACTATGTGAAATTTTATTCATGTCTTGATAAATCAATTTAAAAATAAACAAGTTTAAAGTTAAAAAAATTATTCAAAAACAACGTTTTAACGATTTTGAAAACATTATTCTAGTTCTTTTCATATTTTCTGTAAGAGCTTATTTCTTAAAAAAAAAACATTTGTTCGTTTTGGCACATATTACATTGAAACAAGATATTTATTTCGTGAATTATGCTTTCAATGTTGCAGAAGATCTTAACCCAATTTCATCGATTTGTTTTGATATATCAATAATCTTCATGGAATAGCCTGAATACAACTTGATGAAAAACCTGGTTAACAGATTCGAGTGTTATCGAAATTATTCTATCATTCAATTTTCTTAATAACTAGGTAATTTGAAGAAAGATTATTCTTAGTCTTTATTTGTTTTGTTATAGGCTGTGTAGGATTATTTCAGTATGGGGATAATGATGTTAAGCTGAAATATTAATAAAGATGAATAATTTGTATAATAATCGCTAGGATCTTCTGAACATTCCAAATATTACAAGCGTAATCTTTTCTACATCTGGTTACTGATTTCTAAATGGATTTGAATTTGGATAATAATGACGAATAGCCATTTCAAATTAAGATATGCTGTTGATCAATTTCATTTAAATATATTCCCTAACAACGAATAATTAAAAAACAATCCTCTAATATAAAGATTTTTTTTTTCAACCTATTATAAAATCTATTGTACCTCAACTCGTTACTGTTAGCTTCATCAATGTAATCAATGATTTGTTTTTCTACATTTTCAGCTGTAAACTTGTTCTTCATGATAACAACAGCAAAAGTAATACAATTTGGACAACAACTTAAACAGGAAAAAGTTTATTCAAAACTGTTTTCCAAAATAGTTTTGAGCGCTACTGCATATCAAACTTTTAATCGTTACATTATCCTTACGTTTCAGACAGTAATTAATACCAAACTTTGTATTGAACTTCTGAATTCCATTTCTTTGTTTTGATCCAACTGCTAAGAAAAACAAATTAAAAAAAGAGTGGGGGGGGGGGGGGTTGCTTGATATGCTACGTATTTTCCAAGGGGGGCTATCAGCATTTGTGACGAAATGCTACGAGGGAGAGGGGGTGTAAAAAATCATTGAAAAAATGCTACGTCATTTATGAACGGCCCCTTATTTTTTGAGAATAAACATATTTCAAGAAAACTCACATGGGCATTCATGCGTAGTAACATACGTTATTTCTAAATCAGGTAGGCTGTGGGGTGTCAGTCACAAATTTTTACACTTCCTTTGCTCATTCAAGTTTCAAAGTAAGATCCGGTAAGACGCCGTTCACAGTTTTAAGCCAACCCGAGGAGGAACAAATAACTCCCCAATAACTTATGCATACCCAATAATGGTGTCATACCAAAATTAGGTATTGTTCAGTTTTCAAATACCTTAATTTGGTATTATAATGTTATTGAAAAAAAATTTAAAACAAATAAAAATATTTCATTGAGGTATTAAACAGCTATTGAGGTCTGCTGGAGGTATTGAACTACTGTTGAAAAATGGCACTTTTATATGAAAATCCTTCAAGTATTATTGAGGTTTTACAATACCTGACACAGTTATCAGTTTGGTGTTCGTACAATATGCTTGAGATATTATTTGAGTATTTTATCTCTTATGCAGGGCTCATTCATACCTCATTCAGGTTGTAAGTATTGGAAATTATCGGGTATGGAATACCTTAGTTTGGTATTCAGAAGATATTTTCTTCTACTCGGGTATTAGTCATTCGTGTGCTGAATTGTCTACAAATATGTATACACGAATCGCTCCATAACATAAAGGCTAATATTTTTAAAGCTAAACGATCACTTCGACATCTGGTGGCTTTTATAAGAACCGTCGAAAATGAGGTTGGGTGGAGACCCAAGCAAAGTCCAACATCAAAATGAAAGCAAGTTGAAAACATATATTGTTTCCGCATCAAGTTGATATCATAATTTGATATCAATTTATCAATGAAATATTCGATATCATATTTTGTTTTCTTTCTGCTATCATTTTAAATTTTTACTTATATTATCTTTTTATTTAATTATAAATTTATTCATGCTACATGTTTAAATACAACGAGAATATAAAAATAAAGCACTTATTTAGTCGCAGCCATGTTTCAATATCAATCGAAAATATGTATATCTCAGCGAGTTCTCAATTTGCTTTCAATGACAGCAGAAACTGTTTTCAATTTGCTTTCACTGACAGCAAAAAGAGTTTTCAATTTGATTTCATGGGAACATTTTTCTGCTCTCAGTTTTGATATTTTAACCGTTAAAACGACCAAAATGACAACAAACTGAGTTATCAAAATCCGCGACAGCACAACATCATAATTAGTTTTCAATATGATCTCAAGCTTTGCTAGGGGAACGCACCGTGTGCACTCAAGGAAGGAGCACACAATTTTGACTTTTTCTCGGAATTGTTATTTTGTAGACGCTTGGAGCTCATTGAAAAACATGACAAACTTTTTTTTTTCGAAAATGTACAGGTTCAGTTATTGCTCATGTGCGATTAGTGGGTTCTTCAAACGGATGTAGAACCAGAACTTAGTTGATTAAGTCATTAAGAAATTCAAAGCAATTGAATAAATGACATTTGAATGCAATCCTACATCATATTTGATAACGCCCAAAACAGTACTGAAAAGTGCAACTTTTTGATACTGATATTAGTCCTGAAGAGTAGCAATTTTCAGCACTGTTTCTTTCAGTAGGAAAAGTAGGCTGATTTGCAACGTAACTGCTAAAACAGTATTGTTATAACTGTTTAGCAATCAAAATGCGAATTCGTTTATATCTGTTTAGGGTGACACGGGAGGCCGTGTTATTTTCCCTATTATTTGTCTTAACCTAACAATTATCATCAAAACTTTGCAGAAGCAAATCTCGAGTTTTAATGAACCGATGAAGCTGAAAATGGAATGGGTTGTGGACTACGTTATAGAATTATAGTGATATTTTTTTCGCATCGTTATATGGAGTGGTTCTTGAGATTTGCTTCTTCAAATGGATAGGATGAGTATGATTACGTCCCGTGCGGCCTTAAACATCTTATGCAAATGTAGCAAAACAACATGTCATCGCTTGTGTCAGCAGTGTTGTGAAAAACTCAATTTCTAATACTTAACTCACGCTTGAGATTTTCCATGCGAGAGTTGTCAATCACGAAATTCAGCAGTCAAAAAATCTTGGATCTATCAACACTGGCACCTTTTAGACTCACTGTCTCGTATTTCCACAGTATACTCACACACGGTAATAATTTCTTGTAAGTCTGGTAAAATTATAGTAATCCTTTCTAACGTAAACAACAACATTCGGGTTTCACGAGTTTTTGAAGGGTTTTGCGACTGAATCATTTTTTACGGTTTGAGTTGATTGAGTAATTTTGCATCAAAATCTCAAGCGTGAGATTTGCGAAGCAGATCTCTAATGAGTTTGCTCTCACGGGAGAGCGTATTGATTGAGATTTGAGTGTGTGTCTATCAACACTGGCTATGAGTAAATTTACGGTGAAAATGGTTAAGTAATCAACTATATTCATTGGACACCTAACAGAAAATTATTATCAAAACACAACATGTCAAGGTAGCTGTTTAAGTAAAAAATAGTGTAAAGAAAAAGTTTTGTTTCTGCTGACGCGTTGACTACACCTATCAATATTTTGTCGAAAAAATGCATCAATTTTTATTTACAGGCAAACAGTTTAAACTGTTCAAACTAAAAAGACTTTAAGAAATTTATAGGTAAAACCAATTTTGAGTGTTTTCCAAAAAAAATATCACAGCTCAAACATACTTTTTAGACTTCTAGAACGAAATTTATATCATCAAGTTTAGGTTTGCAAACGAATAGTTTAAAACAGATTTTTCGTCTTAGCGCAGAGTGAGCGGAATGCTTTTTCTCGGTTGTTTCTTATTGGTTCAAAAAGAAAGAAATTTTTGGTGAAAAGACGAGTGGTCAAGTTCCAGAAGCTCATATTAATGTCACAGTGTTAGTTTACTTCGCACGGATTTGTTTCATAGTAACTCGCTTAAATGATACGTTATCGTTGAGGGGAGTTCTGTTTGATCTTTCGACCTTGACGCTTGCTTTTGCCGGAGCGAGCGACGAGGGCAGGATCAAACATGTCGCGCGTCGATCTCGTAAGTGAAAAAGTGGCGTGATCGGGGAGTTCTGTTGGAGTAAGTTAAAAAGTGCCGCGATCGGTTCGTTCTTTTTGATCTTTCGACGACCTTGATGCTTGGTCCTGGGCAGTACATCAAGAAAGCCCGAGCTGTCGTCCGTGTTTTTTTTTTCGGGTCGCGCGCCTATTTTTTTTTTTCTGAGTGCTAGCCGAGCAAACGAGTGAAGCTGAAAGTGGATTGTGGCTGCTCAGTCAAGGATAACGGATCAATTGGTGAGCTCGTTTCATGCTACTATTTCTAATCTATAAAATAGGTATGACTGCACATTTAATCGTTACAATGGTGGGATGTAAAAATGATGTTTCAACAAACTATGGATGGTTCGTCACTGTGAGTGTCGACACAAACTCTGATTCATGATTTATTTATGTTTAACATTTTTTTTTTCAGAACTCCCCTTATATACCTTTATTTTTGTAATTAAAAAACTTTGAATGGTTCGACACTACAAGTGTAGACTTGCGAAAGGTTCACTTTATTCAACAAACTTTGGATGGTTCGCCACTGTAAGTGTCGGCATAAGAATAAGAGTGTTCTATGATGTCCCAACCAATTGAGTCTTTTGTTTCCTTTCAAATGAGTAAAATATAATAACACATGCTTTCGTACTGACAGCTGTAGGAATGTTACATTTAGGTATTTGTTCAACAAACTTTGAATGGTTCGTCACCTCAAGTGTCGGCATAATTTTCCTCTACATAGAAATTATATGAACAATTATATTTACGTATAAGCATGTATATATCTCACAAATCATTGTTTATCATGGTCTAATCGCTTATCAAAGTGAATCCTTGACCCAACGATCCTCCCCATTAACAAACATCCCTCCCAGTAACCTTTGTGGAGATGCAGAGGCAAACACGGTCTCCAAATAGCAAAGGTTACACACTAACATTCCTTCCCTCAATCCCACCTGACTGCAAGGACGTGGCCGGCGCCGTTATTGACCTTGTATAAATAGAGGCACTGAATTATGCACACTGAAGAAGATTATGGCCAATCCCAGCTGAACTTCTAGTTGATTCTTTGTGCATTTTCACTGACTTCGGTCAATCACGGAATAGCAACCATTGATATGTGTGGTCAGTCTAAGCTAAGCTAAATGATACGTTATCGTTGAGGGTGAAATACTTCGACGACATCGTTTTGACGATCAGCTTCACAAAGATAAAAAAAAACAGGTGAAATCTTCTCGTGATGGATTGTATCATTTGATTATATTTATAATATTATATTAATTTTGTGTTGGGTGGGACAATCAGGGCACCCAATTGAAGCGAGATAGATAGGAGAAGTGAAACTGTCAACTTTCTATCCATTTCGTGGAATAAGGGCGGGCTCTCCTTCCCATCTATTGGGTCTTTCTGGCAAACATGGGCTTGATTGCAGTGCTGGGAATGGTAATAGTAGTAGGCTTGAATTTTCGCGAAAATCACGTGGCTCTCCCAGTACAGTAGTTCAAAAACGTGAATCTCATCAAGTAGCCTCTGTTGGGTGCACGAATTTTCTAAATCATGAGTGTCATTGAAGGCCCTAAATGCGGGAAATGCAGCGGGAAATAGAACATTTTTCTACAGTAATTTTGGGTTGCCCTTAGCAACGGGTGTTTTGCAATTTTCAAGGCATTTTGCCTACAGCAGCGATGGGCGTGAGTTTCATTGGCTTCGCTGACTGTGATTGGCTTTGTTTGGCTACTGTAGAGTGAATTTCAGATTTTTTCCCAACCCTGCTTGATTGTACAAATATTTGTGTAAACTTACATTTGGAAGGAGATTCTTCTTCTCCTGCAGGTTTCGCGTATGTGTCTTTGCTTATGGATCCGCCATTCATTTTTGACTCTTCAGACAGGAGTATGATTGAATACAAAAAGTCATACAACAAATTGTTTTCTAAGAATAGGCCATTGCTACCGATGTATACCTTGCAACAATATCATACTAACGAATAATTTAAATCAATGAGGGTTTTCTCATATTTTTGGCAAAAGAAATTTTGAGTTTAATTTAAAATTTTCATTTCATCCCATATATGTTCAGCGATATTCTATAATCAAATAAATACCAAAGAAATAAGGTGTTTTTTATGAATTTCTATGTCTGCTTAAATATGTTCACTGGACTTGTCCAAGCAATTTTTTATCAAAAATCGCCATGAATTTTGATTTACATGCAAATAGGTTAGAAACCTAAAGTGTTTTGTAGTTTTGTTTTTGAATAAAACAAAACAGTAATGACCCGATTTTGTCAGCCCCCGATTTTGTCTACCTCCGATTTTATCTTCCCTCGATTTTAGCACCCATTTTGACCCGATTTTGTCTACTTCCGATTTTAGCTTCCTTTTTTCCCGATTTTGTCAGCCTAAAACTGATATTTATTTAAATCAGAGTAAGCACGTCTATACTGGCAATGTTGGGTGCATTAAGTCGATTATGACCTATTATCTAAAGACCGAAATTTCGAATTTTGAAATTTTAGATAATTATGCAAGAAACTGATCAATTTTACCTTGGATAACGGTACAAAGAAAATGGAAGTTTTTTTTTCTTTATTAACGTGAATTTTAACACATATGGCTAGTTCTTCACTCAAAATGGAAGTGAAAAAACAATGTTTATATTAACAAAATCATAGAACTAAGTCCTAAAGTAAAAATGAAACTTGAAACCAGTCAAAATTTTTTTTCCGTTTTAAGCTCTTTCCCGATTTTGTCAACCTTAAATGCAGCATGGGGCTGACAAAATTGGGACATTACTGTATAAATAAACATTTTGAGGGTAATCAATAATTTATATTTCTATCCGAAAATATTCACTGGGCTACTGCAGTAAAATTGATGCCAAGGAAACTACATGTCATCGCTTTGAATTTGGTTTTTAAGCAAATAGTTTAAAATAAAGTGTATTTAATACTATTTTACTAGTGAGATAAATGTTGAAAATATTTCTGCTAGAACATTTTCACTGCGCTTCTACAATAATTTTCATGCCAAAAACACTACAGTATTGGACAAAACATTTGCAGCTTTTTCGATTTTTAATACAAAATGATCAATTTTGGTAGGCTGTATCTCAGTTATTTGTTTACCGATTTGAATGAAATTTTCACAGGAAGTCAGACATAACTTGCATTTCAACATATATTTTCGAACGATTTTTCCATTTACGAGTTCACAGAAACAATTTGACTGAAAATAATTTTTCAACAAATTTTAATAATTTACGTAACTTAAAAAGCTGAAGAAAGAGATAAGTAAACGAAAACTCAAATATAGAACCAAACCATTTAATTCCGCTTGAGTTTGTATCCTTTGACAGATGGGGAGTCGGATCCTATTCTTGGCACTTTTGATTCACTTCGGCAGTGGAATTTTTTGAAAACTACTGAGCTCATATTTGGCCACAATATGCGTCGTGTTGAGATGCTTCTTGTTGCAAAGTTCCACACAATTTGGCTGAGAAAACCCCTCATACCAAAGTTAAACATGGAAGTACCCAAGTAGCTCTGCACCCTACGCATGTTTCGACTAAGTTGAGTTTAGTACACGACACTGAAGACGGTTGAGGAGTTAAATGGTATAGTTCTTAATTTCGTTTTTCGTTTATTTATAGGTATTCCACTAAACAGCTCGAAGATTTATTATCAGTGAAAAATAGTTTAATGGTATCTTGAGCTGTTTTAGATATAGACAAAATGTACAAGTTTGCTGAAAACAGTTTTTGTGTAGAAATTTCTTATTTTTAGATAAATCGCTTCTAACTTTTCGTCATAAATGTCACTTTAGTCAAACCGTTATAACTTTTGAATTCGTAGTTGGAAAAATCGTTCAAAAATATATGTTAAAGTTATTTCTGACTTCCTGTGAAAATCTCATCAAATCGATTTATAATTAACTGTGATCTAGCCTACCAAACTTGATCATTTTGTGTGGAAAACCTGAAATGTGGCAAATATGTTGTCCAATACTAAATAGGTATGTCATCGCTTTATTTTATTGTTGAATGTATTTTCAAAATGCTGAGATGCGTCTTTTGCTAAATAACATTGTGTAGACGTATTTATCATTGATTTTGAATGATGCTCGATTCCATTGCTTAAAGAATTTTCGAAATCGCATGGAAAACAACATAGATAACCCCCAAAAAAAGTCTAACTTTGGCAATGTACACTAAGTTAGACTTTTTCTGGGGGTTGGATTTTCAGGTATAAGATACATTTGTTCATGCTGTAGTGCTGTTGAAAGGATTCCAAAATATAATGTTTACTGAGTGGGAGATATAAGGTCTAAACTTGTTCATCATTATATTTTGTGTCGTTTTCGAGTTATTTGCGCAAATCACTTTCCTCAAAATAGGACTTTAGGCGTAAATGGGTCAACTCAAAAGCGGTCGCGCATTCAGCCGTCACCAGCACCAGCTCGCTCGAATTATGTAGGAAAAGCGAGCTGTTGTCAAGGTACGTGTACTCAGTAAATTATTAAAAATCATGAGTTATATAAACTCATATGTGTTATTCATTAAAATATTTCACTATCGATGGCAATATATACCCCCTGTTTTCAATCATTCTTGGAAGATGTACTAATTTACACGCCCCTTATTGAGGTGAGGATGAATCGAAGCCAAACTCTTAAATTTTCAAGAGCAAAAATCTGGAGAACCAAACATCCGTTTAAGCTGAAAACTCAATCGCTGGTAGTGACCAATCGATTAAGTTTTCAGCTCAAAAAAGTGTTTGGTACTTCAGATTTGTGCTCTTGAAAATTTGAAATTTCGCTTCGATTCCTCTTCACCTTAAAAACCAACAGTTAAAAAAATTAAAAAACCGTGGTAGGTTTCGATTACATTCCTGTTACAAATATGTCCGTAGGTGTACGTCGTTCGGACTGGAATTTCAGAATCATTTAGTTGAACTCAAATATCCAATCCGATTTATAATGTTTAACCTTCGTATCTTATTCAACTAAAGGCAAACTGCAGGCTGTTTGGGGCACGTCAGGAGTTTATCATCAATGTTAACTTCCTTTTCCCGATCAGCCTAGATAGCCGCGTAGTGTCGGTAGCGGTTGTTTAATTTGGCTAAGAATGCACACTACGGACTGCCTAGTCCGGTGGTAAAAGTCCACCTAACAGGTTCATGCGGCTTTAAGCTTACCGTGCCTAAGAATGAATGGTCAGGGGGGTCTAAATAAAATCCAACCGCAAACGGAGCCTGTGGAGTATCAGGGCGCCCTCTATAGTATTATGCTCTTCCATTTCTACCCTGAGCAATGGTGCAGGTGACCTTCTGTTTATCCGAGATAATCGGCTGCCCTTCTTCAGTCTCAAGCCTGAGGCTAAATTTTCAATATGTTGTAGTTTAGTTTAAATTTTCACCATTTTAGTTTAAATTTTCAATTTGACTCAGTTTGTTGCAAAAATAGATTTTCATTTGATTTCATGGAAACATTTTTCTGCTCTGAGAGTGTTTCCATGAAATCAAATTGAATAGCATTTTAGCTACAGTTAAAGCAAATTGTAAACCGTTTCTGCTATCATGGACAGTAAATTGAGAACTCACTTAGATATACATGTTTTCGTTTGATAAAGAACCCGAGCAAAGTCCAACATCAAAACGAAAGCAATTTGAAAACATATCATGTTTTCATCACAAAGTTGACCTCATAGTTTGAAATCAAAATCTCATTATTATATTTGATATCATATTTACTTTTCTTTCTGCCATCATTTTAAAATTTAGTTATGTTTAAATTTTTAATAATTATGAAATTATTGGAAGCTACATGTATAAAGGTTATGAGAATCACTATATATAGTATATTATAAACCATTTATCTTGTTACAAGCAGTGCTGGGAATGGTAATAGTAGTAGGCTTGAATTTTCGCGAAAATCACGTGGCTCTCCCAGTACAGTAGTTTAAAAACGTGAATCTCATCAAGTAGCCTATGTTGGGTGCACGAATTTTCTAAATCAGTAGTGTCATTGAAGGCTCTAAATGCGGGAAATGCAGCGGGAAATAGAACATTTTTCTACAGTAGTTTTGGGTTGCCCTTAGCAACGGGTGTTTTGCAATTTTCAAGGCATTTTGCCTACAGCAGCGATACGCGTGAGTTTCACTGGCTTCGCTGACTGTGATTGGCTTTGCTTGGCTACTGTAGAGTGTATTTCAGATTTTTTCCCAACCCTGGTTACAAGCTTGTTTTGTTATTAAACTCAAAAGTGTATTTCGCAGTGAGTTCTTATATTGCTCTCAATGATAACAGAAACAGTTTTCAATTTGCTTTCACTGGTAGCAAAAATATATTCATAATAATGCGAAAAGTGAAAGCCATAAAATCACATTTATTCATAATAGATTCACTATAGTTTCAACTTGATTTCATGGGTACATTTTTCAGCTCTCAGTTTTGATATTTTAACCGTTAAAACTACCAAAATGACAACAAACTGAGTTATCAAATTCCGCGACATTACAATATCAAAATTAGTTTTCAACATGATCTCAAGCTTTGCCTGGGAAACGAGTCTGCGTCAAGATGATTGCTTTATTTTTATATTCTCATATTGTTTATATATGTAGCACAAATAAATTTATAATTTATTAAAATTATAAATTTAACTTAAAAAAAATGGTAGCAGGACGAAAACAAAATATGATATCGAATGAATTACTGATAAATTGATATCGAATCATGATATCAACTTGATGCCGAAAACAAGATATGTTTTCTATTTGTTTTATTTTTAATGTTGGACTTTGCTTAGGTTGGTTGATTCAATTCGCAGAAAAATTTGTTTTTTTCTCTGTCAGCCTACCGCATCTTTTAAAAAATGCACGAATCCATTTCGGTAAATGCACCAAAGCTCCAAAAATGCGTTCCGTTTTACGAAGGATTTGTATATTTTTTAATCAATGTCGATTCTTAATACAAAATGAATAGATTTCCTTTGCTTGTTACAATAAAATAACTATGAATTACATATTTCGCTTTCGTTATATGAAGCAACATTTATTTTCAATGTACCTTAGCCTGTAATGCTTCGGAAAAACTTTGTCCATAATTTTTCAAATCTATGATTTCTCGACACTCAAAAAGTAAAAAGATCGTGAAAATTCCAGGAAAGTTAGCTCCATAGCTGACGGGTGAACAACGACCTGCTGCGAAAAAGAAACCTAGAAATCCAATTGGTACTGATAGAAAACATCTATGGAAACTTATGGCTACGATTGTTAGTGGGTTTATTGCCGACACTGTTTTTTTTCTGGAAAAATATTTCCGAAAGCCCTTCATTCTATTAAGTTGGTTACACACATTTTTATTAGTATTTATACCATTACATTATTTATGATGACTAAAATAAATGACGAATTTTAAACCACATATACACCATTAGCAAATTTTCAGTAAAAAATAAAAGCGATTGTGAAATCAAAAGTGTATACATCTCTTTAAAGAAATTCCTAATATTTTGAATATCTTCATTTGTAAGCAATGAACAGAAAAAACGGTAGATTCTAATGCCGCCGGTCGAGGATCTTTTCTAGTTGGAAATTTAGTCAACTTCCTTTGGCATCATTTATCTTCGTGCGCACATTCATGAAAATGCAGATGAAGCACAATCCGTAAAAATTCGTAAAAATGTACGAATATTTAGAGATATAGTGCATTCGACAAAATGGGTTCATACATTTCATAAAAGAAACGATAGTCTGCGATAAAACATAAGATTTTTTACGAAATGAGTCTACCCAATTATTTCGTAACAGAAAACAACAAATGATTTTGATAATAAAATTAAATAACAAAAAGTATTTTCACGAATATTTCGTTCTGTTGTTTAATCGCGAGTTTGTGTCAAGCTCAAACATTTTGTATGATGAATTAAATTGGCATGTGTGCAAAATATCATTTTCAAAAAATTATTTTAGAAAAAAAAACACAAAAAGCTGTTTTCTGTATTTGATTTTTTTTTCAAATCCGTTAATGAAAATTGTTTTCACTATTGAACGATTCAATCAATAAAAATTTCCGAGTTAAACATTTTTGAGTGGTGTATAAATCTCGATAATTTATGTCTAAAACTTGACCTTTTTCAGTTCACATAATTGATTTGACAATAAATGGGAAAAAAATCAATAAACTTGCAGATCCAGCATCTTGCATTATTTTTATTTAATTTAGATACAGTTCTTATGGGGCTTCAGCCTTTTTATCGTTTGCACTCATCCATATTCCCAATAGTATCAATCTGAGACTGGATATCTCTATCTCGATCTAAGTCACTCATTTATTTCAGCAACCATAAACTTTTTGCTTTCACGCTTCACTGATTAGCTACTTTCATGCTTATTCGACTCGTTTCTTGAACTAATTTAAATTTGAGTTTGTTTGAATGTTTTCAAAATTACACTGAGACACATCACAATGTAATTCTTTTGTGCTATTGTATATTCTTCTTTTAATTAATTTTCACTGCATATCCCATTGTACATAGTAGTTTGGTTTATGTGTCTGCTCGATACTCGTTGTTTAAATCTCATATCGAAAAAATTTCCATAATGTCGGTTCATGTGCTCTTCTTATCCACAACAGTCCATATCATATTTCACCGTGTTTTTGATGTATACTAATCTCAGCAATCACTCATACATCATTTCTTCACCGTTACTTCATTAACGTTTAACAGACAGCATGATAATTTGTAGAAATTTATATTTATACGAAACAAGCAGCAAATATTTTACACTTGAACACAAGACTCACATTGCTTCCGAATTATTTATGACGCACAAATGTCTGCGGTTGAGATTTTGTAAGAATTCGAGCCGTTATCTTACGACGCCGCGGTACCACGGAACATACGGTCAAGACTATCCACGACGAAATGGTCCTGGTGGTCCTAACCTGGTACTATTTATATAAGATTTGCCGAAGCTCGTAATACGCTTTACCACCCAGCCCAGGGGTTCTCGCTCTATCCTGACGCAGATTCAAAGTAAATCTCAACGCGTATGAAGGAGTTTCACCTCACCAATCTATTAATGTGGTGAAGTAAGTGCACTTCTGCTAGCGCCACGATGAGCGCTTAGATTAAATATGTGAGTAGAAAATCATGTCTCAAGAGACTGAGAGCATATCGAATTAGTGGGATTGACTTGTCCTCTCAGGAAAAGTGGCAGATCGCTGTAGGACTTTGGTTAACTGCTCGTAAATTTGCCATAAAATTTGATCCACCGTCAATCATGGCAGCTGACAAATATTCTCACTTTTGCTTTTACATACCGCGTTTAATTAAATACATGAACGTGACCCCAGGCAACAACCTGTTTGCAAATATGTACACCAAGTGTACGGAAGAGTTCCTAACAGAGTGGAAAGAAATTTTCACAGACGATTTATTGACGAAAGCGTGCAAAACAATTTTCAATGAAACGAGGTAAATCAGACCGCGTATTTTTCTCATGTATCCTCAATCCCATGTCATGCCGTTACAGCATCCAACTCGGTCGTGTGACTGGTGTCTTGTATATGGGATAAGCAGGGGTGACTGAAGGGATTTTCTAAGCTTGAAATTAACATATCCCCATTTCTTTTTATAGCCTTAGAAGCCGCCATTAATTAAAATTGTGATTTGTGTTTTAAAATAATCACTCTATAGTGACCGTCCATATGTATCTAGAACGTGGACAAGTAAGAGGAGAGTAGGGATTTAGAAGCGCATGTAAACAGACAGGGAAATAGATATCAATTGAAAGGAACTTTGCGTCGCCACTGATTCATTTTACGTCATTCCGATGCAATATGAGATATCGGGGGCATGGCATACGCCGATTAGATTCAATTCGAAATATTTGGTAATCGATAAAAATAAAAATAGCATAGTGTTTGTACGTCACGAAATGGCTTGAGAGCGGAACAACAACAATTCACAATACCGTTATTTCGGGTGAAAT
The DNA here is from genome assembly GCF_002204515.2 of Aedes aegypti. Taxonomy (NCBI): domain Eukaryota; kingdom Metazoa; phylum Arthropoda; class Insecta; order Diptera; family Culicidae; genus Aedes; species Aedes aegypti. Next base: position 209,638,892 of record NC_035109.1, on the reverse strand, counting down.
TGATCACTTTTCACGGTTTTTCTTGTCTGATTTCTATAATGTAGACAATGCCAAACAACTGAATGCAGGAAAACAAGTATGAAGGTGAGCCTCATTGACTCAAGTATCGAAATTTTCTAACAAATGTAATTTTAGTGCTTAAAATATGTGTAAAATAAAAACTCGGGAGATCTCATTTCGGGGTGAAATTGATCACTTATCAATGCCATTATTGTTAGTTCTCAAAACAGCTTTACTTAATAAATTTGAGCTCCCTGAATCCGAATATGCTTGCCAAATTCTTAACAATACAATATTTATAGAAATAATGAATGTTTAAATTTCAAGAAAAACGCAGAAAACGCCTAAATGTATGCAATTTTCTGAAGAATTTCCTGATATATACCAGAAACTCAATTATTTCAACCAAATCAACGAATTGGTACGAGTTTTGGTTGTGAAATCTAGTTTGGGGATATATCTTAAGTATCCTCACAAACTTTCAGGATTCTATTATGTCCAAATCCTTGTCTAGAACTAGAACCTTTTTGATGTTTGTCAACACTGCACCGAACAAGATTTTGAAATTTTACATTATTTCAATAGAAATGATCATATTTTAACGCAAAAAACTTCACAACACACAATGTGGACATACTTACGACAAACAATGCTCATTCACTGCAGGTTACATTGATATTTGTGCTCCATTAGGAAGAAATAAAATCGAGTGACACAGTGATCAATTTCACCCTACTGATCAATTTCACCCGAATTTACGGTACACAATTCCTTCATTTTATTCTTCTTCAAGGGTTCCGACGTGATCGTGTGAAGAGAAAAATTCGGAAAGTTTTCGGAAAAATCGGTATTGGGAGAAAACTGAAATGTTATTTTGTATGAGAGGGTACCGTTTTGTCTCAAATTCCGAACTCATATTCCGAACACTCGGTTTTTGTATGGTAATGTGGTTGAAATATTTCGCTGAAATATGTCATCAAATTACAAGGAAATGGCAGTCAATTGCAATTCAATTTTAATGGTTCTCTACTTCGAGACCAGTAAAACTAGCTCAGATAATAGTTATTTATGCAACAAGTTGCAAAATGATGATTTTTTCAGCACGAGTCGTACATTTATCCAACGAGGCTCGCCGAGTTGGATAAATACGACGAGTGCTGAAAAAATTGAGTTTTGCAACGAGTTGCATACAACATTTTTTGCTATTACGAAAAAACCGTTTAATCGAGCTGTATCTAGGATCACAATCATATTTCAGAATAACCCACGTGGCCATCCATGCGTCGTACAGGCTCAATATTTTTCAATCAGGTAGGCTGTGATACATATACGTACTACATGACTGTCACACATTTTCACGCTTTATAGATAGAAGCGTGGAGGTGGTCAGGATATTCGAGGACAACCCAGGTAAGATGCTGACTGCAATTTTATACCGAATTGTACACTCACTATTCATGTGCTAAGTTGTCTGAACGCATCGGATTTTTTTGGAATTAACTAGATCATCATTTCTCAAACTTGGCTTTCGTGACCCCCCGACCTCTCGTCACCTCGCTCGTTTTATCAATTATAACTGGTGAGACGGTAAGGGGTCGCGAAATTCAAGTTTGGGAAGCTATGAACTAGTTAACTCTACTACCTCATCTTCGTCTTGCTAGACGACCCGATTCCGAAACAGAATCGCCACACGAGTGGGATTCGGATCGTCCAATGGATGTAGGGCAAGTTGCTTGTCATTGGTAAATACAAAACCATTCGAAGGATGGCTGTAAAAGCCATTCAGATATTTAGTTGGCGATTCTCAAAAGAGTGCTGAAAAGTGTTACTTTTCAGCACCCAAAACAGTACTGAAAAGTAGCACTTTTCAGTTCTGTTTCTTTTGTTAGGAAAAGTAGGCCATTATGTTGCTCAATTAATTGATGAAAAGTAGGCTAATAAGCAACGGAATAGCAAAAATTTATTTGCGAAATCATTCATTTGTATGCGATTTATTCGTGATGTTCGGAATTTGAATCAAGGTGTTCGGAATATGAGACAAAATGAACACAGTGTTCGGCATTTGAATCAAAATGGTGTTCCGTACTTTTATGGAAAAACAATACTAAACAAGCTAAAATAAACAATTTTATCGGCACACTCAACAGCTAACAGTTAGACATAGCGAAGAAATTGAAATTTTCACAAATATCAGCTAATTCATAGCTATCAGATGTGTTTGAAGTCACTGCTGGCCTTAAGTGTTCGGAATATGAGTCAAAACGGTACATGGCATTTTCAACAGCCTTCTTGATGGCAAGACGAAGTTTTCCGGGCCCACTTTCATTGAAATAATAACAAAATATCTTCCATTATAACGAAAATTCCAAAGAAAAAATCTCACAGAAATTTGCAAACAACTTTTAGAAAAAAAAACTTTTTGATTTCCACCGAGAATCTTTTTAGGGGTCGTCCATAAACCACGTGGACATTTATGGAGATAAAGGGGTCTGGCCAATGACCGCGGTCCATACAATTTTTTTTTGTATGGACAAATGACCATGAGGGGGAGGGGGGTCTGATAATTAAAAAAATGACCACGTGGTTAATGGACAGCCCCTTTTCCTGCAGGGGATTTTTGCAAGAATGGTTCCAAAGATTCATCCCAAAGTATTTTCAAGGATTCATCTTCCCGAAAGAATTACTTCAGAGATTTCTTTAAAGAATTTTCATAACAGTTCCTTCATTTGTAGTGTCAGGGTTTCTTCTGTTGTGAAAGTAAATCGAAATAAAAAAAAACCCTAGTCCAGAAAGGTTGGATCAATTCTATAAACATTTTCATGAGTCAGTGTACTGTGCATATCATTGGCAAACAATATAGTGGTGCTTGTTTTCCACAAATAGCCATTTTTATCTAATTATTCATTCTATGTCCTATCCGATTTTGACACACTTTAAAAAATGTTAAGAATTCTACAAATATGTTTGAAAAATATCTAGTTAGTTATGGTAATATATTTCTAAAACATTTTTCAAATTCTATGGAAACATTAATTTAAAAAAAAAATATTTTTTCTTCATTTTATTACACTTATAAGAATTAAAAATGGGGAATTTTTAGGGTACTCTCATCAGAGCTACTACATCAAACCAAGATAATTCCAATGTAAGAACTTATCCGCAACTCTTATATATCGCGAACTCTTCTTAAACATCTTGAATAGAAGAAGCACATTTTTTTTCGCTTTTGGCGACAAAACTGAACGTTTGTTCAAAGTCGTCTTGAATTCCAGCATCCAGCGACTTTAAGTCACCTGAAGAGATCAAAAATGGAATATATGGTTAACTTGGATTTTACCTGGTCCAAGTAACCATTATGCAAAACAGATCCCAATCTGGCATTCTTCGGAAAGGACTTTCTCAAGAATACTATGTATTCAGTTCAGTTTAATAAAAGTGATCTAAATAATATTGAAGCTTTAGAAAAAGCAAGATTTATGTTCGTTTTTTGAGTAAGATGAAAACATTTTCAGAAACCTGGAGGTAATTTCCAGAACCTCACTCAGTGAAGTCGGGGTCATGGTACTCAATATTGATGCTAAATGCATGATTTGCGAAGGTTCTTCTCACGCTAAGGACGTCTGTCCTGTGAAGGAAGATACCGTAATTTCGGGTGAAATTGATCATTTTTCACTGTTTTCTTGGTATGCTTTCTAAACTGTTATCAATATCATACAACTAAATGCAGGAAAACAAGTACGACGGTGAACCTCATTGGCTCATGTACCGAAATTTTTCAACAAATGTGATGTTAGTGCCAAAAATCTGGTCTAAAATTAAAAACCGGGGAATCCCATTTCGGGGTGAAATTGATCACTTGTCAATGTTGTTATTGTTAGTTTCGAAATCAACTTTACATACTTAATTTGGGCCTCCTGAATCCAAATCTGCTTGCCAAATTCTTAACAAGACAATATTTATGGAAATAATCAATAATTAAATTTCAAGAATACCGCGAAAAACGCCTAAATGTAGGCAATTTCCAAAGGATTTTCCTACTTTGTTGCAGAAAATTGAATTTTTCAACAAAACGAGCAAATTGGTAAGAGTTTTGATAGTAAAATCTGTTTTGAAGATATATTATTAGCATCCTCACAAACTTTCAGGTTTACACCATGTCCAAATCCTTGTCTAGAACTAGAAGTTTATAGATGATGATCAATTTCACACTAAACTTGATTCTAGAATTTTACATTATTTTCATAGAAATAAACACTCTGTGGCACAAAAAACTTCACTATACACAATTAGACATAATTTAAGACAAACAACGTTCATTTACTATAAGTTGTAATGAGCTTGGTGCACTATTAGTAAGAAATAAAATCGCGTGACACGGTGATCAATTTCACCCTACTGATCAATTACACCCGAATTTACGGTACCAAAAAGTTTGAATGCGCATATTGCAAGGGCCCTCATAAGTCTAACTTTTGGGATTTCCCTTCGCGTAGGCGAGTCGTCGAGGCAGACGAACGGTATTATTATTTTTATTTAGTTGGTGTTACATCAATTAATTTGATAAAACCTCGTTAACGATGTTACGCCAATTTACTCGGTCCATGGCTGTGTCCCTCCAACTTCGATTTTGGTTCACGCTCTCCAGATCTTGTAGCACCTGATCAAGCCACCTCGCTCGCTGTGCTCCCCGCCTTCTTGTGCCAACCGGATTCGACACGAACACTATCTT